>NW_025920178.1:0-600000 GCF_902686445.1 Sciurus carolinensis
TCTTTATTTTCTGTTATCTGCTTCTTCTGGCTGGCCGGCGGCGGCGGCTCTGCAAGCGCCTTACATTACATACAACAACCAATCAGCTTATAGATCACGAGGGGAAAGCATGGACAGTAATGGAGCATAATAGCATGCATATAGCAAGCATGCAGTGTCCACGAGGACCCATGACCAATCACATTAACTTCCTCAAATAACGCCACTTGTTGGCAGAGAGAATTAGTCTGCTGGAGGTACCTGGTTTTTGCTCTCAGCACTTCCTTGGCACCTTGCCAGGCGCCATCTTGGCCACGCCGAAGGGCTGGGGGTCCGCGGTACCCCGACACCTGTATTCTTAAAAAGCATCAAATGATAAATTTTCTGTTATATGAATGGTAATTTTCTGTTATATGAATCATAGCCTAAAAAAAGTTCCCAATGACTTTCATTAGTTTAAGTGAAATACACCCAATACAGAAGGACAAACAGCACAGGTTCTTGTTGAGAGCAGGGTGGTATCTGTGCTGCTAACTGTCTCAAGGCAAACAGGACTGCTGGGCCCCTGTGCTTACCAAGGTTGTTAGAGATATTTGTCCGAGGAATGTGCAGTTGCCTGGAGACCTTATCCGTCAAGGACGAGAGCAGGGCCTAGCCCCGACTCAGCTCCTGAATAGTTCACCCCTTCCCTCCTCCCTTCTTCCTCTAGGACCGTCAGTTCTGGCCGGACCCAATGAAAATCAATAGATTGACCGGACCCAACCAGGGGAGGTTTAGCTGTTCGAATGTTAGCCAATTAGAAAGAACACTGTAAAACTGCTTGCTTTTCCTTATAAAAACCCTGCTGACGAGGGCTCGGGGCCTCTCCTAGCGTCGTTGATTAAGGACGCAGAGGACCGGGTTCAAACTCGCTAATAAATGACTCTTTGCTGCTTGCATTGATCGTGGTCTCTGGTGGTCCTTGTGGGGTCTCAAGCCTTTGGGCACAACAGTTCTCATTCATTTTTAGGAAGTAATAAGTAAATATCATAGAACAGAACAGGATAGTGGTCAGCAGAGAACAGGAACAGCAGGGAGAAGATACATCAAAAGAGTTCAGTGAGGGGCACCAAGAAGAGAGTGGAGGAATACCTTCAGGTACTTCTTTGGCACAGTATGGTAACTATTGGTTAGAACAACCTAAAATGTGTTTCAAAATGAAATGTCTGACACATAAAAATAATTAACAGTTGAAGAAATGGAGATACTTATTACTATGATATAATTAGTACAACTTATATACATGTACTGAATTACCATAATGTACCCCATAAAAGTGGCCCCATGATATTGTCACCATGGTCTCAGACACTCACATCATACCCTCACTCTTACTGCTGAAACTTATATAATACCTTTACTTTGATCTCTGACCCTAATGACCTCACTTTGGCCTCTTACACTCACAGTATACCCTCACTGTAACCTCTGACTGACTTGCAGTAATACCCTCGCTGTGTGCTGAAACTCCCATAATAACCTCACTCTAGTATCTGAAATTCACATAATATTCTCAGTATGGTATCTGTGTGTTTGATAATTTGGACCAAACCCAGGGGCACTCTACAACTGAGTTACATTTCCAGGCTCCTTTACTTTTCGTTTTGAGTCAGAGTCTCATTAACTTTCTTTAAAAGGAGTCCAAGCCAGGTGTAGTGGTGCACACCTGAGATCCCAGCAGCTCAGGAGGCTGAGACAGGAGGATTGTGAGTTCAAAGCTAGCCTCAGCAATGCTGAGGTGCTAAGCAACTCAGTGAGACTCTATCTCTAAATAAAATACAAAAATAGTGCTGGGGATGTGGCTCAGTTGTAAAGTGCCCCTGAGTTCAATCCCTGGTGGTACCAAAAACAAAAACAAATAAAACAAAACAGAAACAACAACAACAAAAAAAACAAAAACAACGAAAAAAGGAGTTTACAGTCACCTTATAAACAGCTATGAAAAACATTCTCTAAAATAAAAATATTTTACATGTCATGATTCTAAGATGCCAAAACATAATTTTCTAACAGTTTTAATGCATATTAGTGAATTAGGTCCAAATTCCCCTCAAGGGATTTAACTGAACAGTGATTAACTACTGAGCCACATACTCATCCTTTTTATTTTATCTTTTTTTTTTTTAATGTTGAGACACGGTCTCAATAAATTGCTTAGACCCTTGCTGATTTGTTGAGGCTGGCTTCAAACTTGTGATCCTCCTGCCTCAATTTCCCAAGTAACTGGGATTACAGGTGTGTGCCCCCTCAAAATCTATCCAAAGTAGGAGGATAAATTTTTGTTATGGATTCAGTTAAGCAGCAGTCTGTGCCTTTCAGCCTTTCAAGGGTACATGTAATGCCTTAGGTAGTGACAGTCTCTTCATTTTGTGATAGTGTTTCACAAGAAGTCAAAATGTCAAATTCCAACTGTAAACATGGAAAATTACTGGCCTTGATAACTTATACTATATAAGTTATGAATTTGTAGTGTTCTTTTAATTTGAAACCAAAAATATACAAAAGTTGCATCTAATTAGATGGCAGCATTTTATTCTTATGTAATCATTCATACCCAGAAACCAAACACCATTTGGAGGATAGAATAATGTGGGTTCATTCATGCCAGGGGACCCACATAAGCTAGTGCCCATACATAGAAAATCCTAAAGTACCTGAAGGAAAAAATACACTGCCAGAGTCCATAAATGAATTCAGCAAAACTACAGATTGTGAGGTTAATACTCAAAAGATCATCTGTTTTATATACCAGCAATGAACAATTTAAGGCAAAATTTTTAATTTTTAATTTATATTTGCATATAAATATTAAAATACATAATAAATCTATCCAAAGAAGAAAAATCTTCTACATAAAAAAATACAATAGTTCAAATAACTTAAAACTGTTCAAAATATATAAAACATTCCATGTTCATGAATTGGAAGAGTTAATATTGCCAAGAGGGGAATATTACCCAAAACAAACTACAGATTCAATGTCATCTCTGTCAAAAACCCTCCTACAACTTTTTTTTTTTTTTTTTCAGAAATGGAAAATCTGATCCTCAAATTCAAACAAAAGTGGCAGGGACCACTTACAACAAAAACAAATTGTTTTAAGAATGTCAAAGGACTCATTTCCTATTTCAAAACTTACTACAAAGTTATAGTAATCAAAACAATGTGCTGCTGGCATAAGGACACACATATAACCTGATTGGAGGAAAAAGAGAGAGAGAGAGAGAGAGAGAGAGAGAGAGAGAGAGAGAGAGAGAGAGAGAGAGAGAGATGACAGAAATAAACTTATGCATTTGCAGCCAATTTATTTTTGACAAAATACGCAATGGGGAAAGAATAGTAATGTCACCAATGGTGTTGGGCCAAATGAATATTCACATGCAAAAGGATTTATTTGGACTCACCTCACACCACATTCAAATATTAAATCTATCAACCAAACCTAAATATAAGACACAAATATATAAAACACTGGGCTGGGGTTGTAACTCAGTGGTAGAGCAATTACCTAGCATGTGTGAGGCAGTGGGTTTATTCTTCACATCTGTATAAAAATAAATAATATTTATTTTGATCATGTAAAACTTAAAAAAATTAAATCCCTTAGGAGGAAACAAGGCAGTATTTTTTTAAAAAAACATTTTGTAGTTGTTAATGGACCTTTATTTGTTTATATGTGGTGCTGAGAATTAAACCCAGTGCCTCACACATGCCAGACAAGTCCTGTACCACTGAGCCACAACCCCGGCGCAAGGCAGTAAATTTTTATGACCCTGAGCTTGGAAATGGATTCTTACATATGACAATAATAATAATAATAATAATCAGCAGCTAAACTGAATGTCATCAAAATTAAATGCTTTCATATACCAAAGGGTATTATCAAGAAAGACAACCTAAGCAATGGGAAAATTATTTGAGAACTAATACTGTGTGTGTGTGTGTGTGTGTGTGTGTGTGTGTGTGTTTATAATCCAGAATATATAAAGAACTCTTGCATCTGCAAATAAAAAAGCTACCAACTGAACACATGCCTGTAATAATAGCAGCTCAAAATGCTGAGGAAGGAGTTTGCAAGTTCAAGACCAGCATTAGCAACTTAGTGAGGCTTTGAGCAATGTAGCAAGAACCTGGCTTGAAATTTAAAAAATTAAAACAAAGGGCTGGGGAATTGACTCAGTGGTTAAGTGGACTCAAGTCAAGGAAGTAAAAGGACCAAGGAAAAAGCAGCCAATATTTGGCACTTGTCCCCTGAGGTCAGCAAGATCCAGAGAAGAATGGGACCCCTGTAAGGGACCTGCAAATACAGTGAGTCAACATATCTGCCAATGAGGGAGTTTAAGAGGGTCCTACAGGACAGGAAGCTAACCAGTGCACATTCTGTAAAGACAAGGTTCACTGGAGAGGGAAATGTCCTTGACGCTTCTACAAGAAGCCACATATTGTCAGAAGGCACCACGGGTAGAGTACAGGTAAAGGAATCAAGAAGCCTCACACATGTTCTCAACAGTGAGTCTAAGAAATCTCACCTGATATTTAACAACAGATAAGAAGAAGGTCAGTTTTGAACAACTTCATCTCAAACACTTGGCAGGAGAGTATAGCCAAAGCACAGTTCTACATGAATACTTAAATGAAAAAACAATGTTAAGAAAAAAAGAAAAACATAACTTAAGATTTACACTTTTGACAGCTCTAGCAAATGTAAGTGAATCTGGAGTCTATAAAGGAAGGGTTCTTGTGAGAGTGACTAATATTTAACTACCACAAAAGACTCTGGAGACAGAACTGTGTCCTGCATTTCAGAAAGAACATTTAGCCTTTCATGTTTTGGATTAGTTTATTCTACTTAGCATGATAGTTTTGAGTTCTATCCTTTTACCAGCACATACCATAATTTTACTCATTTTTCTGGATGAGTAATATTCCATCATCTATAAATACCACAATTTCTTTATCCATTCATCTGTTGAAGGACACTCAGGTTGGTTCAATAGTATAACTAGTATAAATTTAGCTACTGTAAACATTGATGTGGTTGCATCACTGTAGTATGCTGATTGTATGTCCTTTGGGTATATGCCAAGTAGTAGGATAACTGGGTCAAATGGTTGTTCCATTCCAAGTTTCTGAGGAATCTCTATAATGCTTTCCAGAGTGACTGCACCAATTTGTATTACCACCAGCAATGTATGAGTGTGCATTTTCCCCTCACATCTTTCCCAATATTTACTGTTATTTGTATTCTTGATAATTGCCATTCTGACTGAAGTGAGATGAAATCTCAATGCAGTTTTAATTTGCATTTCTCTAATTGTTAGAGATGTTGAACACTTTTTCATATATTTGTTGACTGATTATATTTCTCCTTCTATGAAGTGCCTGTTCAATTCCTTTGCCCACTTATTGGGTGCATTGTTTATTTTTTGGTTAAGTTTATTCAGTTCAAAAGTTCAACTTTTTGATAGACAAACTTAGAAACAATAGAAACCAAAGGCCCTAAGGGATTTAAACAGAATGTTATGTTCAAAAAGGCAGCACACACATTTTCTTGGTGTGTTCAAGGAAAGTTCTCCAGGATGGTCATATTGGGGCCATAAAGGAAGTATCAATTAGTTTAATAAGACTGAAGTTGAGCCATGCATCATTTGGGATCACAATAAGTAAGCTAGGAAATAATAATAAATGGAAAACTAGAAAACTCAGAAATGTGAAAATTAAAAAGCATGTATTTAAGAAGAAATAAAAATTAGAAATACTATAAACAGTGTAAAAGAAAACAAAACATATGAAAATTTATGGGATGTAGCAAAAAAAATTATCAGAGGGCAAGTCTGAGCTCAAAACCCCTACATTATTAAAGAAGGTTCCAAATGAACAACCTAAATTTATAATTTAATTGAAAAGAAAACCAAAGAAGTAAACCCAAAAGTAGCAGAAGGAAGTAAATATAAAAAAGACCAGAGCAGTTAATACAATAGAGAATAGAAAATAGATTGAATGACACCAAAAGTTGATTACGAAGATTGAAAAAATTGTTAAAACTAACCAGAAAAAAAGAGAAAAGACACAAATTAACACAATCAGAAGTAAAACAGGTTATCAATATGGAATTTACAAAAACAAAGCAATTAATAATGTTTTCTGAAAACTGTGTGTCAAGAAATAAGATACATTAGATGACATGGAAAAGTTCTTAGAAACAAAGCTACCAAATGTGATTTAAAAGGTAATGCAAAATCTAGATACCTGTAAGAAATACAGAATGAATCAGCAAAGTAGTCATATATGACTTCTAAATAAAATTTCAAGAGGAATCTATATTAACAGCAAGTTTGAATTTGTGTGTAGAAAATCCTAAGTAATCTATATAAAAATGATTAGAATAAAAAGTGAAGAACAGTTGCAGGACATAAAGGCAATAAAATCAAATTGATCAAATGATATATATATATTTTACCACACATGTGAAAATGGTATCTTTTATGCATTAAAACAACAGACAACTTTTCTTGTAAGAGAAAGTAAATATATTTAGTTGTATAAAATTATAAATCAACTTGGGATTGATGCTTTAATTTTTTATGACATTGCTGAGATACACCCACTGAACAGAATATAAAGAGCTCCAATTTCTGAGTCTTGTATTTTCTTTAATATATTTCACTTATCATTTCTGAACTATATTTTAGAATTTTCATGTACTTAGGGAATTGATTTTTAAACTATTTCTTTTGCTGAAAATGCAGGGAGGCTAGAATGTGTACGCCTCTGATCTTGAGGTAGAATAAAATGAAAATATATAAAGCTATAATTTGCTTCAAACCTCCAGTTTCAAAGCCTATATGTCTAGTAAACAAAAATGAGAGCTTTTGTTCTCCAAAGCAAGGGATAAATAATGAGAAATTAAAAAAGAAAGAAGAGTTTTTGTATAAAATGTGGTGGTTCATACAGTATATTTAGAAAATTTCTGAGGAGAAAATGATAAAGAGAAATCTATGAACTTTTTGGGAAGAATCTGCCAGATTTATTTGGTAGAAAGTGTAAATGCACATAAAAGGATGCCATCATTGCTTCTATATGTGTGGCCACAATGAAGCAAAATGAAATAAAAGTAAAGCATAACGTCAATCTTCTGATAAAAGTTTTACTTGAAGTTTCATCTTTGTATGTATTCCATGCCATAGAAGTGCTAAGAGAGGAGTTCAATAGACAACTTAATATTCTAGAGAATAAGTTACTTCTTTTTTTTCAGAATTGCTTTAGTATAGTGGACATCTTTTTAACATAAACTATGAGAACTAAATTCTGATTTAATGGAAGAGATGTCAACAGATTCGAGACTAATGTCATCCATTATTAGCATGTAAAACTGAGGGAAAGATCAGTAAATTGTGCTCATAGAATTTTGCCCCCATGGGAGATAGAGGGTTAAGACCAAAGCCATTGATGGGAAATATGAAGAAAAATGGACTCTCAGAGCATGGGTTTCCATTTAAAATATGTTCCTTCCTCACTATGTAAATATTTTCTCCCAGTTCTCTCAGGCTGATTCTCTAGGTTAATGTGGTGGAAATCGTGTTTGCTCTAGTAAAGGAGGTGATGGGTTGAACCCAGCGGCAGTGTTGAAAAGTTTCCTGAGTCACACTTGTCCCAGGCTTCTCCAGAGAAGATGGACAGAAAGAAAGGAGGTGTTGGTACCAAGTGAGAGCTTGGCACAGGGCTCTGGAAAGTTCAGAGGGGCTAGAGACCCAGAAGGCAGGACACACCTGGATAGCAACAACTCCTATGGCTATGAGAGTCTGCAATGCCCATAAAAGGGACAACAGTTCAAACCCCATCATGCATGAGCTGATGGAGCCACATGGGAAATGAAAAAGACGTGCCCTCACCTGTCTCCCATGTGGGAATTATCCAGCCCCATTATTAAGCACATGGTGGGCAGTTCAGGAGAGTGATGGTCAGGGTAGCACAGGGTTGGAAAGGATACCTTGGTAGTGAGAACCCATCTGGTTTCTGAGGTGAGCTGGATCATCTCTATCCCTCAAAGTCTTTGGACATGCACGGAGCTGAAGGACATAATGCTGCCTGAGAATTTTGGAAAACTCCCTCCAGTGAGACTGTGCAGGGATGGCAGGGTGGATTGGAAACTGCATTGAGGAAGGAAGAATGAATAGGATTGGGATTTCCAGAGCCTTCAGAAAAAATGCCTGGTCTGACAGGAACCTTGATTGGTATCTATGTGACAAAAATGTTATTGTGCCCTTTTCTCATACCCTGAAGTAAATCATTTTCAGAGGTTTTACCTATTTAAATATTAAATCAAAATATAAAAGATTCAAGTTGTTAAAAGCAAGGGAGTTGCAGGGGTTCTGGTGGTACACAGCGGAATTCTAGCCAGTTTGGCTAGTGCAGGGAGACTGCAATTTCAAGGCCAGCTTGAACCACTGAGTGAGACTAAGTCTCCAAATTATATCTTGGAGATGCCTGGAATAAACATCAGTGGTAGGCCACACTGAACTTCAATCTCAAGGAAGAAATAAAGGTACTTCATTTCAGAGTTATGCAAAAAACAGGCTAAAATAATTCATAAATGAATCAATAGAAAAATAAAAATTGTATTTCTCAAGTGCTATCATTAAAGGGTACAAAAGAAAGTTACAGAGTGGAAGAAACTAATTACCTCACATATGGCTAAACACTTAATAAAAAGGAAAAAATAAAGACCCCCAAATGAAAATCAGTCAACAGACTTGAATGGCTACTGCAAGAAGGAAACATATATGTGTTTGATAATCTACAAAACTTCATATCTTCAGAAACCAAATAAATATAAGGTCCTTCCTTGACAAATTATAAATAAATTGAAAGATTAAGATACATAAGACAACTGAGAAAATATTTACACTCCATCAGTTAGGAAAATCTGGGGTACACTTTGGAAGAAATCCTGCCTTGAACAATTTGCCATCTAAGTGGGACCAAATTCCCAAGAACCAGTGTAACTTGAGTAAATAGAGAACAGGATCAAACCAACACCAGCTCTAAATTTTACTGTGGTTTTCATCTAAATTGATAACACAACTGAGAAAAAAAGTTATACTTCATTTATGTATAATTTATCAAAATGCCAAAATGTTCTCCAGTGTCATGTATTAGAACAAACAAAAAATTTAAAAATACTTAAAAAAGAAAAATAAGAAGTTAAGATACAGTACTAGGACTTGCTTTGACAAACAAACCATGAACAGATGATGTATGCTACTCCCCATAATATCAAGATAGATCATTTTTTCATACAGTACTTTTCCTGTCTCCATGTTGGAAAGAGCTATGCCAAGTTGGAATTGTGTCAGATTAGGTGCCTGAATGACCACAATAAGTAAACCTTCCTCCCAATCCACACTGAAAAATTAGTGTGACCAAGAAATCAGCCTTGGTTATATTAAGTCTTGCGGGTATTTTCCTAAAGTAACTTGGAGGTGTCCTGATTTCTGAATTGTTGCCAACTACAGCTAATCTTTTTTTTTCCTATGAAAGTTTCAAGATTTTTTTATCTTTGCTGTCCCCTTTTCAACTTTTGTTATAAAAGCTGACACTTTTTTTAGAAAAAAAGTAGTGACTAGATATACACAATATCACAACCACAAAAAAAGTGGTTTTCTATAAGTATTCAAGTACATTTGTGGATTTTATAAACAGGGAACAGGGAAGAGGAATTATATTTCAAAGTTGTAAATTTTTCCTTAGAATGGACTGGACAGCATATTCTGCCACCTGCTGTTGCTGACAGTAGAGTTTCTATTTAGCTTGATTCATGCATTTAATAGGGGGAAATACATTATGCCACTGATAGCCTAAATGAGAGTTCACGTTCTGATTATTGACCCTCCACTACTCACAGCCCAACAATTTCTCCTCGGACAATGTATAGGTCACTGATTCCTTATTCTTTATTTCCAGCATACAGTGGCTTCCAAAAAGCCTGGATTTTAACAAATTTGCATCAGGAATTCTTGGTACCAGTTCCATAGACTTCCTGGAGCTTGAACACAGCTTTAGGAATAGATACTAAAAACATGCAAAAAAAAGTGCTCCAGATTATATGGATAAGGATAAAAGAAAAACTTTGTATATCTGTTGGTGAGAATACAAATTTGGTAAAGTTGTTTTTCAAAATAGTTTATAAACTTTTTTAAAAAAATAGAAATATCATGTGATCCAGTAAAATTCTGGGTATACATCTAAAAGAGTTGGAATCTTATGTCAAATAAAGAGTTGAACACAATTTTCATTGCAGCACTATTCATAGTAGCTTAAAAAAAACTGAATTTTCTTTTGAAGATTTTATTTTATTCTTTTTTTTTTTGTACTAGGGATTTAACCCAGGGGTGCTTCACCTCTGAGTCATGTCCTCACCCCTTTTTTGTATTTTATTTAGTGATAGGGTCTTGCTGAGTTTCTAAGTGCCTGAAAAAGTAGCTGCAGCTAACTTTGAATTGTGATCTTCCTGCCTCAGCCTCCCAGGTCACTGGGATTACATTTAGAGTAATTTTATATCAAGAGAGTTCTCCCAGATACAGGGCATCCAGCTACTCTCTTGAAAGTCTCCATTCAATATTTCAAACTACTCTCCAAAAGGACAAGACTCAGAGGTTAATATTCACTACATACCCCATGAAGTTTTAGATACAGCAGATGTGGGTGCTTTACGTCAGTCAGTTCTGAAACACAGGACTAGAAAAGGATGAGACTGATATAAGGAAGCATCATACAGCAAATTCATCGAAGGTGAATCTCAACACAAAAATTTTGTGATAAGGTGCCTATACATTTGAAGACAAAGAGAGGAGATGTACACATATTTTTTTAGAATGATCAAGTGATATTTTTCTGCTTCCATCTCACATAAATTTCTCACAAACACAAAATAGATCGATCAGCATGTGCTGTTCAATATTTGGGTAAGCTACAAATTATTACAGAAATTTGAAATAAAACATGGAAAACCAATAATTGATAATGTTGGGGGGGGAATGGGCATTGGGAATGTGAACTGCAGCTGTAATTTAGAAAATTTTTCTATATATATACATGAATACACCATGATGAACACCATTGTGAACATCCACAGAATGAGAACCTAATTAGAATAAGATATATTACACTCTTGTATAATTATAACAAAATGAATTATATTGTCATGTACAACTAAAAAGAACCAATAAAAAAAGAAAATTTAGTGATTTATTTATAGACTTATGAATAGCTAGGATAGAGTTCATGGTTGTGGATTTGAGACACTGCTTCCTGTATATTTAGATAACTCATCAGGAAGGAGGAACTGAGACCTCTAGAGACCACAGTTACTCTCATGCAGGAAAACTATGGAAAGGGGTTCTCCTTTAACGATCCTCTCAGTCTTCACCACCCATCTTGTGGAGATACTGGGCTGCCAGCATATTGACACCCTCATTCTCCTCTAATTATCTTCTGAGTCTTCTTCTATTAACCTGGGAAGATTCTGGGCTGCCAGCACACTGATATCCTCATGGGGCCTCAGGCAGAGGCTGAAGACATCTTGCTCTAAGGTGGCAAGATGCCCAGGCTCCAGCTATCAACAGTTTAACAGGAAAGTTAAACGGGACTTAAAGTAATTTTCATTATATCATTTCCATTCATGAACAATATGTATGTATATAATTCATAAGCCATAATGAAATTGCATACAATGATTAATGCAAATTTTCTCCCCTCTGGGATAGATTGCAGTACTGCAAGGAAATTGTTCCCTAAAATAGCTGTAAGTTGAAGCTCTGCGTTCAATTCACATCAACTCAAATGACAAAAAAAATCAAAGCTAGGAGTGTTGGTGCATGTCTGTGATACTGAGACCAACCTAAGCAAATTCATGAGATCTTGTTTCAAAAAATAGAAAGGAGTGACCCTCCTATGTTCAGGAACCACAGGTTTTGATGATACATAGTCGCTGAAGAATCATAGGGAGAATGCTGGGCACTGTGAAAACCAGGAAATAGTGAGTGTGCTTTAAGCATCTGGAGACTGGAGAGGGAAGCTAAAGTCCTTGGGACTGGCAATGGCAGAAGCAGAAATTATGGGCAAGGGCTCCTCATATTCCTCTCAGTCTGCCAGCCATAGTCTTCTTCTGTGGCAGCTCTCAGCCCTCAGTCCCTTTCTCTACTTCTAGTGAGGTATGTATCATCAAAACCTGTGGTTCCTGAACATAGGAGGGTCACTCCTTTCTATTTTTTGAAACAAGATCTCATGAATTTGCTTAGGTTGGTCTCAGTATCACAGACATGCACCACCACTCCTAGCTTTGATTTTTTTTGTCATTTGAGTTGATGTGAATTGAACGCAGAGCTTCAACTTACAGCTATTTTAGGGAACAATTTCCTTGCAGTACTGCAATCTATCCCAGAGGGGAGAAAATTTGCATTAATCATTGTATGCAATTTCATTATGGCTTATGAATTATATACATACATATTGTTCATGAATGGAAATGATATAATGAAAATTACTTTAAGTCCCATTTAACTTTCCTGTTATCTGTTCTTATGGGAATGCTGGTTTTATAGCGGGAGGTGGTACTAGGGATTGATCCAAGAGGTGCTAAACCACTGAGCCACATCCCTAGCCCTTTTAAATTTTTATTTAGAGACAAGGCCTCATTAACTTGATTAGGGCCTCCTCAGCTGTTGAGGCTGGCTTTGAACTTACAATCCTACTACTCCAGCCACCGGAGCCACTGGGATTACAGGAGTGCATCATGGAAGCCAACTCCTGTCTCAAAAATCTTGAGTCACTAAGATAATAGGCATACCCCACCATATACAGTCTTTATTTCTTTCTTTTACTTTTCATTTACTAAGAATTGAACCCAGAGCTTCAGGCTGGGTTTCCTTGTAGTTCTGGGGTCTACACTAGCATACAAGGCCATATTAATTTATTAATTGCATGTGATCTTATATATATATATGCAGCTTGGGCTTTGAGCTTGAAAAAATTCCCTAGAGCAGCAATGTCCAACACAAATCAATTGTAAGTCACAGTGTAAATTTAAATTTTCTACTCTTAATGTTAAAAAGTAGAAAGAACAGGTGAAATCAACTATAATAATGTAGATCAATATATCCAGAATAATATCATTGTTTGACAATGTAAAATTATTAATAAAATATATAAGTATATGTAAACTACATCTTCAAAACTCATTCTGTATTTGAAACCTCCAAATCATCTCAGTTCAAAATAGATTCATTCCATGTTTGAGAACTATGGCTTCCTTAACCTCAGTGAGGTGATAGAATTCACTTCCATAACTATATATATAAATACTTGTACACGTGATTGAACTCAGGGGTACTCAACCACTGAGCCACATCCCCAACACTATTTTTTATTTTATTTAGAGATAGGGTCTCACTGAGTTGCTTAGCACGTCAATTTTGCTGAGGCCGATTTTGAGCCCACATCCTCCTGTCCTCACCTCCCCAGTTGCTGGGATTTCAGGTGGGTGCCACTGTGACTAACTGACAATGTTCTACTCAGGGTCAGAGAACAGGAAGACACTACCCTTTGAGACCTGGAACACCCAAGCAGAAATTGTCCAAAAGTAGAACAGTTTCCCCCTTGTTACAGGGCAGATCCAATTCCATTTTAGAAATCACAGAGCAAAGAAACTCGGGTGTCCCATGAGGTTTGTGCTCTATATCATCAGATCTGTAAGCAGTCTAGTCTTTTGAGTTTAAACACATAGTTAACCTTACTTTGCAATTTGGCCTTGAACCTAATGACAGGAATGTGATAACTGTTTCCTTTAATAGTATGGGAAAATGAGAATTTTAATACAAATCATATACCTATATGTACAGAGAGATCTGCATGATATAATACAATCTATCAAGAGAATCACTCTAAATTTAAATCAGAAGAAAAGAAAACCACTACCTATAAAGAACCTGCTCTTTTCCAGAAAACGTCTGCATGACATATGATTGAATCTTGGCATCCTAGACATAATGTGTATATTAGTTACGTATTGGTGGACAGCAAACCACTCTAAAATGTATTAGGTCAAGATTGGCCTGAACATCAGTTTAAGTTGCACTCTTCTGGGGTCTTTCTGCAGCAGGTTGGTTAGCTGATGGTTGGAAATGTCACTGAACTTCATAGGGTTAGCAGGCTGTCAAGAAAATTGCCGTGATTTCCCTACACATGTGATCCTTCAATTAATTAATGTGGGCTTATTCTCATGGAGGTGGCAGGGTTTTGAAAGGAAAAGGAGAAGCCTTCAAATTTTTGAGGCTAAATGTCTGAATAATACTCATTAATGGTCATAGCTTTTCTTGAGATATAGAAAATAAGGAGGGTGCAGACCCAGCATTCTGGAATTTTGACAAAAATAGGAGTAAAAGCCCATTATCAGAGTTATGAACACAGATGAGACTAAAGAATTGCTGATATTTTGGCACTCAGAATCATTCAGGTTTTTCTCATGAATGAGGTTCCTGGGTAAAGGAACATGTTCAAAGTCCCTCTAATAACAAGCAGCTGGTTTGGAATTCAGGATCAATTCTGCCTGACTTCAAAAACAAAACCAACCTCCTCTAAACCATATGATTTGTTCTTATTTTCTCATTATCTTAGGTTTTGGATAGTGACACTTATCAAAACAGAAGAATTTTTATCCATCTATTTTTATCCATCTATTGTGCTTTTACCTGTGAAAGAATGCCTCTGAAATTTCTAGAAAGGACTTGGCATAATTTAGGGAAATGCTGAGGAATGAATTTAGAAAATCAAGAACAAACATTAACTTAGCAGGAGAAATTTGAAATTGGGTGCAGGTATAAAACATTCCTCAGACATGGTGAAAAACAAGCTTTGGAAACTGTAAGACTGCATGAGTGTCACAAGCGTGAAATGAAAATATGAACCACTACATAAGAAAGTAAAGAGGAGCAGATTGTAAGACAGTAATTTAAAACTAGACACCAAATGATGCTTGGAATCTCCATTTCAAGAATATTATATGAGAATACAATTACAAAATAACCTGAAGCTCTTTGCAACTTGCTTCAGTGCAGGATTTATACTTGCCTCAAATGAGAAAGAGATTTCAGGACTGTGGCCTGGTAAGCTTTGGTGGAACATACTTTCAAACTTAATTTCAGGTAATTAATCCAAAGATGCTCAAAAATAATTATATTTAAATATGAGCTATAGTAAAATCACCTAATGAAAAACAATGTATAATATATACATACATTTGTGTGTATAATTTGAACAACATAAATGCTAACAGCAGTAGTATATAGAGGTTGTAGATAAAGTGGAGTAAAAAAAGGAAAATGGGATTGTAAGAGAACAATATATTTACAATAATGAGGCACTGAGCAACATGGGAGTTAGGTAATTCACCCTAGCCTCTAGGTTGGTCAGTGGAGCAGAGGAAAACTGAGTTCCAGCTGTCTATTTTTGGAGCCCACAGTTATTCCAAATTTATTGACTTTTGAGAGCTTGTTCCCATGCCGACTCATAAAAGCAGTTGTCCTTGAGATTTAAGCAACCCATGCTTTGTGGTCCCAGCTTGATTGCTAGCCTGTTCGGTTAGGGATTACAATAGGCAGGACAGGTTGTAGCTTCATAAGAGTGGCATGCATGACATGCATGATGCTACCTAGAATCACATATCAGGTCTCCCTACCAATGCCTGCTCAGCAGCTGGAGGCCTGGTGCCCAAGCAATCACCATACATATGACATAAGTAAGTTACCTCATTTAAATAAAGGAAAGGCTAATAGAAACATTTTTCAAGTTGATGTGAAGTATAAGACTTAAAAGACACATTAAATGTAGAGAGATTAAGGACATAAATGAGATATAGACCCTGTAGAATGGGAGAAAATCTGTACCACGTGCACCTCAGATATAGCATTAATCTTCAGGATACATAAAGAACTCAAAAGACTTAGCACCATAAAAAATAATCCACTCTATAAGTGTGCAAAGGAAAAGAACAGGCACTTTACAGAAAAATAAATAGGAATGGTCAACTAATATATGAAAAAATGCTCAACATCTCTAGCAATAAGAGAAATGAATATTCAAAGTACACTGAGATTTCACCTCACTCCAGTCAGAATGACAACAACCAAGAATATAAGCAAAAATAAATTTTCACGAGGAAGTGGGGAAAAGGGTACACTCATATATCACTTGTGGTACTGCAAATTGTTACAACCACTCTAGAAAGCAGTAAAGAGATTCCTCAAAAAATTTGGAATGAATCCACCATTTTCCATGGCTAAATCACTCTTCGGTACAAATCCAAAATAGTTAAAATCAGCATCATACACTGATATAACCACATCAATGTTTATAGCAACTCAATTCAAAATAGCTAAGCCATGGAACCAACCTAGGTGGCCTTCAACAGATGAATGGATAAAGAAGTTGTGGTATATATACACAATGGACTACTACTCAGCCATAAACAGAATGGAATTATCACATTTGCCAGAAAATGAATGGATCTGGAGACTGTCTTGTTAAGTGAATTAAGACAATTCACAAAACCAAAGGCCACACATTCTCTTGGATATGTGGATACTAACACACAATATGAATGTGTGGGGGAGAATAAAGGTTTATTGAATCAGGAAAATGGAAATGAAGGGAAGGGTAGGGGAGAGAAATAGAAAAGAGTGGAATGAATCTGACATAATTTTCCTATGTGCATATATGAATACAACATAGTGACTTTCTACATCATGTACAACCACAAGACCATGATCCTAATTAGAATAAGATATTCTTCATGTTTGAATAAATATGTCAAAATACCCTCTTACTTCATGTATAACTAAGAAGAACAAATAAAAGACATAGAATAATTCAATGATACATTTGCTGAACTGGAATTAACAAAATTATTTAAAGAGACCATTACACCTTCTAGGTGAGATAGCTCTCTGCAAACTAAAAAATTGCTGACAGGTCTAATGAGTAGTATTTTAATATTCCATGCCCCAAAATAACTAAAATATTTAAAATACTTTTCTGTTACTACAGATTCAACCCAGGGGCACTGTTCAACTGGGCCATAGCCCCACTTGTTTGTTCCCACTTGTTTGTTTGTTGAAGATGGGGCCCTCCTGAATTGCAGGGGCTGGTGTCAAACTTGTGATCCTTTTGTCTTGGTTTCCTGAGTCACTGGAATTACAGGCACGTGCCATCATGTCCACAAAAAAGTCTTAGACATGTGTGTTTTTTTTTTTTTTTTCAGTGCTGGGAATTAAACCCAGGGCCTTCTGCTTGCAAGGCAAGCAGTCTACCAAGTGAGTTATATCTCCAGCCCCAACATGTGTGTTCTTAATGGGTGTGATCAAATTATTTACTTGGAGAAGAATGTCATTGGTTTAATGCCAGATCTTTGCTTTTTGATAAATGGAGGATACAAAGATAATGTGTTTTAAAGAAGTTATTGAGGTTATTTGGTGGGTACCCTAAAGGAGATATATTGCATCTTTGAGATTAAAGAAAAATGAGATGAGACTGTTGAAATAGACACTGAACAAATCCTTTAACCACAATTGTAACAAAAATATATAGCAATATTTATATTAATTGAATACTTTTTAATAATATTGGGTGTTGCATATGAGAGAACTCAATGGAAGAGACACAGAATTACAATTGTCATAGGCTATGAGATGCCATTTGTTATTTCCACATTTTTGTACAGGAAAATTGGAATGTCAAACAGAATGAGTTGTGATAATCACCCCTTCATTAATAATGTTTTATATACTAAGTTTCAATCATTGAAATTCTTGTTTCCATATACATTGAAGGTCACGATATCTATCTTAGCTGAATCTATGGAATCCCATATTATCTAGCTTATTTGTAAGTGTGAAAAATTGATTTAATTTGCACATTTTTTAGCACATATCTTCCTCCTATGGCTATTTCATGGCAATATATATTATGTATATGGAAAATTAAGCTGTTATTGCTGAAGGAAAGTATGGCTAATAAAGAAAATTTTAGTAGATTTTATGTTATTTTATATTTAGTCACTCTTTTCTTACACTACTGGAATTAAACTCATAGGTTCTAAAACTGAGCTACATCCCCAGTCATTTTGAGTTGATATTTTGTGATAGCATCTTGCTCAGTTACTGATGCTGGCATCAAACTTGTGATTTCTCCACATCAGACTCCTGAATCACTGGGATTACAGGCACTTGACACTGTATGTGGCTATTTTGTAGCATTTTTGAGATTAGGGTTTACAGGACAGGGTTGGTGGTACATAATTTTAATATTGGCAACTCAGAAGGCAACCTCAGCAATTTAGCAAGGCCACACCTCAAAATAAAAATAAACAAAAGTAAAATGGTTCATGGATATAACTCAGTAGAAAAGCATACCCTAGATTTAATCCAAAAGGAAAAAAAAAATTTTTGTATTTACATGTTTGTGTTTAGTGGTGCACACAGGTAAAATTATTTGACTCACACTTTGCTTACATAGATGAAACATTGTAACAGAGCATAAGGTGAATTTAAAACTCATTCTGTATAGTCACAAAATATAATTAGTTCCATTTTTATTTTATTATTATGTAATTTTTAAGGTAAAACTTGAATGTCCAACTCAGCAAAATTATAGATCTCTAAAGACTGTGTGTAAATATCTTTTGGGTTTTTTTTGTTTTTTTTTCTTCTGTGTGTATACGGATTATTATGAAGAGGTTCAATTATTTTCCTTTTCTTCTTCTTTTATTCCTGTTTTAGTATTTTGGCCACGTTAAGTCACCTTTTATTTCTTATTCTGTTTGATCGCTCATGGTGTGGACAGTGTTGAGGATAACAGAAAATATGTGTAGTATGTACATTTGTTAGGGTTATCATAATAAAACATCACAGAGAGAGTCATGTAAACCACAGAATTTTATTTCCTACATTTCTAGAACTCAAAGTTCAAGATGAAAGTATTAGCAGGATGGGTTCCCTGAGGCCTCTCCTCTTGGCTCCCACATAGCCATCATCTTATTTCAGTCTCACATGATCCATCTTTGGTACCTCTCCTTTCTAAGACATTGGTCAATTTGGATTAGGGCCTCAACCTTAAAATCTCTTTTGACTTTCTTTACCTCCTTAAAAATCCCTTCTCCAAATTTCTTCACATTGTTGGCAAATAATTAAATATGTAAATTGTGGGAAATATAATTAAGATAATGAGAAAATGTCATATAGTCTTCAGTAGCAGTCATGTCTGAGAAGAACTTAGTTCTTGAAGTAAGGGTCTTGAAGTAAGTATTATTTTTGATGATATCTTTGTCCAATATGTTCAATCACCTATGGGTGCACACACACAAGCACATGCATACACATGCAAATCTAGAATGGAAACGTGTGAGAGTAGTATACAGGGAAATCAATAGTTAATACAACCAGAGATACATTGAAAAAATTAGGAAATAATAAGATTATGATAAATTCAAAAATGGTCTAAAATTTTTAAAACTATTCTGAAACAAAATTTGAAGTTATGGAAAGTATTTTATAATATCTGGCATTTATTTTATCTAAAAGGTAAAACATTAAGTCCAAGAAACAAAACTCATAGCAATAGAGAGTATTCAACATTAATTTTGTTTTACTAAAATTCTTGCAAAGTTTATATTGTTACCCAAAAATAGAACTTAGCCTTATCTGGCATATAGAAAAGAAGATTTCCAGAAGACATAAATCCACTACCACTATATTAACAATGTCATTTAAGGCTTATTTTTATTTTTTCAGCATTATCTAAAAAATTAATTTTATAGTTAATGGCAGTTTTTACTACAATCTCTTATTATACTGTATAATTTTAAACAGTTCCTCTAATTTATGTTGAGGTTCATCTTTCAACACTTGTACTAATTCTTCCCAGTTAATGAATTTGTGGTGGCTATTCCAGTATTTAAAATAATTTTTTTTAGTGGAGTGACGCAAGTAGTGTTAGAATCTTCTAAGACTCTAATGTCCATTACAAGTGTGACTCTACTACAGGATACTGACAACTGGAATTTCATGTTTTCTCATGTGTTATTGCTATGTGATAATTACATACAGAGTAAAAGTCATTGAGTCATTTATATTTTCTAGAGAGACTTCTGGCTTTACATGTTGAGTACCATTGAAACCACACACCACTATATTGATCAAAAATGTTTTGTTTGTTATTTTCACAATCCCACAGTACTGGGGACTCAAACCCAGGCCTTGCACATACCAGGTAGGCACTCTACATGATGGGCTATATCGTCAGCACCAAAAATATTTTGAAACCAAAGACAACGACTAAAATTCTTTCTAGGGACTAAAAGCATAGTTCAGTGGCAGAGCACTTGCCTAGAATTATTGAGTCCATTGATTCAATTCTAAGAAAAGAAAACATAAATAAATAAATAAACAGATGAAACAGAAAAGTTATCTCTAAAAATGGTCCCAAGGATTTACAACCAATTAAGAAATATATAATTAAGAAAATCCACTATCAAGGAGAAAAAAAACTTTAAAATTCATTGGTATTTAAATTCAGACCTGCTTCATCCCTTTATTACCCAACTCAGTGAAATGTGAGCATCACTCCAAGGACCATGGGCTCCATCTCCTGTCAATGCCAGTTGGAAACGTGTTTTTCTGGTGTGGCAAAATGTCATTTTTCCCATGATCCTAGGTTCCCATTACTGGACCTATGTTCTGTGTCCATGCATATGACAGGTAGGACCCTGACTCATTTGCAACTTGGAGTCTGTCACACATTGGTATGGTGCCACAGAGAATATTATGACCCCATCATTTATTATGTGTAACGCCAGAACAGAAAAAATTATAGAAACTCAGAGCGACCAATTCCCATTTGAGTGCACATTTTTAGGGAAAGATGAGCAAAGGACATGTTTTTTAAATATTAAAACCTTTCATAAATTGATATGTGATGGTTTCACAAATTTGTGAATATATGCATTGAACTGTACAACCTTAACTGTTAAATTTTAGAATAATTGAATTGTATCTCAATGAAGCTTCTTAAGATGTTCACATTCAGTCAAATTCTGTGTGTAATATATTAAAGTCTGTGTTCAAATCTCTCATCTACATAAAATTTGACTTTCCTCATTCATGAAGCAATCTAAATATGCATATATGGATATTAATGAAGGAAAATGTCTGAAGCATATTAACTGGATGTATAATGGTGGTAACTCACAGGTATGGACTTCAGAAGTTTATGGAGAAAGGTGAAAATGATCTCATCTGAATGTCTTTCTGAAGGTTATTAATAAATTAATACAAAATCATGAGATATCACAAAGCTCAATTACGTATTTTATTGAATAGAAAACTAACCTTGAGTCTTAAAACTTGCTGGACTCTAAATTTGACTTGCTTGTCATCATTTCCTTTATCTTTACCACAGAGACTATATTATATCATGTGTTCAATACAAGTTAACATTTGAGACTCCTGTCACAGAATAGGTGCTCAAAATTATGACTAATTCATGCACAGAATATGTAAGACTCAGAGAGAAAACGAGTTGTTTAAGGTGAGCCAAAAATAAATTAGTGTAATATTCCCACTGCCTTTTCTCAGGAGTATCCTCCTCATGATATCAACAGCTCCAATCTCAGTATACTTCCTTTTGGTAGAACTACGTATAATTTCATCCCAGTGGTAATCAGTACAGTAACAATTCATGGAAATGATATGATGATAGGCTAAAACAGTGTACCAACCTAGTTTCTTTATTCTTGCAAGGGCATCTTTTTTATTTCCAGGAATATGTGGAGACCTCTATATTAAGAACACTATTCTTTTGTTTTCTAGGATGGAGGTACTTATGTGAGATCAAGGTGTGATTCTCATTTTTAGAGGAGCAGTGATTGAAAGCAAGAATTCAGTGAATCCACTGCACTGAATTCATTGTCTAGTTATGAGAACCCAGGAAGAAAAGTGTGCAGTTCAAATACAGCTCTCAGCAAACAATAATGAATTCTTAAAAGGGTGGATGCATAGATGGACTCATGGATATATGGAAAATACTATTCCCTCTGAATATTAGTTTCTTCATAAGAGGTTACCATACAGTAGGGCTTGTTTATGCATGTGGGAAATGAATTCAGTGTTCTCTACCACTCAGCAACAGTCCCAGCCATTTTAATTTTAAGGTACAGTCTCAATAATTGTCAAGACTGACCTCAAATTTGAGATTATCTTGCCTCAATCTCCAAGTCACTGGGATTACAGACATGTACCACTGTGTTTCATTGCACAATAATTTTGAGCTGCACACACCCTATGTCCCTGATGTTTATTCCAGTGTATAAAATAAAATCATTTTTCCAATGGTAGCATATGATATGTTTATGGCTAACAAATTAGTTTAATAGATAAAAGCAAGAATCTTTTTAATGGGTTATGAATACATTGCAATACTCATTTCTTCTTTAAACATTTTAAAGTAAAATAGTCATTGTGAAATTTCCATGCTTCAGTAAACATCTGTGGTAAGAAAAGTGGTGATTTAACCATAATAGAATAATTGTAACTAACAAGTAAATCTTTTAGCAAATATCACGAAGTGATCCACTCACATTCATGTATCTCCACTCATGACATGTTTTCTTTATATTTTAAATCCAGGAATTGAAAATAAAGTAAAATTTTGTGTGGTCATGAGATGGGTAGGGACTAGTTCTTATGTATCACAACTTGGTATCTGGGCAGTTGTTCTGACAGTTCAGTAAATGTATAAAATGATTCTCCATTGGTACCTAAACCTCCCTTACACATATTTTTAGGAAATATATTTACATCTTCTGTAATGTCTCAAGAAATAAGCCATGGGAACAGTTTTTACAGTTTTATTCTGCTCATATGATGCTCCATCCAGTCTGACAACTTCCACCTTGAAATTTCGAATTCTGCTGTTGTCCTTCCACTTTTTTTGCAGGTAGTGGGTTTTTATTCTTTGTAATTAAAGATTGGTAACAGTGAGAAAGGAGAGACCTACAAGATTAAGGGAATTCTGTTGAGTAGGTCAGGTGTCTCACTACTTGATAAGGCTAAAATATGGGTAGATATCAGGCACATGAAACCTGACTTGAAGGTGACATAGAATTAGCTTGCATTTGGGAGGTCAATGTTGTCTTTGGGATTCAGTTATCTGGAAATGTGGAAGATGCAACAGGGGTTATGCTTTCAATGGCTGCTTTTTGAGTATGTGGTCTACTTCCAAGAGCTGGGTGTCTTCTTCTATATACAAATCTGGTTCCATCAGTTCAAAGAATGGGGTGGTTGAGCCCAAGATGGTAAAAGGTCAAGGCTTGGTCTGCAGATCATAACATGCTTGAAAGGTATATAGTTAGCTCACATTTAAGCTTTGCCCTGATATTGTAACTAGCTTATGAGACATTCGGTTTACCCATATGTCACATTGTCTGTAGACCAGGTCTTATTACATGGCCGATATCTTTGTGGGATCTCTTCATTTCTCTTAAGCAAGCAGAATTTTTGATCATATCCTTTATTTTACAACCCAGATAACACTCATTTTCACTTTCCAGAACTTTGAACCTACTTTCCAATGACAGTGATTTCCATTGAGGGAATCAGTGTTAGAGTTTGAAGGAGGACATTGTATGGTTAAAGACCCCACCTGAAAAAATACCACTCATACCTGAACCTTCTCATTAGCACCATAGGGAATAAGCAAACCAGTTCAGAGAGGCTACGATCATAGATTTGTAAGGTTCAATTCTTTATTAATTCTTCCTTTTAAAGTGTAAACTATTTGAGTGAGAATATGATGATGGAAAGTGTGATCCAACTTTCAAAATAGAGAGGTGCATTGGGCTAAGAATGATAGGCAATGGTCCCAAAATTATTTACATATTGCAGGGAACTTGAAGGTGTGATCTGGGGTGAAGGACCACTCTGTCATACTTGACAGGCTTTGTCTACAGTGGTGCTTTTTTTTTCTGTTCTTTCAACCCTCCCAAATTATTTTCAGAGCCTATGCTCTTCTAAGCTGACCCTATTACCAAATGTGGTAGGTACAGATGTACAAATGCTCCATCAATCCTTACAGATCTTCATGGAATTTCAGAACATGTTTGCCATGATACTTGTATTTTTTGAAATGAAAGCATGGACTTGAAAAATTTGCTTAGTTTCACTGACTTACAGATATCACATATCCTGATTTTATGTCTGGCGTTATATATTTTGACTCCTTTAACTCAAATGAAGTATTGGTTATTCTTGAGATTGTTTTTGTTTTTGTTTTTGTTTTTAAGAAACTAACATCCTTCGAGTCTCTTCACTGCCTACCCTGTATAAATACTGCACCTGGCATTGAGGGGTGCAGACACTTCCCTTCATTCTACCAGCCAGGAACAGCCTGGGGGCGTTCAACATCTGTCTGTCATCTTTTCAGTGTTGCCAGGGCATATCCACAGGACTAGATGTCCCTCACTGTGAACAAGGGACCACTGACCTGGTTCAGGTAGGAAATGTGTCCTCATTCTGCAAGACCAAGTGCATAGGGAAGGGTGACTGTCACCTCCTAAATCCATTTTACCCCAACTTTGGGTTCATTTTGGTCCAAGCTTATAGCCGAGAAGTGAGTTGGGTTATGCACTCTTGCTGACTGAGGAAATTGCCCCCCTCCAGAGTAAGTTGTGATGCTCTGTGGGTGCAGGTGATTGAGGGTGGGCACAGTCATAGGGGAATCCAGGTCAGGTGGAGGAACACCAAGTGCCTTCTGCACAGATTTTCCCCAGTCAGTTTCCCTGGAAGCTCAAACAGGTTCAAAGTTTGTATTTTTTGCTGATCATGAGAGTGGATTTTCTGGGTTGGGGGCCATGGTCACAGCAGAATTACAAGCTGTTCAGTAAGCAGAGACTGCAGATTACCTCTGGACCCTCTCCCTTCCTTTTGTGCCTTCAGGGTCACTTCCATCAGTCCAGAGACACAGTGCTGGCAGTGCCCTTGGGTTCAAATGTTTTAAAGATATAGGGAAAGGAAAATAGGTAGTACATATTCTGGTATCTATCCTGAGAAGTTGCTGGTTGGTTGTCATGAATGACTGCATTAAGGGAACAGTAACCCCTTATGTCAAATAAATGTACTTACTAGCAGTGTCCCAGGCATGGTGTTACCATGAGCATAAAGGAAATTAGTATCATTGGACCCTGCTGTGCTTCCTTTGCAGGTCACCTTGCCTTCCTCCGTCACAATGAAGACTGAAATAAGAAAATGCAGTGAGAAGTGAGGTTCAGAACACCAAGATCTGGAAGCAAGTTTATTAGTGTAGATAGGGCTCAGAAAGGTAATTCCCAAAACCTGAGTCCCATGCACAGCAGGGCTTTTAGCTTTATACATAAGCAAGTTTGGGAGATGGTGTAGTTCTTTTGGAGGGTACATTTTATATTCCTTATATGGGTACAAGCTTGTCAACAGTCTAGGGAACTCAGCTGACACACCTCAGGGACTTTTACTGTACTGCACTAAGCCTGAAGAGGGATTGTTCTTTCCCTTCTATTGGTTCCTGATTTTTCTACTGTGATTATCTTGCTGCAGAGACCTGCACCCACTGCAAGCCTCTATGGTCAAATGTTCATAAGTAGAGCTGCTGTGTATCAGCCTGAAAACCACAACCTGATAGCTTTTCAAATGCACAAGTTTCCATTATGTTCTACCTCAAAACCACAGCCAAATTCATTAGTTACACTGCACTTCCAAATTTAAAGACATCTGTGTGGCTTTTTCTCATCTCCCTCAGAGTGAATAAATGCCATCTTACTGTCCAGCTGGTGCTGCTCCCTCTGCATAGATCCTAGTATGTGGACCTCTGTCCTCAACCCTGCTTGCCCCTCAGGCCAGGTATCTTATGCCTCTTCTCACTGCTCATCAATTTCAACAGACCCCCAAGACTCAGTCCCTCCTATTATTTGGCTTCCTTCTCTACTTCCAGGATTCACATAAGTCCTGTTCACTCTGTATTCTCAGATCACTCTGGCTGAAACTTACCTTGTTTTCTGACTCTAGTTACCACACCACATCACAGTGACACCTAGCTCACTAATTCTAGGGATTGGAATTTATTCTTGCTTATGTCTTTCAGCTGTGAGTTCACTGTTGGCCACTGGCTCTTTCTTAAAATGTATTCCTCTTTGCTTGAGAAAGTCAAAATGCCTTCTGCCTTCTTTTTCCTCTGAGCTTTGTGGTGAAACTTATGCCTTTATCCCAACCAAGAGGCTGAATCTCCATTACATTTCTATTCCAGGGGTGATTTATAATCTCCAGTCTTGCCTATACAGGTGAGAGATGACCCTTGTAGTGTCCCACAGTGCACACAAACTCACCACATCCAGAACAAACCCTTCTTTATCAATCTGCCCTTCACCTCACACCTGCTCAGAAAATAGTTTTCCAACAGTTCAGTTCTCCAAGGAGAAATGTGGGAATAATCTATGTGCTCCCATCACTCACTATCCAATGTCTGACACTCACCAGACATAAATGCCAAGAATATGCATGCCCCATACACTTCCCTGAGGTTGAGTGTGACCCATTACTGACAACCACCTGGCCCTCACAAGCCCTGCAAGCCCTTGCTCTGTACTCCCCACTAACTACCTTGTGGCTCTCATCTCTGAGAGTAAAGTTTAAGTTCACCTCTGTGCCAGGTTCTGTGCTTGGGCCATTTACCTCTTGATAATTTAATAATTATCACCCAGTGAGTGGGGTTATCTCACTTTGTCCTGAAGATGGTACCCATTAAAAGAATTATTTTTTATTTTGAGGTAATTGAGATGCACACTGAGTCAGAAATGGTGAAGTGAGACCCATGACCCCTTTACCTAACCTTCCCAACTGACCTTGTCTTAAAAACCTTTGTTGTGGCCTCATCAGGCCACACTGTGCTGACAGCAGCACAGAGAAGATGCAGAAGGTCTTCAGTGCTGAGGGTGCATCCTGTCTCGCTCTTGTCACCTCTGCCCCTCCCTGGCCCTGTCATATCCTTAACCTGACAGCCTTGAAGCTGTCCTTCCTGGGTATGGCCTGGTCTTCTCACCAGTGTTGTTTGAGTGGACTCCAGCAGTGTGTAAACTTTGGATATTTAGTGTGAGTTTCTAAGGTTTTGTCCAAGTTTCTGTGTGTCAACACTTTATTTTATCTTTGCTAAATGTTGCCCTAGGCCTTGGATGCACAAGTATTTTAGCTTGATCATTTGCCCACCATCTTATTTTACAAATCCCTATGACTGAGGACATTGATTAACTTCCCTTTAATTATATTTTATTTGATCAAATTTGCCTAAAGTCTTTTGCCACTTTCTTTAAGGATTTTCATAAAGAATGAAATTATGCTTTTGCTGGTAAATGGATGCAACTGAAGATTATCATGCTGTTATGGTTTGGATGTGAGATGTCCCCCAAAAGCTCAAGTGTGAGACAATGCAAGAAGGTTCAGAGAAGTGATTGGGCTATAAAAATCTTAACCCAATCATCTAATTAATCCCTGATGAGATTAACTGAAGTGATAGGATATAACTGGAGGAGGTGGGAATTGGGGTGTGGCTATGGGGTATATATTTTATATCTGGAGAGTGGCATCTCTACTTCCTGATCACAATGTGAGCTGTTTCCCTTTGTCATTCTCTTCCACCATGATGTTCAGCTTCACCTCAAACCACAGGGAATAGAGCCAGCCTTCTATGGACTAAGACTTCAGAAACAGTGGGTCCTCAAACTTTTCCTCCTCTATAATTATTCTGGTTGGATCATTTGGTCACAGCAGTACAAAAACTGATAATACAAATGCTACATGAAATAAGTCAATTCCAAAGAAGCAAAGCCGAATGTTCTCTCTGATATGTGGATGCACACATAAAAATGGGGGGAGAGGGAAGAATAGTTTCATTCTTTCTTAATTTACTGTATTAGACAAAGGGAAATGAAAGGAAGAGGAGCATGGCAGGTTGCTGGCAGAGAGAGCCACAGGGAAGCAGACCTGCTACTAAGCCAGCAGAGACTCGCCAACCTTCAGTGAAGGGAGTAGGGCCAGGGCACACTCTTGGCACATGTCCCAGACACCTGCCTCTGACAAGCCCAAAGTGGAACTGCATGCCTACCTTGATGGAGCCATCAAGCCTGAAACTATCTCATACTATGACAGGAAGCAAGAGATCCCCTCCCAGCTGACACAGCAGAGGAACTACAGAACATCATTGGCACAGATAAGCCAAAGTCTCTGCCTGACTTCTTGGCCAAATTTGAGTACTACATGCCTGCTAACACAGGCTCCAGAGAGGCCATCAAAAGAATCACCAATGATTTTGTCAAGATGAAGGCCAAAGAGGGCATGGTATAGGTGGAGATGCGCTATTGCCCACACCAGCTAGCCAACTCCAAAGTGGAACCAATCCCCTGGAACCAGGATGAAAGGAACCTCACCCCAATGAGGTGGTGAACATAGAGAATTAGGGGCTGAAGGAGAGGGAGCAAGCCTTCAGAGTCAAAGTACAGTTAATCCTGTGCTGCATGTGCCATCAGTGGTGGAGCTGTATAAGAAGTACCAGCAGCATACTGTGGTGGCCATCAACCTGGATGGTGATGAGACCATCAAAGGAAGCGGCCTCTTCCCACAGTGCATGGAGGTCTACAGGAAGATGGTGAGGAGTGGCATCCACACAGCCCATGCTGGTGAGGCAGGCTCTGCAGACATGGTACAAGAGGCCCTGGACACACTCAAGACCAAGAGGCTGGGACATGACTACCATACTCTGGCAGACAAGGCCCTTTACAATGATCTGTGGCACTCTGAGGTCTGCCCTTGGTCTATGTACCTCACAGGTGCCTGGAAGCCAGAAACAGAGCATGCAGTCATTCGGTTCAAAAAGGGCTAGGCTGACTACTCACTCAACATGGTCATCTTCAAGTCCACACTGGACAGTGACTACCAGATGACCAAACAGAACATGGACTTTGCCAAGGAGGAGTTTAAGTGAATGGACATCAATGCAAAAAAGTCCAGCTTCCTCCAAGAAGATGAGAAGAAGGAGCTCCTTGACCAGCTCTACAGAGCCTATGGTATGCTGCCAGATGCTTCTGGTCAGGACCCCTGGAGATGGCATGGCCTGCTCTCTGAGCCCTCACCCCATGGATGGAGTCTTCACAACTCTGGGATCAAGTGACACTCTTACCTGTACTCCTCCCAAGACTAAAATTTTAAGAGCTACTGATGCTCTTGAGCCTGTGTAAATACAGACCTTGGCATGGTCACATCTCTCTAATCATGTGCCCTGGCCAGGGACCAGGGTCCTTGCCAATGGCACAGATAATTCTGAAACCCTCCCCCTAAGGCAGTAATTGCTGAAAAATCTGGTGCTCAATAAAGCAGCTGGTGGCTGGTTAAAAAAGAAAAGAGAAAAAAAGACAGGAAGGAAGAGAGGAGGAATGAGAATAGGAAAGACAGTAATGAATCAGACATAACTTCCCTATGTAAATGTAGGAATATATAAGCAGTGAAACTCCAAAACATGTACAAGTGCAAAAATGAGATACTAATTAGAATAAGTTATACTCCATATGTGTATAGTATGTCAAAATATACTCTACCATTATCTATATCTAAAAAGAACAAATAAAAGTAAGTTTTTTTAAAAAAAAAGAATAGCTCAGCAGACATCTTTAGAGTCTCAGGTAGGATAAAGCAGAGTTCATATCATTCTTTGATGTCAGTCACCAAATATTAATTCAGAAATCTGTGATTCTTATATATATAAATCAGACAATTTTCCTTTTTGCTTATAGAATTACTATTACATGTCCTAATACAAAGAAAAAAATCCCAACATGTTTTCTCAAAATAACATATTCTTTGAACCAGGTACAAATTTAACCTACCATTTTTTAAAAATCATCTTCTGTTTCATCAAGTTTTCCTTGTTTAAGTAATAAGTAACCTCTCTGTAATCTTGCCTGGGGCAGGGGAAAGGATGGCTTTCCTGAGTACTACTCATTTCTAAATTATATTTAAACACAAAAAATGAAACTCAGTAGACAATGATGTAATAATACTTTCCAATGCTCATTTGACTTGGCACTGAAAATAATTCCTGGAATCAATGGATTTATAAAACTTTCATGAAAGTATATTTCACTAAAAATACATTTTTCTGGTTAGGTACAGTGGTGCATGCCTGTAATCCCAGCAGCTCAAGAGGCTGAGGCAGGAGGATCAAGGGTTCAAAGCCAGCCTCAGCAAAAGCAAGGCACTAAGCAACTCAGTGAGATCCTGTCTCTAAATAAAATACAAAATAGGGATGGGGATGTGGCTCAGTCTTCAAGTGTCCCCAAGTTCAATCCCCAGTACGAAAAAAAAAAAAAAAAAAAAGTACATTTTTCTCATTGGGTACAATAACACAAACCTGTAATCCCAGCTACATGGGAGGTTGAGATAGAAAAGACCACAAGTTCAAGGCTAGTCTGCACAACCTAGTGAGACCCTGTCTCAAAATAAAGAGGGCAGGAGATGTAACTCTGGTAGAGTGCCCCTGGGTTTAATTCACAATACCACAAAAAATTATACATTTTGCTCTATGCAAGAAAATTGAAAACATGTCCACACAAGAACTTGTACATGAATGTTCATAGATATAAACTCAAATTTCCATCAGTTAATAAATAAATAAATAAACTTGATAAATCCAAGCAATGAATTATTTATTACTCAGCCATAGAAAGGAATGCAGTGTTGATACATACTACAATATGAAAAAACTTTGAAAACATGCTCAGTGAAAGAAGTCAGACACAAAAGATCATTTTTATAAAATAGACAAAAATAGCCAAATCCATGATTGGCTAGGGACTAAGGTTGAAATGGGGAGTGATTGCAAATAGGTAAAGTTTCTTTTGAGGTTGATAACAATATCCTGGAATTAGATAGTGGTGGTGATTACACAACTTTGTGAATATACTAAGAACCACTGAATACTTTAAACCATTGACTTTGATGATATGTGAATTATATTTGCTTTTAAAATACTTTTTTGCCACTAATATAAAAAGTTTTATTATTTGAGACTTTATCAAAGATCCAGAAACAAGTTTGCTGTATTAACCCTCAATGCAAATACGCTGCTATAACAAGAATAATAATGCCTCTCCTCTTTCATCTGATATTCCTCTTCTAATGTGCATAATCTCATCTCTTCCAATATGAACTCTCTGATGACCAATGTCTACCAGAAAAGAGAAATCATCTTGATATTCCACTTATTATTTTTATAGTGCCTAAAAATTTCCCTAATCCTATTAAATACATCAGTATACATAAAAAGCAAGATCATGGCAATATTTCAAACATTCACTTCATATCTAACAGTTATCTCAAATCCTTTTTGGAATATGGCAGGATATGAATACTAAATGGTCACCATATTAATTCTGAAACCATCTAATTGGCCATTGGTTCTATCTGTTCTGCCTCTGAAAGCCCAGTTTTGTTCCACCCAATGAGTTTCCTGTACACATGTCATAGTCCTTACAGTGACTTGACAATCTTCACAATATCACATTATACTATAAGTTCTACACCTCTAAAGCTTTGCCTTGGTTCCAGGGAGAGCCCTGCTAATTCATCATGGTATCCTTACCAAAAACCACCACTTAACTGAGTTTCCTCTTTATTCTTCCTGCTACAGTCTTAACTGAAACTTGTCAGACAGCTGACAGCCTCTTAATTCAGCCCCTTATTTCATGTCTCCCACACATCTTCCCCTACATTCCATCTCTATGCAAATCTGTCCTTCTAAACCACAGGCTAATATCATTATCAGGCCTCTGTTCCAGGCCTTTACAGGAGATTGAACACAGAGGTGCTCTACCACTGAACTATATTTCCCAGTCCTTTTTATTTTATTTTTTATTTTAAGACAGAGTCTCACTAAGTAGCCCAGGCTAATCTCAAACTTGCAATCCTTTTGCCTCAGCCTCCTTAGTAGCTGGGATTACAGGTGTACACCACCATGCCCAGTGGGACTTTGTTGTTGCTTTTTGTTGTTATTACTATTTGTTTTGAGACAGGGTCTCCCTATGTTACCCAGGCTGCCTTTCAACTCAGGGATCAAGAGATCCTCCTGCCTCAGCCTCCCAAGTAGTTAGGACTAAAGGTACATCACACTATACCCAGAAAGTCTAGGGACTGAATTTCTCTTTGTCCCCAGTTCACTACATCATAGTAGCTTTGATATCCTCTAGTTAGGCCTAAGTTGCCAATTCTCACAATAAGAAATGATGACCTCTTCCAAGTTCCTTAAGCTCCCCTTTAAACAAAGTGTAGATACACTTACTGCAGTGAAATCCATCTTCAATTCAATCACTTTAGTTAAATCAGGAAGTGCTACTTTTGGTTTTCCCATAGCTAGAAACACAGTAGTTCCCCAATAGTATGCAATATAGTTATCAGGCTCACCACCTAAAAATTAATATAATAAACATTAGCTCTCAACAATCTATTAAAAAAATAAAATCAGCTGAACAGTATTAGAGTTTATAATCCTATTAAGAAAGGCATTAAGAAAATAATTTTTTCATCAAAAATGAGTCATGAAGCGGCTGGGAGTATAGCTTTGTGGTACAGCACATGCAAGGCCCTAGATTCCATCCACAACACCACCCCTCCACCCGAGAGAAAAAATTACTACAGGTTCCACCCCTGAAAGACTTACCATCTAGGAAATAGTGCATTAGGGGAACATATGTGGCAGGATAATACATGATCATTTAAATTATGGTTCTGGGCTAGGTGTTGTGGTTCAATGGTAGAATGCTTGCCTGGCATGCATGAGGCATTGGGCTCAATCCTCAGCACCACATAAAAATGAATGAATAAAATAAAAGTATTATGCCCATCTATAACTAAAAAATATTTTAAAAAAATAAATTAAAAAAACAAAATTATGGTTCTGGTTGTCAATGGCACTGAAAACTACATAAAGTACTGCCAAGGAAAGGTGGACAAGATGAGAGAATAAGCTATAAACACAATCAAACATGAAAGAAGATATATAAATGGCTAGTATGCACAGGAAAAGATGCTCACTATCACTAATCATTAGATAGTACTACTTTACAAGCATTAGGATGGTTGTTATTAAAAAAAAGAAGAAGAAGATATACAGAACAAGTTTTGCCAAGGATATGATGCTGTTGGTGGAAATAAAAATGGTACACCTGTACACATGTGGGAAACAGGTGATTTCTCAAAAAGTTAAACATTGAATTACCATATGATCCAACAATTCTACTCCTGCATATATCCCAGAACAACTGAAAGCAGGATTCAAACATATATTTGTACATCCATGTTCACAGCAGTATTATTACAATAGCCCAAAGCCAGAAACAACCAAAATGTCCATCAATGGATGAATAAACAAAATGTGGTATATACATACAATGGAATATTATTTAGTTTTAAAGAGAAATGAAATCCTGTTGCATGCTATAACATGAATGAACTTTGAAAACATGCTAAATGAAGCAAGTCAAGGCACAGAAGGTCAAATATTTTATGATTCCACTTATATGTGAGACCTACATTACTCAGATTCACAGAAAGTTGAATGACAGTTAACAGGGAATGGTGGAAGGGTCAGAAATGGGAAATTACTATTTAATGGGTACAGAGTTTCAGTGTGGGAAAACAAAAAGAATCCTGGCAATGGATGGTGATAGTTGTGCAACAATGTGAACACATAATGCCACTGACCTATACAATTAAAAATCACTAAATGTTAAATCTTGTTACATACATTTTACAGTAGATTAAAAAAGTAAAAGGAATAAGATGTACTTTTTGAAAAAAAGAGTTTAGGCATTTTTTTTCTTAAATCTCAAAATGAATTCCATATATAACCCTAGCTAAGTGTCCCTGAAATTTCTTTCCTGATCAATTTCCCTTGAAAACTTAGAAAGAAGAGCACAGTCAACAGCCTGTATATAGGGTATTTCTTACAACATAAGAAATTAGCTTGAAGAAAGCATAAGAAACAAAGTCACCATACTTAGAGCATGTTTGATAAAGAATATTTTTAGGGGCTTGGGATTTGGTTCAGTGGTAGAGTGCTTGCCTAGCATGTGTGAGGTACTGGGTTCACTTTTTAGCACCACATAAAAATGAATAAAGAAAATAAAGGTATAAATAAAAAGAATATTTTCAATTCAGTTTATATTTTATTTGGAATGTACAATAAGTCAAAATTTTATGGCCCAGGTCAGCGTAACTGGCTGTAATTGCACCTGAGAGCTACATGTCAATACCTAGGCAGCTATCTAGGCCATTGTGTTTTCTTCTACTGTCCATATATTCCAAAGCGAACACAATGAACATAGGTTACTTTTACATTCATTAACTATAAAAACCTTAAGTTCTCCATGGCTTATTTATACTCAAAGAAAAAGAAGTACTGGAAATAACATGATTCAAGACCTATCGTCTACACGCACACACACACACACACACACACACACACACACACATACACACCTTCATATTTCTAAATTCTACTCAACATTGAAGCACAGCTGAAATGATTTACTTGATTACACATGTGAAAATAACCACTCCATTCTCTTGATTTACTTAATAATCTATTTCACATTTATTTATAGACATATATATGCACACATATATACGGGTATCTTACTGTACCTTGGCCCGTATAACTGTTATGAATTATATACATACACATTCCAGGTAGACAGCATCAGAACTGAATTGAATGAGAGGACACCTAATTGGTGACTGTGGAGAATATTAGGATTATTTAGTGGGAAGAAATCACCATACATTTTGGAGATTGCACAGAAGTACTCTGTGTGTTGACAGTATAATAGCAGAAACTGAGTTTCTTTTTACCTATATCCTTGCAGAACCAAATGACAATCAACATATGAATTGAAAATCAGTTTGCGTCAGCCCATAGTCATGGCACAGGCTTTCAATTCCAGTACTCAGGAGACAGAGGCAGGAGGATCACATGTTCAAGGACAGTCTGGGCAATTTACTGATACCTTACCTAAAAAATAAGAAGGGCTGGGGATGTAGCTCAGTGGTAGAATATCCTTGACTTCGATCCCTAGTACTGAATGAATGGATGAATATCAATCTGTTTTGAGGTATGGGGTCACTTTAATAAATCACCTTCCTTCCCTGTTTCTTCATCTTAAAATACCAGCAACTCCTAGAACTGAAGTCCACTCCATCATCACTGTACACAAAGGACCAACTAAATCAAAAACTGGTTTAAGTATCTCACACTGAGTTTCTCAGAATATGAGATCTGACAATCTTGAAAATAATCACTTTATTTAGTACTCATGTAATATACAGTACATGTAGTTCATTTTGTAAATTATTTGTAAGCCTACATATGGAAATACTGGATTTCATTTAAAAGTACATTTTTCAAATTATTATAAAAGTTCACCAGAAATTTGAACATGAAAAATGAACTTAAGGTCTACTCCTTAAAGTATCCAACAATTCACATGACTGTAATTCCAACAATTTGGGAGGTTAAGGCAGGAGGATCACAAATTCAAGGCCAGACTGGCAAATTAGCAAGACCGTGTCTCAAAATTTTAAAAAATTCTTTAAAGGGTTGGAGATGTAGCTCAGTGGTAAAATGCCCTGACAAAGATACACTAGAAAGCCAATTATGAACGATGCTATAATATTGGTGGTGGGAAATAGATGAAATAATCCCACTGCCTAGATACAGAAAACTTTTATTCTTTCTCCTAGCTTCCCAACTCTACTCCTTCATTCATTCAAACATTTATACCTATACTCAAGAAATTCATAATCTTTGGAACTAGAATATGACTTTTAGAAAGCAACTGGAGCATTCTTTTTTTGTTTTCCTTCTGCTAAATGTGAATAGTAACGTCTGTCTCCTCAGTTCACAAGGGAGACTCCAATATTATAAGAAAGTACATGACATGTTTAATGACATATAAAACTATTAAGAGCAATACTGGTTTTCTTTCCAAGCAAATGAAAAAATCTTTTTTGCTTCTGATTTCACACATCCCTACCTTTTAGTTTACCATTTTAGACATTCGTTCATGCCATATATATCTAAGGACACTCTTTAGGATCTATCAAAGAAATAATTTCAGACCCTAGAATTCATTATCCTCATGCAACAGAAATAAGATGTAGGGTATTCTTCATAACTGCATTGTACTTTTTCCTAATGATAAATCTAAACAAAATTTGTGCCTACATCATGACAATAAAATAGAACTGTATCAGGAGACTATTTAAAGTGTGATAACCCTCACTGCTGCAAGTCTGTTTCCAACAGATAAAGAATATTTCTCAGTCAGTTCCAAACCTTAAATCTCCTGCCAAAAAATCATTTATATGTCATTACAAAAAAAATACAATTTAAACTCAAATCATCAATAGATTTGTACAATATTGTACAATCTACAAATATTTGTGTTGCATTTAGTTTTAATACATAAAACTGTGTAAAAATGTAATCATAAAGAGTACCATGCAAAAAAAAAAGTGCCCATAATTTTTAAACCCATAATTTTTAAACCATACCAAGCAATTTTATGAAAATGGAGCAAAGTGTTACAATTAAATGAATGCCAAGGGTGACATTATAATAAAAAAATAACCCATACACTACTACTAGCCAAATTCTATTACAAACTAACAGCAATTTCCAAATCACAAAAGTTAAAAGAAATAAAGAATATCCCCATATTCAGATGTTGAAAAGTATAAACATTTTAGTGAATGAATAAACATCTAATGAACCTTTTATAGTGAAGCAAGGCACTAAAACATGGATGATATCACAAATAATCAACTTATATTTTCAAAGTTCTAAAAAAATTCTTTCCTGATAAACACCACACCTCAGAAGAGATCCAAAAGGCCAATATATATTCAGTGTATACTTAAGATGCTGAATATTCCCATCATATAAAGTTTAAATTTTATTTCCTATATTTTACTATGAACAATCCATGTTTTACATACATGAAAATGATAAATATTCTTAAACTACACTGGTCTTCCTCAGAAATATCATGTACCCCATTTGAGAATCACTATTTGACAAATCATGATGACATAATACTCAATTTATAATGTACTAACAGTATTTCAATTCCTCCTTTTACTCAATTTCACCAATCAATTACCATGATTCACTTTTACTGTTTACATCTTTCAGTAAGTGATATTTTATTGGGTATTTTGGGGAAAAGTCATCTCAAGAAGTCTTACATTGCATTATTTGTAAACTGAGAATAGTCGTTTTGAATTACTTTAACAATATGCCATAGCCCCTAATGTTTCTGCTAAATGTGAGACTAAAAAGCATACTTTGAATTAAACAAAGGTGAATGAAGGGAAGGGAGGGGGAATGGGAATAAGAAAGACACTAGAATGAATCAAACATTACTTTCTTATGTGCACATATGAATACACTACCAATGTAATCCCTATCAAATACATCCAGAAGAATGGGATGTTATACTCCTTATATGTATACTATGTCAACATACTTTCTACTTTCATTTATAACTAATAAGAATAAAAATAAAATTAAATTTTAAAAAAATAAATCAAAGTACATAATAGGTAGAAAGCAAAAATTTCTGCAAATAATCTAATAGTAATACTTAAGGATTTTAAGAAATGCTTTTTTTGAAGACAATAACTGAAAAAAATTAAATTACCATACTGCAGCACTGATGACAGTGAATCACAATAAATAGTGCAGACTTAGTAATGATGTGGTCATACAGTAAATGGCCCTCAGAGAAAAGTAACTTGTTCAAATTGTTGTGCCAAGTAACTACTACCTCTTAAAGTAAATTAATCACTGAAATGCAAAATTCCTAGTGGAAAATCAACATAGTTAAGAAAACTCTTATGTACATACCAAATCCATTTTTAGAAAAGTCAATCTCTAGAGACAAAAAATTAGATTTATTGCTGTATATTTTATATGTACGATTATAACCTACTTCCAAAAAAATTTATATTCATTATTCTCACCTAATCTTCACAAAAATTCCTTTGGGTGGCACAGTGAACACCATTAGTAATCTGCAGGTAATTTATTTAAGTCTACATTGTCTTACATAACTGGACCAATGTCACAGTATTGTCAAATGATAAAGAAAAAGATTAAAATGGATGTTTTCTATTATTCTAGAGAGCTAATAACTTAAAAAATATAAATATAAGTTTAAGAAAATTAGTGTCAGACCAAAACCTACCTGCTTTTCGTTTTTATAGTGAAACAACAATGGGATGATAATTCTTCTGGAAGCACAACTGTAACTTATTACAAATAAACCACCACTTTATCTATCAAGTTGTTGACTGGTCACTCTTAAACTGTCACAAATCAAGATGAAATGTATGAGAAAATAAAAAAGGCTTTGAGGAAAGCCAATATCAAAAAATCCTAGCATAAAAGTTTATGCAGTGACTCATAAGAAAACCCTTCAAGCCTCACTTTGAACCAATTTATTATAATCATCTCATTTTCAGTCCTAAGAGATTAAAAGCTGCAATGACAGCTGATGCTATAGACAAACACAAGTAAGCAAAAAGAAGTAACAGTATCAAGAGTGGTTGGAATTTGACCAATACTGAAGAGTCAGTGAACCTCAGAATCTTCCAAAGGCATCAAAGTAATTATCACACTGATAGCCTAAATCATCAAGAAATTTAAACTGCATTAGGTGAAATCTGCATAAGAAAGTAGAAAACTATTTAATGTCGGGGTTTCGGCCGGACCCCTGGCCCTAGGTGTGGCAAGGCCAAGATGGCGCCTGGCAGGATGCCAGTGTGGTTGAGTGTAGCTAGCTTGTGCGCAAACAACTGATGCCGCTTGAGGAAGTTTCAGTGATTGGTTGAGGCCCCCTCATGGACACTGCATGCCTGTATATGCTGCCTGTATCTGTCCACGCTCTCCCCTCGTGCTCTGTATGATGATTGGTCGCTTGGGGGCATATATCGAGGTGTAGCTTCCCCCAAAAGAGGAAGAAGAAGCGAGAAACAAACCACGGCAGACGCGCGCAATAAAGAGCTGAAAAGAACCAGGTGTTGTGTCTCTCTGCGGGCAGGGAGCGCGACAATTTAATACATTAAGTTTTCTGCCAAAATGTTGAGTTATTCTTGGTACTTATAGTAAGTCTCATTACCTCTTATGCATCCAAGAATTACACATTTAATATATTTCATCCAGAATCCTGCAAATAGTTTTACTGTTTACTTTAAAATGAAATAATCCTTACTTAAAATGTTACCCATAAAAGACCTATTAATTAGACTCATTAAAACAGTCACTCAGTGATTTGGTTTATAATACAAATCTACTGCAGCATGAAATTGAGATAAAGCATCAGCTAGCTGTCCAGCTGCAAGTAATTTCTTGTCCAATTCAAGATGTTTCTCATTATTCGCTTATTTTTTATGTGGTGCTGAGGATCGAACCCAGTGCCTCACACGTGCAAGGTAAACACTCTGCCACTGAGCCCCAACCCCAGCCCTCAAGATGTTTCTCAACATCTGCATTTACTCCACATTCAGCACCTAAAAATAAATAGATGGTTCGTTAATTTTCCATGAATCAAATTTAACTCTCAAAAACAAACCAGTTTTCTGGCTCAGTCATTACTGATATGAGAAAAGTCACAGAAGCTAAAAATCCTAGAGAAAAATAAGCCTTAAACCCAAACATTCCTTCATTTTATAGAGAAAAAGAACCCCCAAAATATATCAACCTAATCATTCAAAAGAATATAACCAGTGTACAAACTGAAAGAATAATTACCTAATACCCATAGTGAAAACATTTTGAACAATAATAAAAGAACTATTTTGTTAAGTTAGAATCTCTTTTTAATATTCAAGTTACTGAGCATCTACAATGCTCCCGGCACTGTTCTAGGTATTTGGGATAAGTATACTTGGCATATGGTGGGAGAAGGAAATAATTAATAACTCAATTATGTCAGGTGAAAAGTACTATGGAAAAAGTCAAGTGATTTGAGAGGATTAGGAGTGCAGGGTGGTGAGGCCAGAGTAAATAAGGGGGTCAAGAGCAGGCATCCTTGAGAAGTTGATATCAAAGCAACTTAAAGGAAGTGAGGAACTCATCATACAAAGATCTAGAAAAAAAGCTTTCCAAGAAGGACCAGCTAGCATAAGAGCCTTAAGCCAGGAGTGCACAGTTATGTTCCAGAAACAGAAAAGAGGCCTGGACAACTGCTGCAAAGCCACCAGAGAGTGCTATGAGGTCACAGAAATAGGAGGGATAGTTATGTAGAGTTTTGGATTTTTCTCTTGGTAGATGCTGAGGCATCTTGAGTAGAATAGCATAATCTGTCTGACCAGGTCAATTATCAACAACTTGCCTCTCAACTCTGAATTCCTCCTTCAGTGGCTATACTACAATAATGGACTAGAGTTTTTAAGCATTTCTTCTTTTACACTGAGCACAATGTTATGTTCTCTCAGTGAAGGGCACTAAAGAGAACTGCAGAAAAGACACTTCCTGGTTTTGATTGTTGCTTTTTTTTTTTTTTTTTCCTGGCTCCTGCTGCATGGTCTGTTATACCACTTATGCTACATGGTATGTATGGGGAGGACATCCACTGGAGTTCTGCCCTAGCAATATGTCCAGGGGCCCAGCCCCTCAGCAACCTGCCAGACATGGACACTGCACATTCCAGTTACATATACCCACAACAGTGCCCAACCATCTCCACTTATAAGTCAATCAGCTTTGACTTACCTATACCAGAGAGGGTTGTTTCCTATCTGCCCAGCTACTGTGGCAGCAACTCAGCAAATTTCACCATTAGGAAACTTGGGCTGCAACTATATCTTATCCAATGAGACCTGAATCCCAGTCTTGAGAAAGGGGCCCCTCTTCCAAGTTGGTTCTTTCTGAGGTCTGTCTCTTAGCTCTGGAATATCTTTTAGCATTCTCTTTGCATCCTGAGTCACTCTCCTATCATATCTTAATTTTTTACACGAAGACTTTCATTTTATATTATTGTGTTCTTTGGCTTCTGCATGGACCCAAACTAATACACAATTGGTATTGGTGTTCCCAGGAGACAGACCCAAAAAAGGGGATTCAAGGACTAGGTTGACAGTACCCTTGGACCTTGAGTGTAGTTCTGAGCTCCTTGACAATGGACAATGAGATGCTAGTAATCTGTTGCAAGTACTAGAATCATAATTAAGCTACCACTTGTAGGTTGATCATAACAAAAGTGCTGAGACAGATGTCTTAGCAGGCCTAATACCTGCCATACCTAACCATAATGAAAGAAATGGTCAAAAGAAGGACTGTGATATAAGGTTGATTCTTCTGAACACACTAAAACAGGAGAAAATAACAACATAAAGTCCTTATCAGTCTCTCTTCCTTTTCTGAGGAGACTAGCCTCTCAGTACTACTAAAAAATTCTAAGACAATCTTACATAGGGAAAAAGTCTTAAAAAAGGAACACATATTCTCAAAACCCACCATAACCACTCCTATTATCCTTTAGAGCCAAATCTTAGCAGGCTCTCAGGAGACAGATACACACTATGCACCAAAGGACATAGCAAAAGAACTGCAAGCTTTACTAATAAACAAGCAGAACCCAACAGAACATGTATGAGAATGGATCCTAAAGGTGCTAGATCAAGGAAAGTGAAATGAAACGCTGTTATCAGGTCTAACTCACTGATAAGTGCACACTTACTGGAACTGAGGTCAGAAACTATTTTTGTAAATAAAATTTTACTGGAACACAATCATACCCATTTTAAGGAATCCCACGAAAACCATGCTGGACACAGGAAATCACATAAGGGAGTTTATTAAGCAAACAGAGTGTCTCCCTGCAGGGTAAGAGAGAAAATGAGAGGAAAAGAGAAAGGAAAGAGAAAGGGTGTGCACTAGAGAGAGTGAAAAAGCGAGGAGGAGAAATAAAGTGAGTCAGGGGGAGAGAAAAGCAAGAGAGAAAAGTTGGCAGGGTAGCTACCCTAAAGAAGTTGATTTCTGCAGGGCTAACAGAGGACCAATAATGGAGAAGGATACTTGCAAGCTGACTCATGAACCAATAGCTAGCTAGGATGTTCACAGACTGACAGTAGTTGGGAGGTGGGAAAATGGCTGCAACGGAAAGGGTGGGGAGAGCAGCTTTGTACATTACACCCATTAATGAATGGGCCATATTGCCTATGGCTGCTTTTATGCCACAACAGCAGAATTAATTGTGACAAAACCCACATGACCTGTAAAATCTAAAATATTTATGTTCTGATCCTATACTAAAGATCCTATATGGAACATGTTAATTAATGCAGCTGGAGATGGCTCTAACAATTTACTTGATCAGCTGACAGAAATTTGAATGAACAATGGTCTACATTTAATAAGACTGAGATTACAGATTTGCTTAGCAGGGAGGGATCCAAATGCTGAGAAAGATAGGAATGTTGGACTAGATTTATCATTGGTCACCTACACACCAATCTCCCACCTTTGTTCCATGAAACAGTCCAGAAGACACTCCCTTTATTAAAGCATTGAAAAATGTAATGCTCAGGGACCATCTGCAACATTTTCAAAACTCTGTAGTCACTCCCCTCTGTAGGATAGCTATGACTATGGGGGGATGCCATCACTGAGATGGGCTCCTTCATTTCAATGGGATGAGGGGATCCTGGAGTAGGAGAAGCTTAAGTAGCAGTATTTAATGATCAGAGACTAAGTGGAACACATCAACCATATAAGGCATTTAGGTAGATAAACTGACATGGTCTGTGCATATCACTCAATTTCTTTCCTCACTGTGCAAGTACTTGTGCAAAAGATCCATGCACAAAATGGCCACGATGGCAAAGATGAAGCCTTTGAATGAGTTCAAAACCATAAACTACTCCTTACCAAAGCTGAGCTGATTAAAGTTACCACTAGTATCTAATGTGCCAACAGTAGAGCACAACACTGGGTTCCCAATACAGCATCTCTGGTAGAGAAGAGACATCCAGGCACCTGGTGGCAGACTGATTTTATCTAGTTGTTTTCCATTATAGAGTCCCTTCTCATATTCTGGATATGAATTTGCCTATAATGCTTCTGTTAGCACAGCATTCATAGACACAATGCATTATCCACCATCATAGCATTTCACACAGCATTGTCTCACCAAGGAGCTCATTTCACATCAAAGGAGGTATGCAAGATGCAGAGACCTGTGGGATTAACTGGTTTTACCACATACACACATTTCTAATGAACTGGAAGGTGAGACACTGCCTGGCCATTTTGTATTGGGTCCATCTATAACTAAAAAAAAATTTTTAAAAATGTAAACATGAGACTGAAATCTATAAAATTCTACAAGAAAGTATTGAAATCCCATTTACCAAACTCTCCCTATACTTCTAAGAAGATAAATATGATCTTCACTCTGATTTGATTACCACACAGTGTTACATGTATCAAAATATCATGCTTAACCCTTAAGCAGGTGAAATAATTATGTTTCAATCTAATAATAAGCTTTTGAGGAAAATACAAAAATGAAAAACAGAAGAAAATCCTCAAAATTAAGCTTTAGAAATGTTTTCTTGGCAATGATATAAAAAGGACAGGGGATGAGGTTTTCAAGATGGCAGACTAGGGGGCGGCTACATTTCATGTTGCTCCAGGAAGCAGGATTCAAAAGAGGAGATAGTGAGAGACTTGAGACGAACTCAAAGCCACCACGTGAGTCTCTCCCATTGGGGAGGCATCACGGATAGGGTGGTAGCCCGGGAATGCAGGGAACTGTGTGAAATAGAGTTGCCCAGTGAGACACCACTAGCCCCACTAGAGCGGAAAACACGGACAACTGGGAACATAGTAGAGGTGGCTGCTCAGCACAGCGCTTGGACTCGGAGCAACCACTGGGGCTCCGGGCAGCTGCCTGAGGAGGAGTTGCGTAATGAGCTTTTTGGACTCAGAGCGATTGCTTCTGAACACCGGGGGATCACCCGGAGGAAGAGGAGAAGCGCAGCGGGTCTCTCGGTCTAGGAGTGACTGCATCAGAGCTACAGGCGGTTGCCAGAGGAGGAGCTGCATGGTGAGCTGTTTAGACTCAGAACGACCGCTTCTGAACACCGGGGTGCTACCTGGAAGAAGAGGAGGAACATGGCATGTCGCTTGGTCTAGGAGTGACTGCATCAGAGCTACAGGCGGTTGCCAGAGGAGGAGGCGAGTGGTGAGTTTTTTGGACTCAAAGCGACCACTCCTGAACACTGGTGACCTGCCTGGAGGAGGAGCACGGTGGGTCGCTTGGTCTTCGAGCCACTGCTCCTGAACACCTGGGGGGCTACCCCGAGGAGGAGGAGGAAAAGGGCAGGTCACTTGGACTTGGAGTGACTGCCTAGGGCTATGGGTGGTTGGCAGGAGGAGGAGATGCGAAGTGAGATGCTTGGACTCCTAATGACTGCATCGGAACCCCGGGCAGCTGTCCGGAGGAAGAGGTGTGTGGTGGGTCTCTGGGTCTCGGAGATATTGTATGGGGCTCCAGGTGGCGGCTCAGAGGAGGGGCCACATAGCCAGGCGATAAGGGGCAGAGCAGGGTCCCAGGACCTAGGCGGCTTCTTGCTGGAAGAGCCGCACAGAGACATGCCTAGGGGCGGAGCAAAGATTCCAGGACTGCGGGCAGATTCTCTGAGGAGAGGCAGACTAAGGAGACTCGTCTGCAAAGGGTGAGGCTCCCAGGCCCAGGAGGTAGGTCTGGGCCCCTGGGAACATTGCAGAGGAAGACAGCAAGCCCAGGTGGTTAGTTGTAGATTGAAGGGAACCTCTAGGAGGGGAACTAACCCCCATGGGTAGTCTTCCCTGCCGGATGAGGTTTTCCCACAAGGACGGAAAAACCAGAGACACAGGCACAAACAGGCCTTGCCTCATCCTGCAGCCTAGTTCCCCTTTGGATGACCATTGATCAACAAGTGGAGGCACCTCTGCCCACTATCAGGGAATGTACCCCACCTGAGGGTCAACAACCCTACGGAGGCAGCTTCCTTGTTGAGCACCATATTATCTACTTCCTCCAAGACTTCAGGCTACTGAAGGATAAGAGGGGACATACTAGCAATCTTCAGGGAATTTATAAGTCAATAGAGGAAATATGCAATATCTTAAGGACCCACTGATTCCTGAACAATATGAGAAAACAAGGGAAGAAAATGCCCCAAACAAATCTAGATGTTACATCAATAAAATCCAACAACAGCATGGCAGAAGAAATGACAGAAAGGGAGTTCAGAATGTACATAATTAAAATGATCAGGGAAGCAAATGATGAGATGAAAGACCAATTGCAGGCATTGAATGATGAGATGAAAGAGCAAATGCAGGCATTGAATGATCACACCAATTGACAGTTAAAAGAGCAAATACAGGAAGCAAAAGATCATTTCAATAAAGAGAGATATTGAAAAAAAAACAAACAGAAATCCTTGAAATGAAGGAAACAATAAACCAAATTAAGAACTCCATAGAAAGCATAACCAATAGGATAAACACCTGGAAGACAGAACCTCAGATATTGAAGACAAAATATTTAACCTTGAAAACAAAGTTGAACAAACAGAGAGGATGGTAAGAAATCAAGAACAGAATCTCCAAGAACTATGGGATATCATGAAAAGGCCAAATTTGAGAATTATTGGGATTGTGGAAAACTTAGGGAAACAAACCAAAGGAATGAGCAATCTATTCAATGAAATAATATCAGAAAATTTCCCAAATCTGAAGAATGAAATGGAAAATCAAGTTCAAGAGGCTAATAGGACTCCAAGTACACAAAATTACAACAGACCCACACCAAGGCACATTATAATGAAGATACTTAACATACAAAATAAAGACAGAATTTTAAAGGCTGTGAGAGAAAAGAACCAAATTACATTCAGGGGGAAACCAATACAGATATCAGCAGATTTTTCAATCCAGACCCTAAAAGCTAGAAGGGCCTGGAACAACATTTTTCAAGCTCTGAAAGAAAATGGATGCAACCAAGAATCTTATACACAGCAAAACATACCTTCAAATTTGACGATGAAATAAAATCATTCCCTGATAAACAAAAGCTAAAAGAATTTACAAAAAGAAAGCCAGCATTACACAACATACTCAGCAAAATATTCCATGAGGAAGAGATAAAACACAAAGAAGCAAATCAGCAAAGGGAGGAATTATCCTAAAGGAACTGTCAAGTAAAGGAGGAACCAAGTTGTGTCAAAAAAATAAATAAATAAATAAAATTAAGAAAATGAACCAAATGACCGGGAATACAAATCATATCTCAATAATAACCCTGAATGTTAATGGCCTGAATTCATCAATCAAAAGACATAGACTGGCAGATTGGATTAAAAAGAAAGATCAAACAATGTGTTGCCTGCAAGAGACACACTTCATAGAAAGAGATACCCATAGACTAAAGGTGAAAGGATGGGGAAACACATACCATGCACATGAACTCAAAAAAAAGCTGGAGTATCCATCCTCATTTCAGATAATGTGGATTTCAAGTCAAAGTTAGTCAGAAGGGATAAAGAAGGACATTTCATACTGCTTAAGGAAAGCATAAATCAGCAAGATATAACAATCATAATCATCTATGCCCCAAACAGTGGCTCATCCATGTATGTCAAACAAATCCTTCTCAATTTTAGAAAACAAATAGACCATAACACAATAATACTAGGTGATTTTAACATGCCTCTCTCATCACTGGACAGATCTTCCAAACAAAAATTGAACAAAGAAACGATAGATCTCAATAACACAATCAATAATTTTAGACTTAACAGACATTTATAGAATATACCATCCAACCAAGAGCGAATACACTTTCTTCTCAGCAACACATGGATCCTTCTCTAAAGTACACCATATATTATGCCACAAAGCTAATGTTAGCAAATACAAGAAGATAGAGACACTACCTTGTATTGTATCAGAACATAATGGATTGAAGTCAGAAATAAATGAAAGAGTAAAAAACAGAAACTACTCCAAAACCTGGAGGTTAAACAATATGCTATTATATGATGAATGGATAACAGAAGATATTAGGAAGGAAATTAAAAAATTCTTAGGGGTAAAGGAGAACAAAGAAACATCATATCAAAATCTGTGGGACACTATGAAAGCAGTACTTAGAGGAAATTTTATTTCATGGAGCGCATTCAATAAAAGAAGTAAAACTCATCAAATAAACAACCTAACACTACAGCTGAAAGCCCTAGAAAAAGAAGAACAGACCAACACCAGAAGTAGTAGAAGACAGGGAATAGTTAAACTCAGCGCTGAAATCAATGAAATTGAAACAAAAGAAACAATACAAAAAATTGACAAAGTAAATAGTTGGTTCTTCGAAAAAATAAACAAAATTGATAAATCTTTAGCCACACTAACAAAGAGAAGTTGAGAGAAAACCCAAATCACTAAAATTCGGAATGAACAAGGAAATATCGCAGCAGACACGACTGAAATACAAAACATAATTAGAAGCTATTTTGAAAATCTATACTCCAACAAAATAGAAAATTTTGAAGACATCAACAGGTTTCTAGAGACATATGAATTGCCTAAACTGAACGAGGAGGACATACACAATTTAAATAGGCAATTTCAAGTAATGAAATAGAAGAAGTCATCAAAAGCCTACCAACAAAGAAAAGTCCAGGACCAGATGGGTTCTCAGCCGAGTTCTACAAAACCTTTAAAGGAGAGCTCATCCCAATACTTCTCAAAGTATTCCATAAAGTAGAGGAGGAGGGAATCCTCCCAAACTCATTCTATGAAGCCAATATTACCCTGATACCTAAACCAGACAGAGACACATCAAGGAAAGAAAATTTCAGAGCAATATCCTTAATGATCATCGACACAAAAATTCTCAACAAAATTTTAGCAAATTGCATACAAAAACATATTAAAAGATAGTGCACCATGATCAAGTGGGTTTCATCCCAAGGATGCAAGGTTGGTTCAACATCAGGAAATCAATAAATGTCATTCACCATATCAAAACACTTAAAGTCAAGAATCACATGATTATTTCAATAGATGCAGAAAAAGCATTTGATAAAATACAGCACCCCTTCATGCTCAAAACATTAGAAAAAATAGGGATAAAGGGAACACTCCTTAACATTGTAAAGGCCATCTACGCTAAGCCCATGGCTAATATCATTCTAAATGGTGAAAAACTGAAAGCATTCCCCCTAAAAACTGGAACAAGGCAGGGATGCCCTCTTTCACCACTTCTTTTCAATATCGTCCTTGAAACTCTAGCCAGAGCAATTAGACAGACCAAAGAAATTAAAGGGATACGAATAGAAAAAGAAGAACTCAAACTATCCCTGTTCACTGATGATGTGATTATATACTTAGAGGAACCAGGAAATTCCACCAGAAAACTTTTAGATCTCATAAGTGAATTCAGTAAAGTAGCGGGACATAAGATCAATGCACATAAATCTAAGGCATTTTTATACATAAGTGATGAATCTTCAGAAAGAGAAATTAGGAAAAGTACCCCATTCAAAATAGCATCGAAAGAAATAAAATACTTGGGAATCAATCTCACAAAAGAGGTGAAAGACCTCTACAATGAGAACTACAGAACACTAAAGAAAGAAATTAAAGAAAACTTTAGAAGATGGAAAGATCTCCCATGTTCTTGGATAGGAAGAATTAATATTGTCAAAATGGCCATACTACCAAAAGTGTTATACAGATTCAATGCAATTCCAATTAAAATCCCAATGATGTACCTTCCAGAAATTGAGCAAGCAATTATGAATTCATCTGGAAGAATAAAAAACCCAGAATAGCTAAAGCAATCCTTGGCAGAAAGAGTGAAGCAGGGGGTATCGCAATACCAGATCTTCAACTCTACTGCAAAGCAATAGTAACAAAAACGGCATGGTATTGGTAACAAAATAGAAAGGTGGATCAATGGTACAGAATAGAGGACATGGACACAAACCCAAAAAATACAATTTTCTCATACTAGACAAAGGGGCCAAAATTATGCAATGGAGAAAAGATAGCCTCTTCAACAAATGGTGCTGGGAGAATTGGAAATCCATATGCAACAGAATGAAACTAAATCCATATCTCTCACCATGCATGAAACTAAACTCAAAATGGATTAAGGACCTCGGAATCAGACCAGAGACCTTGCATCTTATAGAAGAAAAAGTAGGTCCAGAGCTTCAACATGTCAGCTTAGGACCAGACTTCCTCATCAGGACTCCCATATCACAAGAAATAAAAACAAGAATCAATAACTGGGATAGATTCAAACCAAAAAGCTTTCTCTCAGCAAAGGAAACTATCAGCAATGCGAAGAAAGAGCCTACAGAGTGGGAGAAAATCTTTGCCAATCATACTTCAGATAGAGCACTAATCTCCAGAATCTATAAAGAACTCAAAAAACTCTACACCAAGAATGCAAATAATCCAATAGACAAATGGGCTAAGGAAATGAATAGACACTTCACAGAAGAAGATCTACATGCAATCAACAAACATATGGAAAAATGTTCAACATCTCTAGTAATAAGAGAAATGCAAATCAAAACCACCCTAAGATTCCATCTCACCCCAATTAGAATGGTGATTATCAAGAATACAAGCAACGACAGGTGTTGTCGAGGATTTGGGGAGAAAGGTACACTCATACATTGCTAGTGGGGCTGCAAATTAGTGCAGACACTCTGGAAAGCAGTGTGGAGACTCCTTAGAAAACTTGGAATGGAACCACCATTTGACCCAGCTATCCCACTCCTTGGCCTATACCCAAAGGACTTAAAATCAGCATATTACAGAGATACAGCCACATCAATGTTCATAGCTGCTCAGTTCACAATAGCCAGATTGTGGAACCAACCTAGATGTCCTTCAATTGATGAATGCATAAAGAAACTGTGATATATATATATATATCTATATATATATATATATATATATATATATATACAATGGAATATTACTCAGTGATAAAGATTGATAAAATTATGGCATTTGCAGGCAAATGGATGAAACTGGAGAATATCATGCTAAGTGAGATAAGCCAATCTCAAAAAACCAAAGGAAGAATGATATTGCTAATAAGTGGATGATGACACATAATGGGGGGTGGGAGGGTTTTGTGTTAGGGTTGGAGTTAGGGTTCGCAGGGGGGCAAGAATGGAGGAAGGAAGAACAGTATAGAGGGAAAAGAGAGGTGGGAGGGGTGGGGGGGAAGGGAAAAAATAACAGAATGAATCAAGCAACATTACCCTATGTAAATTTATGATTACACAAATGGTATGCTTTTACGCCATGTACAAACAGAGAAACAACATGTATCCCATTTGTTTATAATAAAAAAAAAGAACAGGGAATAAACCATAAATAGTTAAAATTTTATTAAACCAAAAGCTTCTGCACAGCAAAGTAAAGCATGAACAGAGAAAAGATTCTGCTGACAGAGTGGGAGAAATTTGTTGAACATCAACTGAGAAGAGCAAAATGTCCAAAATACATAAATATCCTCTCGAACTCTAAAATAAATAAATACCTAATTAAAAATCAGTAAAGAAGCTGAGTGCAGTAGCTCTTGCTTGTAATCTCAGTGCCTGAACCTTGAGGATCGCAGGTTGAAGGCTGTTCTCAGCAACTAAGTGAGACTATAAGCAACCTGTTGAGACCTCTCTCAAAATAAAAAATAAACAGGGCTGGGTATGTGGCTTAGTGTTTAAGCACCTTGAGTTCAATACCTGGCTCCCAAACTAAACAAACAAAAACAGAAAATAATCCCAAATGACATGTTTCCAAAGAAAACTACTAATTGTCCACAGACAGTGACAGATGCACTCTATCAATTAATCATCAAGGATATGCACATTAAAAACACAATGAATATAGATATAAATCAAACTGGTTCATTAAAATCACTTTGTATTTGAAAATTAAAAGCCTCCTACCAATGAATATGACAGTTGTAATTTGTCAATGAGAAACACTTAAAAGAAAACCAGTTCAAGGTATCACCATACACCTGTTAGAATGGTGATTGTCAATAAAAGAGAAAAAAGATCTGCTGCAGCAGATATGGAGAAATTTTCATGCTCATATATTATTGGTGGGAATTTAAATGGTATAGCAATTATGGAAACCATCATGAAATCTGCACTGAAAATTAAAAGTGGAATGACCATATGTCACCAGCATTCCTCTTCAGGTTATATTTCCAAATAAATTGAAATCAGGATTTCTAGGAGATATCACCACTTGCATGCTGATAACAGCATCAGGAACAAGAGCCAAAGTATAGAAACAATTTATGTTCACAACTGAATAATTAAAGGAGTATATTATTTGGCCCTTAGAAATATTTGAAACCTGACTTTTGATACAATATTAAGAAGACAGGAATTATGCTACATGAAGGTCACATACTGTAAAATACCAGTTACATTAGGCATTTAGAAGTGTCAAATGCATGGAAAAACCCCAGCAGCTTGGGAGACTGAGGCAAAAGGATCATGAGTGTGAGGTCAGCCTCAACAACTTAGCAAGTCCCTAAACAACTCAGTGAGACTCTGTCCGTGATACAAAACGGGCTGGGGATGTGGCTCATGGATTAAGTGCCTCTAGGTTCTTTCTCTGGTATGAAAAAAAAAAAAATCATGGAAACAGAAAGTAGCCATGTTGTTTACCACGGTATTGGGATAGGGTGAAGTGGGGTGCTGCTTGTCAATGAATATGCAATTTCAATTATATAAGATATAGTACTAAAAAAAGATACAGTGCTTCTAGATATTTTCTGTAGAATTCTTTGCTTATCGTTTACAATACTGTAATGTGCACTTATAAATGTTTTTGAGTAAAAAGAGCCTATTTGTGTTCTTAATTCTATGGAAGGAAAGGAGGGAAGGAGAATGGAAAGAGAAAGGAGGAGGAAGAGGTAGAAGGCAGGAAAAAGGAGGACTAGTCCCATGGTATTCCTCCTAAACAGGATCCCTGCTCAAAAGTGGCCCTGTCCTTGCTTGAATACCCTGCTACTGCTATCATAAATTTTTGCTGATTGTATGTTAGTGCTTATGTTTCATGAGTGAATTCCAAGAAAGCAATGGACCACATGAATGAGCATAGCACATACATGTAACCACATGTGGAGGATTATGGAAAATAATATTCCTATAAAACAGCTCCCCAAGAAAAATGGAGGGATTATGTGACTTGGAAGGAGGGAGGAGAAAATTGGCCAGACATTAAATCTCTCCCAGTGTATTCTTTCCTGATAATAATGGGCCCTGGGGGAAAGGGATGGGTGCTCAAGGCTGGGCCCCAAACCTTGATCTTCTCCCATGGCAAATTAGTCCTAAATGACAATGGACAAGTATGATCGCCCACCACTCGCGGGGACAATCACAACGCATACGCTCTTCTTCATCACAGGAACCAAAAAGGGCTTTATTCCACAAGTCTCAGACTTATATTGAGAACATCAGCCTATCAGAGAGTAGACTACCAGGAAAGTCAGCCTATCAAGGAACAGTCTCCAGGCAGATACCAGGATTGCCTCATGTACAACAGCCAACCAGAGTTACTTCCTAAAACTTGTATATGAGTGCAGCTATGTCTGGCAAGCTGCCAGGCACCATCTTAGAGATCAGGCCACGGTGCTGCTCTGGGGCCCTCAGAGCCCGCCCCTGACATCTCCCCCTTATTCTTTAAATAAAGAAAAGATGACTTGGGACCATGCCTGTGTTAGGTTGTCCATGGCAAATTACATCCTTACCCGTCATTGGAATTCTGACCTCCAGGCGTCAGAACCCTGTCTTACGTTGGTATGCATTTCCACGGAGCTTACCCGTCTTTGACTACTGGTCCAGCATGCTTAGCCATACTTGGGGGGATGTGCCTGTCTCAATGGCTGACAAAGTCTGTACTATAGCCCGTTGATGACATCGGGCATCTTGGCGAACTCTGATTTGGCTGCGTATAACATAGGCTATCCATAAGCAGATAATAATCAGAACAGCTACTGTTCCAGCCCACTGTTTTGTCAATCCCAGGGCTTTAGATAACAAAGAGAACATCTTGGATACCGATGCAACTTGAACCCTGGTGGCATTGACTCTGAGTACTTCAGCTCATAGCTGACTGGTTAAATTATCAAACGTAGATGATCAATTACCAATAAGGTAGACAGATAGAATTTTAGATAACATAACCACAGAGCTAAGGTTATTATAAGCAATAGGGGTGACACACAGTGCTCTTAAAGGATAAACACATCCCAGTCCCAAAAGTTCTTGCAAGATATACACTTCTTCTTGTAGTAAGTCCACTCTTTGATTTACAAGGAGTATGCCTGGTGTTAGATGTTGATTTAGGGTCTCTTTAGTCTGTAAGGCTGCAGCTGTATTTTTGGTCAAGTGATTGTTGTTGCTGTCTGTATGGTTGTGTCAATGCTGATGCTGTGGTTGTGGCTGCCACTGCAGAGACTGCTACCGTGGCGACCACGGCTGCTGTGATGCCAACACTGGCAATTCCGCATCTGTAACAGAGACTGGGACTGGTAGGAAGGTAGGAACACACATTAAGACTGCCAGCGGGAACCTAGAAGCATTCCAACATTGAGAGAGATAGCATAAATCTGAAGTACAATTGAGAGAAGCAGTTGTTTCGTTAATTACCAGAAACCAAAAAGGGGGAAACACACAAACTGGGGTAGGTGGAAAGGTACATAATTGAACTGTTCTTCCTAAGAGACTAAAAAGAGGTTGTAAGTTAGTTCAAGGGGGGCTATGAGAATCATGGTCATCAGAAGTATGTTGGTCTGAGTTACTTGTTGGTAGCGTTGGCACTGGTTGAGTTAGTCTCTCAGGAACCCAGATAGGCGATGTTTTATCCTGTGGAAACACACAAACCGAGCCACGGCTCCAGTAAAGCACTGGGTCCTGGCCATTCCATTGTCCTGTAAGAACATCCTTCCATTTTACTGTCGCTCTATCATGTTGTTTATGATTGCCATGTCTCTCAGCGGCAGAGCGACCCTCATTATCCAGAGTGAAAAATTTGTAAAATAAAGAGGCAAAGAGAAAGTTTATCTTTAGGGGACCTGAAAGTCTCCCCTATTCCCCCTTTTTGTTTATTTACAGACTTTCTTAGCACTTATTTAGACCCTCATGTATTTTATCACATAAGCAGTTTCTTACCCAGAAACATTTTTTTCACTAGATATATTTCCATATCTAGAACCTTTTATTTATTTATTTTTTTCCTATCTGTTGACCTCTTTGTTCACATTCTGAAACAACTCTTATGAAATTTCTGAATTTAGATAAATTACTCTATTTTAATAAGATCACATATTTTGTTGTTTATAGTACTCTAATTGAAACACAGTTAAAACTTTTAGAACCCTTTGTGTATAGAATTGTACCTGTTAGGACATAACTCTTAGTAACCTTGTTTATAGTTTAGTGATGACACAAAACAATTTTCTGTACAAACACATTTGAGTAATCCCATGCATGTCAATTCTAATTCACTTATTTTCTTAAAAAAAAACCAAGATATTAGACAAGTGTCCTGAACAGTATTTGCCAGCTTTTTCTTGTGGAGGAAAGTCCTAGAAAAATTGATGTTAGACATTTTATAAACATCAACATTATATTAGTTTGACCACCTAGAGACTTGCAAGTTATTTTCAAGATATTTTACTTCTATTAGTTTACCCAATTTAAATCGAACCTTTTAAATCACGTGAATTAAAAATATTTGGATCCATTTTTAAATTTTAATTTTAGGAATGCTCAGTTTTGATACAGACAAAACATGACATCAGACAGCACAACATACACATAACACAAAATCAAAGGCCTTGAAACTTTATAGGTGAATCTCCATTGCAATGTAAGAGATGTTCAAAACTCTAGTTGAATAAAAAAAATAGAACTGATCAAAAAAGTCATGAGCTCAAAAAAAAATGTAGAATTCAAAAAAAAAAAACACAAGAGACCTGGAAAAATGATACGGCCGTTAATTACTTTAGTAAACCACCATAAAATTTACTTTTGCTGGAGTTCAGATAAGACTTTTTGCTCTTTTTTTTGGGGGGGGGGGTTTGAGACCGGTCTCCTACTGAGCCTTCAGGCTTTCTCTATTTACATTTCAATGTAAACCTTGACTGAGATTTGGATCTGAAAAGGGCTAAAATGTTCCAGCAGAAACTTGATGCCTAGGGCATTTTAACCCTTAATCCTGGTTAGTAATCAATTCAGATTTGGATGCAGAAAATTGTGAAACAATTATCTCCCAATATTTGTGGGGACTGGGGCTACTATATTATACTCCTTACTAGGACATGCCACTGATGGTTGTGCTGGTTACTCCCTACCCACCAGTGTACGTGCAAGCTCATGGCAGGAGGACTAGGTGGGCTGGACTGGGGAATGGAAGCAGAAACAGCTGAGTCAAAGTTGGAGGAGGAGGAGGGATTAAGAGGGGGAGAAGAAGGAGGCATTTGCAGGAAGAGCAGAGAAGCGCAACAAAGAAGAGACTTGAAGATAAGGAATCCCTTTCTATCTGCCCACTCGCTCACAGATGCTGTGTGCCAATATCTTTGGTAGCCACAATCCACCTTCCCATGGAGCAATCTTTCATCCCTGAACAGGCCAATTTGTGATCGGTAGTCATTCCTTCCCAAACTAACATTTTAACATTTACCGGGAAGGCCCTACAGGGAGGGGGGAGGTTAGAGTCTGTGAGTTCTTGCCCAGTATCATAAAATGACCACTGGGAAGATTTCCTGCCATCCGGAAGGAGGAGGGTAAGGGCTTTCATTGGAGTCTGATGTGGCCCCAGAATATAAGATGGCAGCAATGAGCCTCCCTGGGGCGGTAGTGGGCCCTCCCTATATGTAGAGGCTGGCTGCCCTCATGGTTCCTCAACCTTGGGAGGAGCGGATTGAAATGTATTGGGCTCCTCATTAAAGGTCTCCGATTGTTGTTTACTATGTGGCAAGTTTCTGGAAGGATATGCAATGGGAGGAGCCGGAGGTTCTTTAGGCGGCGACTCTTTGGGGAGAAACTTGGAGCCCCCTTTGGGAGGTCCTGGAGAGAAGCAGGCCTTAAGGGCAGATAACGTAGGGCAGACTCCTAATAGGGGACCCTCCCCTAAACTGATTTCCCTCTTAAAGGTGTCCCAGGCTTTTTCTGCCTGTGTATCAGACCACTCAAGGCTGCTACTCTTCAGCATGAGTCTAAGAGCTGAGAGCACAGGGTCACCATGTGTGGTGTGTGTTTGCCCCATCTTTTCTTTAGTGGATCCTGTAATAGCAAATTTTTTTGTTTTATATAGTAAATCCTCCTCTTCATATGAACTATCCTCACACCCAGTTTCATTTTCCTTGTCTGTCTCTGATCTTATTGACGCCCTTTCTGATGCTTTAGACCTTTCCTCTTTTATTTCCTCCAAAACCTCTTCCCCTTGTTTTATGGCCTCTCTGCATTTCGTTCGGGCTGTTTTACTTTCAAGAGGAATTCCATTGGCCTGGAGCAAATCCTTTAAGGGACCTTCCATGCACAATCGTGACATTTCAGTGCCCACATTTCTCTATTAAACTAACAGAATGTAGCACTTTAACTAGCAAAACAAAAGCGAAAGCACTTACAAACACTCAATCTCCATCGCTTATCCCACGAACTTTAACTCCATCGCTTATCCCCCGAACTTTAACTTGTCGCTTATCCTGTGAACTTTAACTCGTAGCTTTTCCCGTGAACTTTAACTTGTTGCTTTTCCCGCGAACTTTAACTCATCGCTTATCCCGCAAATTTTAACTTGTCGCTTTTCCCGCGAACTTTATCCTGGCCAGACTGTACTTTACTTTCCCTGTATTTACCTGATCAGTTCCTTCTTTGTAACTTGAGTTCCTGGGTTTTGGCACCACTTATGATCGCCCACCGCCCACGTGGACAATCACAACGCATACGCTCTTCTTCATCACAGGAACCAAAAAGGGCTTTATTCCACAAGTCTCAGACTTATATTGAGAACATCAGTCTATCAGAGAGTAGACTACCAGGAAAGTCAGCCTATCAAGGAACAGTCTCCAGGAAGATACCAGGATTGCCTCATGTACAACAGCCAACCAGAGTTACTTCCTAAAACTTGTATATGAGTGCAGCTATGTCTGGCAAGCTGCCAGGCACCATCTTAGAGATCAGGCCACGGTGCTGCTCTGGGGCCCTCAGAGCCCGCCCCTGACAGACAAGATGTGAGTGCTCATCCCTCCGGGTCTGGTTTTAACCTGTACAACTGGCCCCTGACGGTCAAAACTGCACTTGCAGGGATTCCAATGATTACATCATCCTCATTGTACCCTATAAAACCAAAATCTCCTATGTAACTGATGGCCATTCTTTTCTCATCTGGAAAATGGGTCCCAAAGGCACCGAGTCTATAAAGCAATAAAGGCTTCTCTGAACCTGTTGAGGTCTGCTTCCCATCATTTTGCACTTACAGTATGTATATTGCATCTGGCCTCCTCATGCATATTAAGGAGTTATAATTTCCATCAGCACAGAAGTCTAGTGGGCAAAAATACTAGGGGAGCTGAGAGGCAATGGGACACAAGATGACTCTGTTCTATGTACAAATAAATACACAAAAGGAGGGTACTGAACCCCAGAAAGCTCACACAGTGGAGTCCAATGAGCACTAGATTCAAATGCGGAAAGAAAGCAGGGACCCCTGTCTTTTTCTTTGGCACACAAAGTGTTTCACTATGTTAGCACACCTCTCCAGCTGAGGATGTGAAAGGAAAGGGAAACGAGGGCAATGTATAATCAGAAGCCCTTCAGTTCTTTCCAACTCACTAACATATCAATGGTAGAAAAAGTGAGCAGTCACCAAAGTGTAGTGAAAACTATTGCAGTTGTTTTGTGTTTCCTTTGCACGGCTCTGGTATGAATGAAGTCAACATGGGTGTGCAAGCTATAAAATATGCCTTCTTGTAATTTTCCATTTACAATTGACTTTCACAATAAAAGATGTTAAGTCTTACTACAAATTTAAAATGCTGTTTTTTTCTCTAATGATAAGGTCAATAAAGGAAAAATAAAATGCACCAGGACATATGAAAAGATCACAGACTTCTTCTGTAACCTGGGGGGCCATCTTCACATGAGCATTAGCCATTCCATGCTTGATCAATGGACCTTGCTGCAGGATAAAGAAAAGCTTGCTGATCCAAGGCTTGTTTCTCATTCTGCCTCTGTCATTTGTGGGCCATGAGCTTACAGTAATAACAGTCCCTTTCATATTTGAAGAATAATTACATTCATAAAATTAATTAAGAGTTTTTTAAAAATACAGGCTTCTTGCAAAACCAGTACTGAAGGGCTCTCTAATTTTGAAAACTTCCATTAACCAAGCCAGCAGGTAGACAGACAGATACTGGTGCTCTCTAGAAAAAGTCTTAAGTACAGTTCTGCCACCAGCTAGTGTCTAATAAGGAGTTAGAATTTCTTACAAGAGAAAAACTTACATCAAGCAGAGTTATGTACTGATGGGGTGAGAAAGGTGCTCTTGAAATATCTGAGAGGAATGGAAACATGCAACTGGAAGTAGGCGAGGGACAGCTCCTGAAGGAGGCCTTTATCTCACAGGTAGAAAAAGACTGGGGGCAGCTAAGTGACATGATGAGGCATGTGTTTTACAATAAATGAACAGGTCAAACATTGCCATGGATGGTAACATGAGATCAGATGCTTAAAGGAGTCAGTGAAGCAAGCATTCAACACAGGCAGTCAGGGTAGATAGGAAATGAGGTCCTATCATGAAAGCAGATGCCAGTTTGGATCTGGGATGTTGAAGTCCCTCTAGGGGCCATTGAAATGTTAATGGCTCCAGAGCCCTTCCCCCACCCTTACCAAGACTTCTCAATCTGTTGCTAAGGTAAACTGTCCCAGGAATTGTCCCTTCTTGCAGGGAACTGTAAAAGTTGCTAATTAATGCCTCCTGGGCAGCTACTGCCTGGATTACTCCACCACCAGTTCCTTCAAGCCCACCTGCTTCTCAGCTTTTGACCATCACACCTGCATCTCCTGAAACTATACAGGAAGGAGAGAGATAAGGGGGAAGAGGGCAAGAGAGCATAGAAAACCAAAATGTATAAAAGTGGCAAGATGCTTTCACTTCTTGGGATACCAGGACTCCAACTATGGTCCACTCCTGGGAGAAGTCTAAGTTACTATTATTTAAATAAACCTTGCTTTCTACACTTGCCTTGGTGAGCTTCTCTAATGTTCCAACTTCAAAATTTGAGGAAGCACAACTGCTCACTGATAAATGGGGTTTTATCAATGTTCCATGTCCTTTTAGTGCCTTAATTCTTGGCTTACACCGGTGGAGCAGGAGCCCTCTCAAAGAAGGAAGTAGGGATTCCTGGCAGTTTTGTTCACATCTATGTTCTCTATTCCTAGGACAAAGTCTCACACTTAATAGTTTGATTTTAAAATACAAAAGTGATGTTTTCATATGTAAAACTAAATAACTGTCATAACTCGGATCCCCTACCCACCTTCCAAACTGTCTTTTAAAGAATCATGAAACTGGGGCATGTCTTTACATCATCCTGAGAGGCAGGCATTACTCCTTGTACTGCTTTACAGATGCAATGATTCCTGCAAGGTCGCCCCTGGCAGGTGTCATGGTCACCTCCCCCACCTATTCTTATCTCACTGCCCAAGCACCAGGAAGCCCCTGACCAGGAGTGAGTGAGGTGGACTGTGGCATCTGACCTAGGCTCCAGTGACAGCCAAACCACATGCTTACCCTCTTTGGACCTCCAGGTTACACCATCTACACAGCAGACACATGGAGAAATCTCTGTGAACACACCTCCAACAATGGTTGCTTCCAAAAAACAAAGTCTCTATGCAGACAAGACCCTTCCTAGAAATGACATGGATTCCATGTCACCTGAATACACAGAGAGTCAACAGCATCCAGTGAGAGGGGAGGAACTAAGGAAGGCTTCACCATGGCGTCTTATTCCTCACTTCATTCCCTAAATGTAAAAGTGAGAAACTGAAACTCCAACAGAAAAGACTCTGAGCTCACATCTACAGCAGGGGAAGAACAAGGGCCCTGCTTTCCCATTTGGCCCACAGTGACGTTCAAAATAATTTCCAAAGCATATGTGCCTCTCTGGACTCCCTATGCTCCTTTTTCCTACTGGAAATGCACCCACCACACCATCTACTCACCTCCTGGGCTCCTTGTTCCCAGACTGAGCTCAACTGAGCTGCCCTAATTGGCTGCTCCTTCAACTTGCTTCCTTGAGGCTAGGGAATGGGCTTCAGGGCTCCAATTAGCTCTACCCTGCTAGCTCTAACCATTTGCTGGACTCCACTTCACTCCACAGAACTCTATATGCACATCACTTCAGCTCCACTCAATTTCATCTCTTAGGCTCTGCCCAACAGTTGGGCTCCACTTGGCTTGCTCTGCAAAACCACATCCACTTCATGCCGCTGTTTCACTGCATTCTGGCCATTTGGCTTCTTCTATTCCGATCTGTTTAACATATGGGCATCTCATGTTTCCCCTCTAGCACTGGAAACTTATTTGGTCTATCTTGGCCCAGTTCCAACCACATCTAGTAGCATCCTGAATTGCTCTGCTTTTCTTCATCCACATGGCTCTTCACTCAATCTCACGTGTACAACTTCTACCCCTCTCCCACATGGCTGCTCCAACCCTCCTTGAGAACTCCATCTGAAAGGAATGAATGGGGTCTTTCAGAATTGTCCAGTGGGCCCATAAACTGCTTAGACTGAGGGACAACTAAACTTGGAGTCTTGTCATGTCAGAAAACCATATCACCAATGGATGACATTGAACAACTCTGCTCACCTGGGTCTGTCTCACCATTTAAACAGTACAGCTGATGATAACACTCAATATGCTCCTAAAGGTGCACACATTTTGAGTGCCATCTGTGTGTCAGACAGAGTATGGAAGCAGAGGAGACCCAGGTGAGCACATAGCAAGGTCCCTGCCCTGCTTGCAGGATAGCCTAGCCAGGATTAAATGTGTGTTTGCACAGGCCCTGGCCTTTGCTTTTTCTCTAGCTCTGTGGCAGTCACCATCTTCATGAGGCTTCCAGCATAGGATGGGAACAGCTCCTTGGCAAACAAGAATCATCTGTGCTCTCTTCACCAGTCAGTCCAGGGCTTCTCAGAATGAGTCAGGATGGGTGTTTGAACATAGCCTTCTTTCTCAAGGTTAGGTCTCAGAAGGAGAGAGGCTATAACAACCTCTGTGTAACTACTGTATATTATGTCAAACTGACTCAATACAGGGGAGACAACAGCAGGTGGGGACATGGGCAACAAGTTGCAGAAACAAACATGGGTATTTTAAATAAAAACACTGTGTTAGAGCACAGTGGAGAGATCACAGGAAACTGAGGGTAAAGTAAGGAGGAGGTAAGGAGGAGCTTGGCTGTGCTAGGTAATCTCAGAGCCCAAAACAACTACACTGTTCTCCATAGACACTGCTGGTTCATGATGCTACTCTGAGCCTTTCTGCTGTCCCTTTATCACTGCTCAGGTTCTAAATTTCCAGAGAAAGGGTCTGACAGACTAGGTGTAGGTGTTGGGAAATTCTTCACATTCAACTAGGAATTGAAGGATTAGTGGAAGTTTGCTAAAGAGCAAAGGGAAGAGCATTCGAGGTAAGAACAACATGTAAGTCCCTACAGAGGAACTGGGGGTCTCTCAGAATCACTCAATCATACTATGCCAGGTACTTTCCTCCTCATGTCATTCAATGTCCAAATGACTTCAAAAATATTGCTAATATTTTGGAAAACAAATTGTACCATATTATGAAATTGCCAAAGGTTCTTATGAAGAATTCAAAGTGTACAGCAGAATTCTGGAAAACAGGACAGGGGACAGGAACCACAACAAAACCAGGTACCCCAGACACCAGAATAAGCATTAGGTGACATCATTACAGATGCCTTTCAAGTCACATAGATGGGAGGAATGGATGAGGAAGGAGGGGTAGAATAAAGAAAAATAATTTGATTAAAATGAGATCAAATATGTATGATAATTTTTATTTTTATTTTTTTAGTTGTTAATTATATGTTTATTTTTTTTATGTGTTGATGGTAAACGAACCCAGTGCCTTGCACATGCTAGGCAAGCACCCTACAACTAAACCACAATCCCAACACTACTGTAGTTTTTAAATAGAGCAATTTCACAAATTCAGGTGAAAGAGAAGCAGTTACTAACTTGACATATTTCTTTTGTAACTGAAACTCCTAAGTGATATAGGACCACCTCGATGGTGTCATTAAAATTTTTGGTCTCAAAATACATTTTAATAAGAGCATTTTTTTAAAAAAAAAGCCTGGCCTCAATGTTGCAATCCTTGTGCCTCAGCCTCCTGAGCCCCTGGGATTACAGGTATGTGCCAGTGTGCCTGGCTATTTTATTTTTTATTCATTTAGGTTCTTGGGATGGAACCCAGAGCTACACACATGTTAAGCATTTGTTCTATAGCTGAGCTGCACCTCCAGCCCTAAACCTGTCATTTTGAAGTGCTTGCAACACATTTTTTTAAATGTAAGTTCTCCATGGAACACATGAGTGTTGTCTGGAGCTAGGCTGAAGCAAATAGCTGTGCTGCAGTGTCTGTGTAGCAGAGACAGTGCAGGGTCTCAGGGGGCATAGCTGGATGGGTAGCAAGTGAGGATATACCCAGGATGCTGATCTAAATGAGCCCTGATGGGCTGTTGAGGGAGGCCAGGCAGTAATGTCCAGGTTTGTTGTGTCATGTGTGCAAAGGATGAGTGCATTTGGGAGCTTAAGCACTGAGCCACATCCCAGCCCCTTTTATTATTTATTTTGAGAAAGGGTCCAACTAAGTTGTTCAGGGCCATGCTAAGTTACCGAGGCTGACTTTGAGCTCCCAATATCCCTGCCTCAACCTCCCAACCTGAAATTATAGGCATGCACCACTGTGCCCAGCCTAAAACAATTTGAAAGTTTTTTTCCATGTTAATGTGGATTTATTTAAACTTACACTACAAATATATACATACAATATTTTGACTAATGTAAAATAAATTTATAAGAATGGGCATATGCCATTTATATGTACATGGATACCACAAAATAAAAAAATTGTGTCCTAGTGATCATATGTGACCCATAAAAACTTGGACACACTTATGACCATTTGATTTATATCTTCCTTTTTATTCTTTTTTGCAGACTTATCTTGGGAGACAACCCCCAAACACAGAATGAGTGAATAGAGAAAATTGAATTGTATTACCTGATCATTACTTGGAGATAAGATTGCCTTTTCATCATGGTGGTAGAGAGTTTACATTTTCCATCTGTACTGCATGTTGTCACTCAAGTGTTGTAGCTGAAGAAGTTGATCTCACAGAAACTGAGAACAAAAAAATCTTCTTAGATCTACAAGAAAGGGGATGAAAGAGACAGTGGGCAAGAAATACCCAAACAGTTAAGAGTAGGAAGAAAGTCTTAGGTTTTGTGGCACAATAGGGTGACTACTATCTATAATAAATACTTATGAAATTCAAAATAACCAGAGAAGAGATTTCAGGTTTCAAACATCAAAATGATAATATTTGAGAAGATAAAATTTGCTCTGAATTGATCACACTGCACACACCTGCAGAATTATAATGCTGGGACCCATATTCAAGTACAAATACTAGATTCCAATTAAAAATTAAAATAAACAAAAATCAACACTTCAATGTTTTAATGAAGTAGCTTGGATTTTAAATGGTAATCCATTTTCATGAATATTTAAATATTATCCTTTCCATTAGTATCTTGACTTGTAAATCTACATGTTGTAAAGAAAGATGAAATGATTTAGTTTCACACACATGACTTTCTCTGACTTTTATTTTTAATATGTGGCTGGAAAAGATTAAAAATACATACTATTTCAGACAACTGACTTAAAGCACATCTATGCCTAGTATAGGAAATATTTCATCAGTAGATCAACATCAAATTTTCTGTACCAACTTTATGCTTCAGTCTCTGAACTGGAGAAATACCTTTGCTTACTTCATGAAGATGAAAACTGGGACTCTTTTGGAAGTTCATCATTCAAGTTTGGGTCAAATTCTTCTTTAAGGAAAACCTTAAATAGAATGACCCTGAATCTGTCTTAACTGTGATTTTAATTACCACCCTGATTCCATATGACTGAGGCAAAAACAATTAGAATATGTTCATACTAATATTTGATAACTGAACTTGGCTCACTTATGATATTTATTCTCATTATGATAATAACAGATGTGAAAGATGGATACTTAAACTGCAGTTCAAAGAGAGTCCCAAAATGCAAACAAAGTTATTTCTATCCATATAGATAAAATGTTCAAACAGTATGGAAATTTGTTGAGGCAGCAAAATAGATATTCATTGGCGATTATCAAGAATGCAAGCAACAACAGGTGTTGGCGAGGATGTGGGGGGAAGGGTACACTCATACATTGCTGGTGGGGCTGCAAATTAGTGCAGACACTCTGGAAAGCAGTGTGGAGACTCCTTAGAAAACTTGGAATGGAACCACCATTTGACCCAGCTATCCCACTCCTTGGCCTATACCCAAAGGACTTAAAATCAGCATATTACAGAGATACAGCCACATCAATGTTCATAACTGCTCAGTTCACAATAGCCAGATTGTGGAACCAACCTAGATGTCCTTCAATTGATGAATGGATAAAGAAACTGTGGTATATATATACAATGGAATATTACTCAGCCATAAAGAATGATAAAATTTTGGCATTTGCAGGCAAATGGATGAAACTGGAGAATATCATGCTAAGTGAGATAAGCCAATCTCAAAAAACCAAAGGACAAATGATATTGCTAATAAGTGGATGATGACACATAATGGGGGGTGGGAGGGTTTAGTGTTAGGGTTAGAGTTACTGTTAGGGAGGGGGGCAAGAATGGAGGAAGGAAGGACTGTATAGAGGGAAAAGAGGGGTGGGAGGGTTGGGGGGAAGGGAAAAAATAACAGAATGAATCAAACAATATTACCCTATGTAAATTTATGATTACACAAATGGTATGCTTTTATGCCATGTACAAACAGAGAAACAACATGTATCCCATTTGTTTACAATAAAAAAAGATATTCATTATTAAAATAACTGAATTAAATCTCCCAAGTCTCATGCATAAGAAACTGCATAATTAATATATGGAGGCTAATATTTCCACAGAGGTCATTATAGGTAAGAAACACTTCTGTATTTGATACTTCAACTTCTGTTACATATAATAGCTCTAGGATATAGGTAATATGACTGACCATATTTTATAGGTGAAATGATCATATTTAGCATCAAGGTCACACTTGAACTCAATGGTTGCTCATATGTGCAAATTCAAACAACATACCTTAGAGTGCATACTTCTCAATGTTGACTCAGTTAATGAATTAAAAATATTAGGTCTGGTAATAAACCTGAATAAAGGCAGCACTGAAATTATATACCTATATGCACACCTATTCCACTGAGATTCATTTCTTGAGAGGGTTGGAATTCTCTATTATTATACAATCCTCCCATTTGAATTCACCAAAAATTGTAGAGTTTTCCATATGTACCTGGTGCTTAGTGAAGATTAGAAAGATGAATACCAAGTAAGATGTTATCCCAGAAAACCTCAAGATGATATTAAAATTGAGAAGTATTCTCAATAATATATGATAATTCTGAATGTACAGGGAAGCTGATATATAGTGGGAGCCCCAAAATTGTTACATTATCTAGACATGATTTGGTAATAGTAGAGAAGTTGCACCTGGAAGGTGTCAGAGAATCTTCAGAACTGAAATGGAAAAGGGTGTACTGGGGTGAATCCACGCATTTGTCTGATAACAGTATAGGCTGCAATTGATGCTGGTGACATTATTTGAAATAAAGGTTTTTTTCCCTTCATTTTCTCCTAAGATACAAACTATGTGATACCCTGTCCAAATGATGAAAAAGACCAATCAACAATATGATTTTATTAGCAAAAGAAACACATTTTTCTATGAAGGTGGCCTTGGGATCTCAGTCACCACCATCCTTCTTCTCTTCTACATGTTCAATTTCCTTCTGCAGCACAGGCTCAAGCCCACTGATCTGACAGCTGGTCTCTTGGCCCTAATGCACCTAGGGATGCTGAAATTATAGGGTTCATGGTTACAGATACTTTTATGTCTCAGAATTTTGGGGAACCTACCATGAGGTTTATGCATGAGGCACCTATATGATACCCTGAGCAAAGAAAGGGCATCACTTTTTACTATGGTCTGAAAGTTTGTCCTCCCAAAACTTGTATTTTGGAATCCTCACACACTATTGTGATAACAGGAGGTGTGGCTTGGAGTTTATTAGGTCATAAGGATAGACCTTTAAAAGAAAGGACCTCTAATTTTAATGAGTGACAATACATGAGATAGTGCACTCCCCTAGTCTGATCAGGGTGTTATAATAAATTATAGGAGACTGGTGGTTTATAAGCCACTCACTTATTTTTCACAGTGTGAAGATCAAGGCACTAGGAAAGTCAATGTCTGGTGAAGATGTAGGATATACACCTCACTTCACAGCTGTACAAATTTTTCTCAACCATAAAAAAGACTGGATTTATGTCATTTGTTGGAAATGAAAGAACCTGGAGAACATCATGCTGAGTGAAACCTGGAGAAAATCAAGGATCAAGTGTTTTCTCCTACATGTGAAAAGTATAAATAAAAATGAATGAGGAAATATTTCACACAAGAAGAAAAAAGAAGAGCAGAGAAGAGACTTATGAGGAGAGATGAGAAGAGGGAAAAGTAAGGCACTGAGGAAAGAGGCTGTTCAAATATTGTGATCTACATACATGAATGTGTCAGAATGAACATACTATTAGCATAATTGTATTGTACTAATATATATATATATATATATATATATATATATATATATATATGTACCAGGGATTGAACCCAGGTGTGTGTAACCACTAAACCACATCCCCAGTCCTTTGTTATATTTTATTTTTAGACAGGGTCTTGCTAAGTTGCTCAGGGGCTTGAAACTTTGCTAAGGCTGGTTTTGGACATGTGATCCTCCTTCCCCAGGCTCCTGAGCAACTGGGGATTCAAACATGCATCACTCTTCCCATCTAAAGACAGTTTTTGAGAAGCCATCTAAAAGAGAAATGCCCCAGATCAAATGTAGACTTAGCTGAATATTACCACATGATTTAAAAACAATTAATGAGGGCTGATATTGTAGTTCTATTGTAGAGCACTAACCTAGCATATGGGAGGCACTGGGTTCAATCCTCAGCAAGATTAAAAAATAAACAAATAAATAAATAAAAATATTGTGTCTATCTACAACTTAAGAATATTTAAAAAAAATATTTGCTTCTCAAATTACTCCATGAAACAAAAGGGGAAATAAAATGCTTCAAAAAATTTTTAGTGAAGCTAATATTACACTGCTACCAAAAACAGGTAATAGCACATCAACAAAAGAAAACTACACAGCAACATCCCTCCGAACATAGTTGCAAAAATACTTGATAAAATATTAGCAAATTTTAATGAAAAGCACATAAAGAATATTTTACATCAAGATCAAGTTGATTTCATTCCAGAGTGCAAGGATGATTCAACATGTGCAAATAAATACATATAATTCAACCTATAAATAGAATTAAGAACAAAAATTACTTGCTCATCTCAATAGATGTGGATCAAACCTTTGAAAAAATGTAGTGCCAATTCATAATAAAAACCCTGAATACATTAGGCCAATAAGAACTTACCTCAACATCATAAAGACAACATATGACAAATCAAAAGTCAAATCATAACAAGAAGGACAACACTGAAATCACTCCCTCTAAATTAGGAAAAAGAGAAGGATGTCTACTCTTTCCACTCTTATTTGAAACAGCTTTAGAAACAGTTATGGAGGGAAAGAAAACTAGCTCGCTGAGGAAGGATCCTCTTCAAAAAGTTTCTTGCCCAGTTGCACAAATCATATTAGAAATGAATTCCTTCCAAATTTGTTATCCTTTCATGCATGTTTCTTTTCTCCCACCATTATTTACTCCCTGTCTTACATTCACCAGAGCAAATATTATGCCTGGATTCCAAGATCCTTTGAGCCATCACCTATTCCTTCACCTATTTACATTTACAGACAGGGTCTGGCTAAGTTGCTTAGGCATTACTTAATTTAGGGAAACTGGTTTGCCCTTGAAAAACAATTTCCTCAACTTCCCCCATACCTGAGATAACAGGCACGATCCAGTACCTCCACTGGGCTGTGCATTTTGCCCAGATATCTGCTGGTTACAATGTTTCAAAGGAAAAGACCAGTGGGAATAGAAAGAGAGAGAAAGGAATAAGAAGATTGTGATTGTAATGTCTGGGGATTCAGATGTGAATAATTCCAAAAATCACTTTTATAATAAAGGCCTGAGCACATAATGTTTCCCACATGTGCCTGCCTCTCCTCATACCCAAGGCCACTGTGAATCACTAAGAAAATTGTCTACTCAATGTTCAGCTACAACAGTTTTCCTTTTTTTTTTTTAATATTTTTTAGTTGTTGATGGTCATTTATTTATTTATATGTGATGCTGAGAATCAAACCCAGTGCCTCACATATGCTAGGCAAGTGCTGTACCACTGAGCCACAACCCAGCCCCACATTTTCCTTCTTAAACAGGGTTAAATCTTTCTCTCATGATAACTCCTAGGGCTGTGGGTCATGACATGCAACCAAGGTTTCTTAAAGGATTGTTCTCAAAAGTGAAATATAAAATTCATTCTAAATTGTTTGGCTTTGCCTTGGGATAGTTTTTTCTGCAAAGCATTTCAGAGTCAGACGGAACAGGATCTAGTCACCTACCTTACAGAGCCTCTGCAGATAATGCCAATGCTCAAATTTCTCAACATTTTTTCCTCTGTTAAATCAAGAGAATAGAACACGGTTGGAAAAGAACAAGTTTTAAGTGGAAGCTCATTCCAAAGACAGTTTTCAGCATGGAGCTGTGGTCACAGTCAACAGTGCTTCCCCAGTGATGTGGATTTCCTAAGAGTAGGTATTCCCGTAGATTAGACGACTCTCAGGAACTGATAGGTTATAACATTCTCAGGAATAGGCTGATGTGGGTATTTAATCAGGAAGTTCTTGAAGAAGAAAATGCTCAGCAGGGTTTAATGGCATGAAATTCAAAATATTAACTGCAGTAGTCTATGCAAGGTAGAATCCCTCTGGAGCATACATTGAGCCTCCCCGCAAATGAAGTGGACTTCTACAGCTGGGTGTTTTCCAAGTCAACTTCAATGTCAACTGGAAAACCAAAAGGTGAAGACAAAAGAAAGCTGCCCTGAATATTCTCATTCTGCTGTGATTTGCATTACGATAGATATTATGTTATTAAAGAATTGTATGAATTGGGGCTGAATACTTATATTAGCTTCTGATGATATCATTCAAGAAGCATTTAAAATGGATATCATTTAAAACCTGGTTGCCCTGTATCATTGGAGGTTGAGGATCAATACTAATGAAATATTTGCATAGACTTTTGTTAATTTTGATGGATGTTCTTATGAGATACTGTGTAGAAATGGGTGAAGGATGGGGTGTTCTCATCATTACCATGGTTCTGTGAATTATTTGTACTTCATCAAATAAGTAATGACAGAAGAACCTTTATTTCAAAGAACTGACACTGAAAGAATGCAATCAGAAATATTAGGTATGTGGCATGTTTGTGGTGAATATAAAGAATTAGAGGAAAAAGGGATTTTGATTTTTGCAAATGCTTTAGTAACCTTTTTCTGCTCAGTAAATCGTATAACATCATTAGTTATTCTTTAAATTTATCTGTTTTTGAAATTCTGGTTTCGCCCATACTACATCTTTATTTTGCATTTTAGCATATACAAATATTTGCTATTTTTGTTGAAATATCTGATGTTTGTTGCACTATTTATTTTGAGAGCCATTGTTCAGTGCTGAATTTCCAATTTTGTACTTAAATTAAAGTGTGTGTAGGTGATGTGATGGAAGGAAAGCCTTTCTTCATAGGTCATGTGCCAGAGGAGCAAAATCAGCATATTTGTAATCAGCTTTTCCTTACAAGCAACAGGAAAGAACAAGAATTTGCAAGGGGATTGATGTCCTTTGCTAGTTCAACTATTTTTAGTACTTATTGTTGCTTACAGAATGATCTCGCAATTACTTCTTTCTGTGTTTGTATAGTATTTTAAAGCTGAAGAAATGTCCTGGAATTGTTTAGGAAACCATTATACATAACAATTTCTTTTAGTGTCCCTTCACTGAAGTTGGTTTGTGTCTCCAACAGCTTCTGATTTGAGTGACCCAAAAATGTCCTTTACTCTTCCCTTTTTGAATATTCAGCTTTGAACCAGGGTAACATTCCTCTCTTTCAGCATGATGCATGTTCAAAAATGGTATTATGCTTTTTAAAACTGTGCTCATCATGCCATCATCAGGCACTTGTTTAATCCATCAATTTTACTTATTTGGAGCATCATTGTGCCAGTGTCTGTGACACTGACTGTAGTCTGCACCCTCCAGGGGCTGGTAAAATGATCCTTGTCATTGTCACAGAGGGCCTTGTGCCAGACCGGCTATAGTCAGATCAAGAGGATGAATCCTTATGTGAAGATAAATTGGTCAGATATTTCTGCATCCAAAGGTGAATTGAAGGGCCCCTTGGAAACCCATATGAAGAGAATTTGTGAGTGCAGCCTTGCTGTAAGGCAGCAGGAAAGGAGGTGGTTCCAGGCAGGTGGAGTGAACACAGAACATCTCTCCTCACTTGTTGGCTCTCTCCTAGCCTCCATCCCGCATGGTGAGTGATTGACTTTCTCCTCTCCTCATTAGGGATCACAGCAGTCACCCACATCCACTTAGAAATCAATCTTCTCAGGATCCTCCTCTGACTCTGTCTCCTGTTTGGACATTCCAGGAAGGAGTGGCATCCCACCAGAGTTGGTGTTATGTTTCTTAGTTCAATGATCACCTAACCTATGGAGATGCACTGCATGATCCCCTGCCCTGACCTGTCAACTGCCATAATTCCACGTGGCTGGTAGGGCCCTAAAGCAGTTTTCTGACTCAGCAAAATCCCAGGTGAGCCCAGACCTGGAGGAGAGGATTTGGAGGGCAAAGCAACTTGTGGGTGATAAGTTGGGTGACTCACGTGTACTACTGCACTCCTAAATCCCTCCCTAGTCCACTAAACCTGAAGCTGATCAATGCCTGCAGCAGAATCAGGGTGGACAGGCAGCCATGATGCCTCGTGCAACCAAACAAACACAGCACCACTTAGTGGACCTGGAGAGTAGTGTGGACAGTTAGTCTTCAGCAGGGTCTCTTGTCCTGGATGGAGCTGGATCAATCAAAGGTCCATGGGGCCATGCCCCCAATATACCCTGGCTCCTCTGATTCTGGGTGAAGATGTTAGGATCACATTTCTTGAAAACAGCAGGTCCCTGGTACTTGCTTACTTCATCTTCCCTCTTACAATCAGAGCTGAGCTGGCGATTGTCTTGAATCTTGGTCTGAAGTGGCCATGACCTGAAGCCTCTCTGGTTGCCATGGGAACTCTGACATAATCAGGTGGTTATTCAGCCCACTGTGACATCAGGCAATATCTGCAGGGCAGCCAAGATGTCAGGGAAGCTCCTCATCAAAACCCATGTTGCCTAAGGTCCAGAAAAATGCCCTGGCGAAAGAAATAAATTACATTCTCATACCGGAGCCTGGAACCTCCACACTCTTCAAACCCAATATGCTGGATACTATCCCCTTCCACTTTGAATATTATAGCTTGTGGGTCTTATGCTGTATTGTCACAGGAGCACTGGTAACCAAGGTAGGAATTTCTTTGAGAAGGATTGAAAACAGGGGAGAAAGTTGTTGACTGGATGTGAATGATTGAGAGTTCAATGGATATGACTTAGTGCAACAAATCACACTGTCATAAATATTGAGAAGAATTACTGGAAACATAACTACTGGAAGTTTAAAAATTTGATGAGGTTTTTTGTTCTTTTCCTGCTAGCAAATATTGTGCCTATGATCACGGACACCAGGAGCAACTGTCTCTTCCCTTTGCCTATTTATATGTACAGAAAATGGTTAAGTTTTTTAGCCATTCTCCACTTTAGGGAAACTGGCTTTGCCCTTGAGAACCACCTCCCTCAGCCTCCCCGACACTTGAGATAGCAGGCAAGATCTAGCACCTCCACTGGGCTGTGCATTTTGGCCAGATATCTGCTTGTTAGAAAGTTTCAAAGGAAAAGGCCAGGGGAAATAGAAAAAATCAGAAAGGAATGAATAGACTTTGATTGTAATGGCTTGGGGTTCTGGTGTAAATAATCCAAAAAAACCCCTTTTATAATAATGACATGAGCACAAAATATTTCCCACATGTGCTTGCCTCTCCTCATTTCCCAGGCAATCATGGATTGTTATGGGGCTCACATTGAGAACACATTGATCACCACTGAGAAGTCCAAATTTGAGAGTCTTTATTAAGCTAGACAGCTGACTGTCTCACACAATGCCCCAAAAATGGCTATTGGGAGAACAGCCCCATCCATAGGGTTGTAGGGATTTTAATACCATAAATCAGTATATCAGTCATAAGTGTCTGTTGCTATGATTTAAAATTACAAACTAACATCATGGGATCTGAAATCATTAGCAGAGGGGTAAGTGGGGCAAAATAACCTTACTTAGGTACAAACTAAAGAATGTTTACTAACATCTAAACAATCACTATTGTCATCACCATTAACATTGTACATTGTTTAGGAAATTAGGAATCAAAAGGAGAACAACTTTTCATTATACAAGAATTGTCATTTTGTCATTTTGTATTGCCAAACAAGTCATGTAAAGCAACTGATGATGGGTAGAGAGGCGGGGCGTTCCATGGGAGAAGCATTTCCTACATAACATGGAGTCTCAAGATAAAATGGAGTCTGTTTAATTCATTGCCCATATAGTCAGGCCTATAACATTTCCATGGAGTCAAATATGTGAACCAATCACATTCCCCACTGGTTTTATGTACATAATCAAGTCATTGATTTATTATTAGTATAGAGGAGATTGTGGTGGATGTGTAACACTATTAGTTTAACAAATTGGATTCTATCTCTAATATATTTAAACAGTTTATCATGCATGTCCTGATTAAAAGCCCCAATATAGCTAGGATTAGTAAAACCAATTTTTAGATTTTTTTCTGATATGATTAATAATCTATTAAGAAAAGGTTCAAGTTTATCATTTAGAAAATAAAAGGCATATATCTTATCCTAAGCTACAAATTCAAATCTACTGAAAAGTGGTAGATTTACATATTCATAATTGAATTTACAGAATTAATTATGGTTTTGATTCAGTTTTAGTTGAAACAACTTGTGTTAAAAATTAGCTCCAAGAATTTTGTCCTATGATTTAAAAACTTAATAAAGCTTTTATAAATCAATTTACTTTCTTGGTCTTTCCCTGTTTTTAGACTTTCAACTTTCACTTGATTAGGTGAAACTGATGTATGTTCCCTACAACCAAACATACCACATGTAAGCATTTACTTTACATCTGATGTCTGGGATATGCTCTCTTTTAATAGGACAGGGCACAAAGTGAATTGGGCTTGTGAGGTCTCACAGATTCTGTGAAACAATTAAAACTCCCTCCCTTACTCTCTATATATGAAGTTATTAGAATCTTTTCTGGGGTGAACAAATGTTTCTGTTAGCCCAGGACAAACCTGTTTGTTTGATATACTGATGTAAAATACAGAAAGTACCCTGGTTTCATGACAATTTATAAGGCCACCCTACTCATCTTGTATATTTTTATATTGAATAAATAATATTAAATAATATTGTATTGCATATTAAAAGAATTCCAAGAGAGTAGATTTTAGGTGCTCCTAATACACACACACATACACATATACACACACACATATACACACACACACGCACACACATATATAAAATAAGAAGTAACTATAGAAGTTGATGCATGTGTTAAATTTGCTTACCTATGGTAATCATTTCACAATCTTTCACTACATGTATATCAACCTATCATATATAGGTTCACCTTAAATATATGCAATAAAAACAAAGCATCCTTATAAAAATTAAGTAATAAAATATAAAGAATAACTATGAACAAAATTTTAATTATCTCTAATATTCATTAGGAGCATTGACTTTGGAAATTCATTAAAAATTTAGACATTAGTTCTTCTAATGATATAGTAAAGAAGAATAAATTTTAATATAACATGTATAAATAAGTATTATATAGTATTATACATTTGACTAAAAATTTCCACATATTAACGTAACATTTTGCTTACATTTCATTATTCTTTTCCAATTGTAACACTGAATGCAGCATCAATTTTTCATAGTTGTTAAGTTCCTCAGTATGTATTATCATGATTCTTATCATGTCACCACAACAGAACAATGAAATTACAGATTACTTTACCAGATGGTTTTCCTTTGATGAATCAGCCCTCTCTATCATTTATTTGACATTATGAAGATAAAACATTATTATTTTAAAAAGTATCAATAAATGTGTGTAGCAGTTAACCCAGAATATGATGCTAATTTCTGGGTCAAGTTCTATAGACTGTGCTCCATGGTTTTTGACTTGCAGCATGTCCTTAAACCAAATGAAATGTTCCTCCCTAGTTCTAGAAAAAAATCAAGACATCTTGCTTCTTCACAGCATCCATTCCAGATCAGTCTCTTGCTTGAGTTCTCAAAATCACAAAGCACAAACCCAAATTCCCTAGAAACCCTCTCTTAAACTCTTACTGAGAGGTTCCATGGTTCTCCATGATGTAGGACTCTGTGATGCAACAAATGGCCTCCTCCCTCCCCAAAAAGGAAAGAAAATTTTTTTTTTTAAATTTTAATTACAAGTGTGTGACAGATGGGTTTTCACTACAGGTGTTCTACTGACATTCTCATTTTCACCCTCTATCCTGCTCACAACACCCCTGAAGAAATAACATGGAGTTAAAAGCCTTATTTTGTGCCAGAATAAGTGGTTTGTCCTAGAGCACACAGATCATAAAGTCTTAGTGATGAATCAAAATCTCTTAAGTCTCCAGATTTTTCTTCAAGATGGGCCAGTCAATGGAAACTGCATCTCAAAGGAAGGAGAAAAGATGATTGCAACTCGGGACAGCTAATTCAGAATGGGACACAGAGTAGGCAAAACCCTGCAGGTAAAGGCCAAAGGTAAGAACAGCAACAAGCCAAAAGAGGAAAGAGGAGGCTATAGAAGGGGCAGGAAATTTAATAGACTAGAAACACCAAATGACTCTGCAGCAAGTGGGTGGAAGTGGATGTCTGGTAGGTATGACATGGAGGAGACAACACTTGGCAAGGCTGAAGGTCCTGGAAAGTCTAAAGGTGGCTACATGGGTGGTGTAAATATGCTCAGAACTGGCCAATGATAATCATTTAGCACAGCTTTTTTGTGGTACCTTTAAGAGCATAGGTCTGTGACTATTAGTGTTTACCTGACCATAGTTCAGCATTTTATATAAATTCAGCATCCAAAGTTAGCATTTTCTGGAAAGAAATTGGTACTTGCCTCTTGAATGTCAATTTCACATTTGCCCAGGGGAGGCTTCTGGGTCAGTGGTGCTAACAAGATGAAGAGCTCTGTGCTTCCAGGTCTGTGGTATGGAGTTTGTCTGCCCTGGCCTGAGGATGGCAGGATGGCCGGATGGCCAGGTCAGTGTGTGCTGAATGGGTCAAAGTGTAGGGAAATATGCCTGGGAAGGTCCATTGCCATTCTTCACCACCACAGAACAGGACTCCACTCCTTGCCCTTGGTTAGGGATGGGGGCAGTACTTCCTCTAGGGTGTTACCGGAAGTGTGTTTTTGGAAGTCCCACAGGTTGGCCCTGGTCTGGAGAGGTTGGCAGGAGCATGCTTTCTCAAAATAGAGTTGCTAGGACAAGATAGTCATGCTTGTCAGCCAAACAGGAATTCCTTGCATGTGTGTGCTATTCAGATCCTCATGTTACTGATAAGAAAGCTGAGGCTCAGATAAGTGAGGTCATTTCAGAAGACCAACCACTTAGTAAAGAGCAGTCTCTTTTCAGGAAGGTAAGGTACCTTCTAAAAGTCATCCAGTTCAGGAGGGAGAAGACCATGACCTGGTCCCCTAGTCTACCAAGCAGATACTGATGTAGTGGTTCCTATTATCTCCCTGGTTTAGAGTTCTGAGTCATCATCCTCTTTTTATACTTAGTCTCCCTACCTCCCAACCCTTGACAGGATCCCCCAGAATTAGGCAGAACTTTGAGTTCTGGGTCCAGCACTGAACCACAAAGACCAGATAAGAGAACTCATGTCCTGAACTTAGAGCCAGGGACACAAGATACGCTTTAGCCTAGAGGATAAAGATGAATTCGTCTTTTCACCATTGACCAGTAAAAGACCCAAAGACTACACAGCGACAGAACCTGGAACCTAGAGCTCCAACCCCAGTGCACAGAACAAAGAACCTGAACAAGAAAACTGTTAGGAAGAGAAAAACCTGAGCTCCGTTAAACTTGTAGCATTTTGGCTCTGTGCATCACTGAAAGAAAGGTTCAAAAAAATGAGCCAACCTCCTGGAAGCCAGAGCCCAGCTGCCAATACAGGCCACTAGCCACAAGGTCAAACTTCAAGCAAAGCCAGTGGCTCTTTAATTTAAGATCCAATTCACAGAGCATAAAGGTGTGTATCTTCTCTAGAAAACCAAGATCATGGCCCTCCAGCCCGCGCGCTGCGGCGCTTCGCTTTCTCCCCTCGACCCCCACCCCACCGGGTCTTGGTACTTGGAGGTTGCAGGTCAGCCCGCGCCACTGCAGTGAGTAGGTCAGGGCTCCAGGGCGAGCGCAGGGCTGCAGCCCCCAAGCCGCCCTGTCTTCTTGACCCTCTTTCCCCTTCTCTCCACCTCTCCACCTCTCCACCTCTCCTTTCTCCCGCCTTCTCTCCTTCCCGGCTTTCTCTCTGAATCTCGACCTTAATTTCTTTTCCCCGCCCTGCCTGCTCCCTCGTTGTCCCGGCCCGCAAGAGCTCCAAGACGCAGCCTTCCACCTCCCCATAGCATCGGGAGGGACGCAGCTGTGCCGCCTGCGCCTCAGCTTCTTGTGGAGCGGGTCAGAAGCCACACTTCACCGACGAGCTAGTTGGCGACCTGCAAGCAAAATGGGAAATGAGGCAAGTTGCCCTTTGGAAATGTGCTCACTTTGATGTTGATGAAATTAGAAGGCTGGGAAAGAGATTTAAGAAGCTGGATTTGGACAATTCTGGTTCTTTGAGTGTCGAAGAGTTCATGTTTTTGTCAGAGTAATAGACATATTTGACATAGATGGGTGGAGAAGTAGACTTTAAAGAGTTTATTGAGGGAGTCTCTCAAGTCAATGTCAAAGGAGATAGGAGCAGAAGTTAAAGTTTGCTTTCCGAATCTGTCATGGATAAAGATGGCTATATTTCCAGTGGGGAAGTTGAACATGATGGTTGGGAACAATTTGAAAGATACACAGTTATAGCAAATTGTAGACAAAACTATAATAAATGAAGATAAGCCTGGAGATGGAGGAAAATCCTTTGAAGAATTCTGTGCTGGTATATGTGGCCTAGATATCCACAAAAAGATGGTGGTAGCTGTATGATTCTCTGGAGTGTAGCATTCACCACTCTTACTTTCTTCTCCATCTCTGAAAATCGGCTCAAGACATCCAGCAATAATCTTTGTGTGTTTAAGTGGAAGTATTTTTCTCTGTGAAATCACATTTCCAACATGACCCTCATGAAGGCAACTGTTATTGAACTCTTCTCTCAACTCAGTGTAGCACTTTAAAGTCTGAAGGACAGAAACATGAAAAGAGCTTATCCATGTGGTGGACAAAGGGAACAGGTTGATTTTTTAATTTATTTTTCTTCATCTTTTATAACAAGAAAATATCAGTATATACATATGTAGTTTTGTATTTATGTAGTAGATTGGCTTTAATTTAATATACTTGATTCAGAAACAAAATGATACAGCACAAAAGTGCCAAGCAGAGCATAAAACATCCTTACTTTTATTTCACACAGTTTTGGGGTTGATAGAAGATTGTACAATTTGAGCCATGTGTTAGACCCACTAGTTTCCTTTTCCTGTGCTTTCTCCTTTGAGAGATTGACAAAGCATTTGTTAATGTCCTATTATTTACTTTAATTACAATTTTGTAAGAAAGAGTCAATAACTTTATTTATACCTGTGAATATATTTTCAGGGACTGGGTCTCATTGTTGAGCAGTTTTCAGTTCATCTCTAGCTGAAAAGAAAGTATAGTTCAGTGCTGCTGCCAAAAGCTCGTTCTTGTGTTCATATAGTGACTGCATAACATTATGGTTATGGCTGCTTCCTTCTATAACTTTGTGTCTAGGAGCCATTACATTTATTAAATGTCCCTTAGTAAATGTAATTTTCCAGTTGTGGTTTTATACGTAAAGGCCAGAAGCTCTATGAAGCAATCATGATTTCTCTTTTGCATTACATAATGAAGAGAACTTGAAGTATTCATGTAACTGCTTAGGATATCTGTTTGTTATATTATATATGAATGAATAATTTGTCTTTAAGTCCTGTTTGAATCATGAATTTCCCTTCTGTGTTTCAAAAAACTTGCAGCTAATCTAAGAAACTGGTGATATTAATGTGCAGATATACATCTGAACACCCACATATTTGTGATTTAAAGGGCGGAAATCTTGCTAATCTATATGCCACAGAAGAGCAAAATTTTATCTAAATTGATACTGAGTAAATTTTTTTACCCCAAGGTATAGGGTGTGCATGATTTTTGTTTTTGCCCATAAAATTGGTAATGGATGGTAACTTAATAAAGTTTTGTGATATAAATGTAGGGTATCATGTTCCATCACTTAATGTTATCCTTTCCCTTTTCTGCAAGGCACTATTAACTGGAAGAAAAATATTTTTGGTAATTTATACGACACTAGTCTTTCCCTATATAGTTTTTTTTTAATAAAAATAGGTTTTGTAATCATGAGTTGTAGGGCAGGTTGAATCAAGGTGAATGAATCTTAAATTGAATATACCTGCCTGCCATCACTGTTCCTTCATCTGAGTGCTGCACATCATGGGCTCTATCTGTGAGAGAAAAATCCTGGTGTTTTGTGTCCTTGCATGACATGGAATTTTGCATGTAGATTGATTTAAAATATACCTCTTGTTTACGTAATTTGCATAATTTTAAAAGATAATTTGCCAAACTTTGGAAATGTTAATGTTCAAACTGAAAATTTCCACCACATGTGACTTTCTTCCTCTGGATCAGTATGTGGCTTACAATCCCAGCCTGTGGTTTGATCTGTTCCAGTGTCAACTGTCATGTACTCTGCTTCAAGAGGGAACTAGTCTTTTGCGAATTTTTTGTACCTAATTATTTGTTACAAATATTTTAGCAAATGCTTTCTATTTCTCTTGCTTGTGCATATCTTGGCTGGCATTACAGAAAAATAATGCAAACATTATTTCCTTACTGGGGAATGAGGGTTTTTCTTTCCCCTTTTTTTCTTCCTCTTTTTAGTTTGTGTGTAGGGTAGATAGGGGAGGAAGTAGTTTGTGTTGAATGTTTAGTTTTCCTTATGCATGATATGGGATCCTTATCCTGTTATGGGATCTTTAGAAAACTTCATACTGGTATGAATTAGAAAATAAAATATTTGAAACTTGGAAAAAAAGAAAGAAAACCAAGATCACAGCCCAGGATCAATTCTAGCAACTGGAACTAAAACCAGGACTACAGAGTCTAGGCATACAAACTCAAGAGACCAGAACAGAGGTAACTGGTTCAGAGTTCCAATCCTCCTTCCATATTTCAGATACCAAATCACTGAGGGTGTGATTTCAGCCTCAGCTGATAGCCCAGGACTCTGAGATTCAGAGACAAGAGCCCCACACCCGGGAGGACAGTGGCCTGGAAAAGGTCATTAGGAGCTGACCTGTCATCTACATGATTCTCAATTCCTGAGAAGCTCCAGGTCTGTGGAACTGCACACTGATCATCACTGAAGGTCAGGATCATTTGCCTAAGCTGTTTCCTTTGCCTAGATTTCCCTTCTCCATCCATGTCCCTCAGTTCTTTGACTGAAAGTCATGTCTATTCCTCAAAAGCCTTCCTTTTTAGACTGCATATTCCCTTGGTAACCTGTAGTTCAAAACATAGGCAAGAGACTACAGGACTGTCCAATGTTTTTCCTACTATATGATGATAGGGTAGGGCCCAGGGACTTCTACTTGTCCTATAGGATCTCTCAAAGTTTAAAGTTCCCATTCCATACATTGGCTTCAAAAGGTCATCCAGAGAAGATTTTATCCTCATTCCATATCTCTGTGAAATAAAAAGTGATCATAAGACTTTTTTTTTTTCCAAAAGAAAATGAATACCTATTTCTTTCAAGGAAACAAAGAGTCAAGTGTAGGTTGGAGAGTGTGTCTCTTCCACCTGACCCTGGTTCCTTGGTGCAGGTTTGGTTCCAGTTAGAACTCAGAATAATCATATCCATGGTGAGGTGTGTTGTGAGTAACCGTAGTGCCTCTAGGCACCTCTGTATAAGAGTAGGCTACTATAGAGCAAGTTTATCCTACTGAGGCAAGGCACTTTTATCAAACACAAGAAAAAATGGAGGATTTCATGGCAGAAGCCTCTGATGATGTGAAACTGAGTTTCACTTTCTCTGGATGTCAGTGGGAGATAATGGAGAGTGTTGAGATAGTTCAAGTACTCATAGTTCTCTTGCTTATATACAAAATTGTTCAGACTTTCAGAGAAAGACTTTCTCTACGGGGAGACAAAGAACCTTTCAATAGCAGTTCAGCAGTAGCTTTAATAAAAAGTAATTCTCTTGATCAGTTTCATCCTAGTTTGGAAGAAGATGAAAATTCAGAAGTGGCTGGTGACTCAGATTTGTTCAGGCCTGTGAAGAGGAGCATCATCTGTATTGTGGTAAGACATGGGAGAAAAGAAAAACATCAGTGTTCAGAACAAGAAGAGAGGATGTCCTGGACAGCAAGAAGGATCCAGGCTCTGGACAAAGAACGCACAGCCATCAAAACAGAGGAATATGAAATGAAATCATGTTTAAAACGTTTACCAGCATCTGAGAAAAGACTCAGACTTTCCATAGTGATCTTTAAGTCCTGTATGAAGAGTCAGGCCATGTATGTACAGGAAGAGTGGCTCAAGACCACAGAAGTGAAAGACCTCCTGGAAAGAAAGATTGTGGGTGAGAACATGGAATCAAGAGAACCAGAGAATCAAGATCATGCTTCTAACAGGGTCAAAGTATCTGGGAAGAAACTGGAAGTTGTTGCAAAATCAAGTATATATTTAAACATTCACGACAGAGGAAAAGATTTATTTTATAATAGCATTGTCAAAGACATGAACTTTTGCCTGAGAGGACATAACAAAGGTACCCAGGTCAAAGAATTTTCCATCAAGGGGGCAGGTGAATATACTGAGGAGGGAGAAAATGAAATGATTGAATAGAATCATCAAAGAGAAATGGAATATTTGTGTTTATTACCTGTCAAGAGAGATCTTGATTTACAGCAAGATGTGGAAAATTCTGAAGCCAGTGACCTGATGAGCCATGAAAATAGTCAGAGATACACTGAAAATGATTCTAAGATCTCAAAGTACAACTGAAAATAATCATTCTGTCTATGGAAAGAAAAGCCCTTGAAGACTGAGACCTCAGGAGACTGAACAAAATCTCATTATTACTATACAGGAAGTTTCAGACCTGAAATAAAGGAAAGAAAAATTCAACTTCAGTTTCTGGAGATGTATCCCCATGAATTTGATAATCAAAACTTAGGTAAAGAATTTGTTCCCTGACCTCTGTTTATGAGTGGGTGCTTCCTCTGAGATAGGAGGTCCCTGAATCATCCATTCATACCCTCCCAGTGAGTCCCTTCTCCTTACTCCTCTTCCTGCTCTAGTACCTTCATCTCTTTGTTCATTTGCTCCTCTTTTCCTGAATAAGATGCTTACTGTAAACCCCAATTGGAGTTCCCAGCAAGAAATTGTATTCTTCTTCAACTCTTTCTAAAGAAGACTTGGTGCCCATGCCAGTCATCTTCTTTCTTAATACTTGGTTGTCCATTTTATTCATCTCCCATGGCATGCGTTTTTGTTTGCTTCTTTGTTTTGTTTTGTTCTGTTTTGTTTTTTTTTACTGGATACTCTCATCCCAAAAAATATGGGTGTGTGTCACTTCTTGGTTTCATTCAACCTCCATGTAATATTAGTAATCAAAATTCTGAAACACCATAATAATTCCCAGTCACTAAATTTATCCTCAAAAATCTTTGAGTTGTGTGTGTGTGTGTGTGTGTGTGTGTGTGTGTATGTTGTATTACAATAGAAATATTTTTGTGCAATTGATTTTACTTTCTTACATCTGACTATTAATGTTTTGGGATAGATTTAGAAAATTGAGATTATTTTACATTCTTCTATTACATTATACTCTTGAGAAATATAGATTTTTATTTGACAGGTTAGTCTACTGTTCTTTGTTATTTTTATTTTAAAAAAATTAAATGAGAGCTTTATGGTTATACATAGTAATTGGGTTCATCTTGACAAACTCATACATACATGGTAATAGATTCTGTTCATAATCCCCTTTTTATGCCCCCTTATTTCCTTCCCTCTCCAATTATTCTTCCTCTACTGGGCTCCTTTTTGCTTATCAACTTTTATTTGGATCTTTTTACAGTCTTATCCTTCCCTACTTCTTTTCTTAATTTACTCCAATTTCTACATATAAAAGAAAACATTCGACCTTTGAGTTTCTTAGATAGCTAACTTCACTGAGCATAATATTCTCCATTTCTATCCATTTACTGACAAATGCCATAATTTTTTATTTTAAATGGATAAGTAGAACTCTATTGTATATACATACCAAATTTCTTAATTCATTCAGGTATTGATGGGCATCTGGGTTCCTTCCATAATTTAGCTATTGTGAAATGTGCTATTATAAATATTGATATGGCTGTGTCACTTTAGTGTGCCCATTTTAGTTCTTTGGGGAAAGTACCCAGGAATGGAATATTTGGGTCATATGGTGGTTCCATCCCTCGTTTTTTGAGAAATGTCCAAACTGCTTTCCAGAGTGGTTGTTTTACTAGTCTGCAGTGCCACCAACAACGTTCAAGTGTTCCTTTCTCCCCACAACCTCATTAGCATTTATTGTTTAGATTCTTGATTGTTGACATTCTAACTGGATTAAGATGAAGTCTTAGTGTAGTTTTTTTTTTTTTTTTTTGCATTTCCCTGATTGCTAGAGATATTGAACATTTTTTTCATATATTTATTGACTGTTTGTATTTCTACTATTGAGAAATTTCTGTTTAGTTCTTTTACCGCATTTATTGATTGGCTTATTTGGGGGGTTTTGGTGTGTTTTGGATTCTTTGTATATTCTGGATTATGAATATTAATCCCCTATTGGAGGAGTAGCTGACCGAGATTTTCTCTCATTCTGCAGGCTCTCTCTTCATGCTCTCAATCATTTTCTTTGCTATAAAGAGGCTTTTTTAGTTTAATATAATCCAACTTATTGAGTTTTGGCATTTCCTGTGCTTTTGGGATCTTGTTAAGGAAGTTAGCACCTATTTGATGGAATATTGATCTTATCTTTTCTTCTAGCAGTTGGAAGGTTTCTGGTCTAATTCCTAAGTCTTTGAAACATTTGGATTTGAATCTTGTGCAGAAAGAAAGATATGTGTCTAATTTCATTTTCTGTAGATAGCTATCCACTTTTCCTAGCATCATTTTGGTACCTTTGTCAAATATCGGACTGCTGTAGGGTTGTGGGTTTGTCTCTGTGCCTTCACTATTCTGTTCCATTGGTCTTCATGTCTATCTTCATCCTACTGCTCTTTAACCAATAAAACATTTTCTTTGAGCAACTTAGTTTACAGACACATTTTGAAATAGAAAACTATTTTTCTCCGTTAATGTTTCTGTTTAACAGTGTTAAAGCAGAAAGTTAAAGTTTACTTCATGGTTTCAATAAATTATACTTCATTTAAATACTGGCTAATATTTGGGTAGAAGAGGAGAGAAGTTTGTGAATTGGATTGTTCAGCAGGACTAGACCTCTCCATATCCAGTTTTCTGCCTATGCAGGTCTCTGGAAGGGACTGGACTAATGGCAAACATAGTAACAAGGAAATGGGTCAGTCTACAATCTCTCACTTTTATCCTGTATTATCTGAACCACTGTGGTCTTCATGCTCTTCATCTAGATTGTCAGTCCCATCCCAGTGCCTCTACCTCTTCACAATCTTCCATGTTGATGTCCTGGGTGGCATTTAGTATTGAACTCTTGCCTGTCATCTAATCAGCAGCTGATTTGACAGGTCAATGACATCCCCAGATTTGGCAGTGAAGAATTTTAGTTCAGGGTAAAAGAGTAAAGCCTTGTGTATTTTGGCAAAGAGTCCTTGGTCTTGAGAATAGGCATATCCCTCCTACCATACTGCATATTATACAATTTTCTCACCTAAATCTTGGTCAAAACTATCCTTAGCAAAGCATCTGCCAGAGTCTTCAGAGAAGTGTGTGTCCTAAATTCTTTGTGTCAGGGGGATCAAAGTATATAATTGATATCTAAATCCTGCAAGAAGTCTGATCATCCATTGGCTATGATAGCTGCAGAGGACCCTATATAAGATTGGACAAGTAAGGAGGCACCTCATCCTGTCTGGGATCTGTACTGTTTGGAGATACAGAAGTTGAAGCATCACATGGCAAAAGTACCTGATGATGTGAAGCCAAGTCATCCTGGGTGTCATTTGGGAGATGGTAGAGAATGACACTATAGCTCAGTCTTTCAAAGTTCCCTTGATTTCATGTTGAATTTTTGTGTTAGCTGAAGAAAGTCTTTCTGTGTAGGGAGACTGGCATACTGAATATGCCAGTAGAAGTTCAACATTAGACTTTGCAAAATATGTAAACATTCATTCTGCAATGGAAATGATGGAAAATAAGAAATGCTAGAAGTTCTGGATATTGCCAAAGCTGTGATTAGTAATATCCTTTGTACTATAGTGAAACACTGGAGAAAGAAAACCACCAACAGAAGGAAGAAGAAATGATATGTGGTACTGAAATTATGGCGTAGGCTTTGGAAAAAAGAAGGGAATATATCAGAACAAATAGAAGATGCTAAAATACATTTGAAAGTACTACAGGCAACTGAAGAAAGGAATCAAGTTCTCCATAGTGATTTCTGTGGTTGCATTGAGTGTCAGGTGTTCAACTTCTAAGAAGGCTGGCTGAAGAATAAGGAATTGACATCTCCACTGGGAGAAACAAGACATATATGTGCTTACATATACACAACACACACACACACACACACACACACACACACACACACACCTTTTGGGATCACTCATCCAAATAATTTATGAGATCATGTTGATGACCAGTCAAAAGAATCCTTGAGGAAACAAAGTTATTGCAATGTCATCCATGTGAAATTAATGGTTTGAAGGAAAATCAATGTAACATCAACATTACAAAAGAGGAGGAAAAAACCATTTGGTAGATTATTATTATAAATTTACCCAGATTGGGGGAACACAATCAAAATGGCAGATCAACATCTTATAGAAATAGGAAATGGGTGCCTGAAGTTTGTTGAGAGAGAAGGTCTGTTGGATATTTACCTGTCAGGATAGATCATGAATCACATCAGTAGGCAGAGGTCTAAAGCAAATAACCAAATAAACCATGAAAAGGAAGAGCTGGATATCGGCAGAAAGAGAAGATGAGAATAGGGTTTCATGGAAACAGAAAGGTGGGGAGTCAATATTAAACTACATCCTGCATTATTATATCCTAGAGCCTCAAGTTACCAGTAGAGTGCATGCCTTCAGGTTATGGAAAATCTTCCTCTGTGACCCTTCTTGGACAGCTCCCTCCAGGTCAAGACTGTCTACTGGTTCCATTTTCACAAGCATGGTGAGCCCACACTCATCTTTGATGGGGTGATGAGAAAAGGTGGATGAGGCACTGAGGACACCTAAGTGCTGTATATTGATGCATTGCACCAAATTTGCTCACAATTGTATTACTTGAGCCGGATCATTTATTCCCATCCCAACTGCAAGGGATGCTGGGAAATGCTGCTTCCCATGCACCTAAAAGGAGGAAATGGTACTGGAAACAAGTCTTGTTTCTTTCATAGTGCATTTGAAGGTATTGCTCAGGGAATTTTATTCTTTAGGGGCATTGAGCATACAAATGGAGGATGACTGGAGTGGTACTGAGTCAAGGATAACTAATTTTTAGATGAAATATGTTTGTATCTTGCTAAAAATGATCAAATAGAGCAAGAAAACTGATATATCAAATTACGTGAGCTGCTGGAGAAATGTCCTTGAGTCATTACAGGAGGAATATCTAGTGCAAAAGTAATTGATTTAGCATTATAAGAGAATTCAGACAGTTCACCTAGAGGGAGGCCATTGTTTGTGGTCATTGGTATAAGTAGGTTGTAAGGTTTGGTTGTGCAAAAGTTAAGAAGTTAAATGCTGATTGTAAAATAAAAAGGAAGAGTGAAGAATGAGAAGGAAAATATTGAAGCTTTAAAAAGAAGATCATATTTGAAGTTATTAGCTGGGAGCATCTGATAGTAAATGGAGAAAAACATAGATCAGGGCAACTGGTTAGGGGGGACATAGGATTCACTTGGTGATTAGAAATCATGAATTTACAGTGATTGTTATCATGGTAGAATATTTGTCTCTAACCATAGTTAGCTACAAGATCAGGTAGGAAGTAAGTGGAGGGTAGAAATAAAATATGATTGAGATTTTTCCCAGAACATTTAGAAGATGGGGAGAATTATTAAATAAAGTAGAAATCAGAAAATAGTGATAATAATGATTATTGTGGCCATGCAAGTATGAGAAATAGACCATGAGGACAATGAGGGGCAGTATAAAGAGGAAGTCCACAAGCTGTTGGAATGTGGTTCCAGCACAGAGTGAGCTGAGTAGAACACAATTATTTGTATAGATTTCTGTATGCCTTTGAACTTATTAGAAAATGCACCTTTTGACTGGGGCTCCGGGAGGCTGCCTGAGGAGGAGCTGCGTGGTGAGCTGTTTAGACTCAGAGGGACCGCTTCTGAACACCGGGGTGCTGCCCGGAGGAAGAGGAGAAGTGCAGCGGGTCGCTTGGTCTAGGAGTGACTGCATCAGAGCCACAGGCGTTTGCCAGAGGAGGAGCTGCATCACGAGCTGTTTGGACTCAGAACAACCACTTCTGAACACTCGGGGGGTTGCTCAGAGGAAGAGGAGAAGCATGGTGGGTCACTTGGTCTAGGAGTGACTGCATCAGAGCCACAAGCAGTCGCCAGAGGAGGAGGTGAGTGGTGAGTTGATTGCACTCAAAGTGACTGCTCCTGAACACTGGTGGCCTGCCTGGAGAAGGAGCATGGTGGGTCGCTTGGTCTCGGAGCCACCGCTCCTGAACACCTGGGGGGCTACCCCGTGGAGGAGGAGGAGGAACAGGGCGGGTCATTTGGACTTGGAGTGACTGCCTAGGGCTACGGGCGATTGGCAGGAGGAGGAGATGCGAAGTGAGTTGCTTGGACTCATAGTGACTGCATTGGAAACCGGGCGGCTGTCCGGAGGAGGAGGTGTGTGGCAGGTCTCTGGGTATCGGAGCTATTGTACGGGACTCCAGGTGGCGGCTCAGAGGAGGGGCCACATAGCCAGGCGATTAGGTGCAGAGCAGGGTCCCAAGACCTAGGTGGCTTCTTGCTGGAAGAGCCGCACAGAGACACACCTAGGGGTGGAGTGAAGTTTCCAGGACTGCGGGCAGATTCTCTGGGAGAGGCAGCCTAAGGAGACTCGCCTGCAGAGGGTGAGGCTCCCAGGCCCAGGAGGTAGGTCTGGGTCACTGGGAACGTTGCAGGGGAAGACAGCCCAGCCCAAGTGGTAGTTGTAGATTGAGGGGAACCTCTAGAAGGGGAACTGACCAGCAAAACGTCCCCACCGAGTGAGTCTTCCCTGCCGGGAGAACTTTTCCCACAGGGACGGTGAAATCAGAGACACAGGCACAAACAGGCCTTGCCTCAGCCCGCAGCCTAGTTCCCCTTTGGATGACCATTGGTCAACAAGTGGAGGCACCTCTGCCCACTATCAGGGAATATACCCCACCTGAGGGTCAACAACCCTACAGAGGCAGCTTCTTCATGGAGCTCTGCATTATCAACGTCCTCCAAGACTTCAGGCTACTGAAGGATAAGAGGGTTATATTAGCAATCTTCAGGGACATTATAAGTCAATAGAGGAAATCTGCAATATCTTAATGACCCACTGATGCCTGAACATTATGAGAAAACAAGGGAAGAAATTGCCCCAAACAAATCTAGATGTTACATCAATAGAATCCAACGACAGCATGGCAGAAGAAATGACAGAAAGGGAGTTCAGAATGTACATAATTAAAATGATTAGGGAAGCAAACGATGAGATGAAAGAGCAAATGCAGTCATTGAACGATCGCACCAAATCCAGTTAGCAGAGCAAATTCAGGAAGCAAAAGATCATTTCAATAAAGAGTTAGAGATATTGAAAAAAAAACCAAACAGAAATCCTTGAAATGAAGGAAACAATAAACCAAATTAAGAACTCCATAGAAAGCATAACCAATAGAATAGAACACATGGAAGACAGAACGTCAGATATTGAAGACAAAATATTTAAACTCGAAAACAAAGTTGAACAAACAGAGAAGACGGTAAGAAATCATGAACAGAATCTGCAAGAACTATGGGATATCATGAAAGGGCCAAATTTGAGAATTATAGGGAATGAGGAAGGCTTAGAGAAACAAACCAAAGGAATGAACAATCAATTCAATGAAATAATATCAGAAAATTTCCCAAATCTGAAGAATGAAATGGAAAATCAAGTCCAAGAGGTTTATAGGACTCCAAGTACACAAAATTACAACAGACCCACACCAAGGCACATTATAATGAAAATACCTAACATACAAAATAAAAACAGAATTTTAAAGGCTGTGAGAGAAAAGAACCAAATTACATTCAGGGGGAAACCAATACAGATATCAGCAGATTTTTCAATCCAGACCCTAAAAGCTAAAAGGGCCTGGAACAACATTTTTCAAGTTCTCAAAGAAAAAGGATGTCAACCAAGAATCTTATACCCAGCAAAACTTACCTTCAAATTTGACAATGAAATAAAATCTTTCCATGATAAACAAAAGCTAAAAGAATTTACAAAAAGAAAGCCAGCATTACAGAACATTCTCAGCAAAATATTCCATGAGGAAGAGATAAAAAACAAAGAAGCAAATCAGCAAAGGGAGGAATTATCCTAAAGGAACTGTCAAGTAAAGGAGGAACCAAGATGTGTCAAAAAAATAAATAAATAAAATTTTAAATATGATCCAAATGACCGGGAATACAAATCTTATCTCAATAATAACCCTGAATGTTAATGGCCTGAATTAATCAATCAAAAGACATAGACTGGCAGAGTGTATTAAAAAGAAAGATCCAACAATATGTTGCCTGCAAGAGACTCACATCGTAGAAAGAGATGCCCATAGACTAAAGGTGAAAGGATGGGGAAAAACATACCATGCACATGGACTCAGCAAAAAAGCTGGAGTATCCATCCTCATTTCAGATAATGTGGATTTCAAGTCAATGTTAGTCAGAAGAGATAAGGAAGGACATTTCATACTGCTTAAGGGAACCATAAATCAGCAAGATATAACAATCATAAACATCTATGTCCCAAACAGTGGCTCATCCATGTATGTTAAACAAATCCTTCTCAATTTTAGAAAACAAATAGACCATAACACAATAATATTAGGTGATTTTAACATGCCTCTCTCATCACTGGACAGATCTTCCAAACAAAAATTGAACAAAGAAACGATAGATCTCAATAACACAATAATTTAGACTTAACAGACACTTATAGAATATACCATCCAACCAAGATGAATATACTTTCTTCTCAGCAGCACATGGATCCTCCTCTAAAATAGACCTTATATTATGCCACAAAGCTAATGTTAGCAAATACAAGAAGATAGAGACACTACCTTGTATTCTATCAGATCATAATGGATTGAAGTTACAAATTAATGAAAGAGTAAAAAACAGAAACTACTCCAACACCTGGAGATTAAACAATATGCTATTATATGATGAATGGATAACAGAAGATATTAGGAAGAAAATTAAAAAATTCTTAGAGGTAAACGAGAACAATGAAACATCATATCAAAATCTCTGGGACACTATGAAAGCAGTACTTAAGGGAAGATTTATTTCATGGAGCACATTTAATAAAAGAAGTAAAACTCAACAAATAAACAACCTAACACTACAACTCAAAGCCCTAGAAAAAGAAGAACAGACCAACAACAAAAGTAGTAGAAGACAGGAAATAGTTAAACTCAGAGCTGATATCAATGAAATTGAAACAAAAGAAACAATACAAAAAATTGACAAAATAAATAGTTGGTTCTTCGAAAAAATAAAAATTGATAAACCTTTAGCCACAATAACAAAGAAAAGATGAGAGAAAACCCAAATCACTAAAATTTGGAATGAACAAGGAAATATCACAACAGACACGACTGAAATACAAAACATAATTAGAAGCTATTTTGAAAATCTATACTCCAACAAAATAGAAAATTTTGAAGACATCAACAGGTTTCTAGAGACATATGAATTGCCTAAACTGAACAAAGAGGACATACACAATTTAAATAGACCAATTTCAAGTAATGATATAGAAGAAGTCATCAAAAGCCTACCAACAAAGAAAAGTCCAGGACCAGATGGGTTCTCGACCGAGTTCTACAAAACCTTTAAAGAAGAGCTCAGTCCAATACTTCTCAAAGTATTCCATAAAATAGAAAAGGAGGGAACCCTCTCAAACTCATTCTATGAAGCCAATATTACCCTGATACCTAAACCAGACAGAGACACATCGAGGAAACAAAATTTCAGACCAATATCCTTAATGAACATCGACGCAAAAATTCTAAACAAAATTTTAGCAAATCACAAAAACATATTAAAAAGATAGTGCACCATGATCAACTGGGCTTCATCCCAGGGATGCAAGGTTGGTTCAACATCAGGAAATCAATAAATGTCATTCACCATATCAATAGACTTAAAGTCCAGAATCTCATGATTATTTCGATAGATGCAGAAAAAACATTTGATAAAATACAGCACCCCTTCATGCTCAAAACACTAGAAAAAATGGGGATAGTGGGAACATTCCTTAACATTGTAAAGGCCATCTACGCTAAGCCCATGGTTAATATCATTCTAAATGGTGAAAAACTGAAAGCATTCCCCCTACAAACTGGAACAAGGCAGGGATGCCCTCTTTCACCACTTCTATTCAATATTGTCCTTGATACTCTTGCCAGAGCAATTAGACAGACCAAAGAAATTAAAGGGATATGAATAGGAAAAGAAGAACTCAAACTATCCCTATTTGCTGATGATATGATTGTATACTTAGAGAAACCAGGAATTTCCACCAGAAAACTTTTAGATCTCATAAGTGAATTCAGTAAAGTAGCGGGATATAAGATCAATGCACATATATCTAAGGCATTCTTATACATAAGCGATGAATCTTCAGAAAGAGAAATTAGGAAAACTACCCCATTCACAATAGCTTCGAAAAAAATAAAATACTTGGGAATCAATCTCACAAAATAGGTGAAAGACCTCTACAATGAGAACTACAGAACACTAATGAAAGAAATTCAAGAAAACCGTAGAAGATGGAAAGATCTCCCATGTTCTTGGATAGGAAGAATTAATATTGTCAAAATGGCCATACTACCAAAAGTGCTATACAGATTCAATGCAATTCCAATTAAAATCCCAATGATGTACCCTACAGAAATAGAGCAAGAAATTATGAAATTCATCTGGAAGAATAAAAAACCCACGAATAGCTAAAGCAATCCTTGGCAGAAAGAGTGAAGCAGGGGGTATCGCAATACCAGATCTTCAACTCTACTACAAAGCAATAGTAACAAAAACAGTATGGTATTGGTACCTAAATAGAAAGGGGGATCAATGGTACAGAATAGAGGACACGGACACAAACCCAAATAAATACAATTTTCTCATAGTAGACAAAGGGTCCAAAAATATGCAATGGAGAAAAGATAGCCTCTTCAACAAATGGTGCTGGGAGAATTGGAAATCCATATGCAACAGAATGAAACTAAACCCATATCTCTCACCATGCATGAAACTAAACTCAAAATGGATTAAGGATCTCAGAATCAGACCAGAGACCTTGCATCTTATAGAAGAAAAAGTAGGTCCAGAGCTTCAACATGTCGGCTTAGGACCAGACTTCCTCAACAGGACTCCCATATCACAAGAAATAAAAGCAAGAATCAATAACTGGGATAGATTCAAACTAAAAAGCTTTCTCTCAGCAAAGGAAACTATCAGCAATGTGGAGAAAGACCCTACACAGTGGGAGAAAATCTTTGCCAATCATACTTCAGATAGAGCACTAATCTCCAGAATCTATAAAGAACTCAAAAAACTCTACACCAAGAATGCAAATAATCCAATAGACAAATGGGCTAAGGAAATGAATAGAAATTTCACAGAAGAAGATCTCCAAGCAATCAACAAACATGTGGAAAAATGTTCAACATCTCTAGTAATAAGAGAAATGCAAATCAAAACCACCCTAAGATTCCATCTCACCCCAATTAGAATGGCGATTATCAAGAATACAAGCAACAACAGGTGTTGGCGAGGATGTGGGGAGAAAGGTACACTCATACATTGCTGGTGGGGCTGCAAATTAGTGCAGCCACTCTGGAAAGCAGTATGGAGACTCCTTAGAAAACTTGGAATGGAACCACCATTTGACCCAGCTATCCCACTCCTTGGCCTATACCCAAAGGACTTAAAATCAGCATATTACAGAGATACAGCCACATCAATGTTCATAGCTGCTCAGTTCACAATAGCCAGATTGTGGAACCAACCTAGGTGTCCTTCAATTGATGAATGCATAAAGAAACTGTGGTATATATATACAATGGAATATTACTCAGCCATAAAGAATGATAAAATTATGGCATTTGCAGGCAAATGGATGAAATTGGAGAATATCATGCTAAGTGAGATAAGCCAATCTCAAAAAACCAAAGGAAGAATGATATCGCTAATAAGTGGATGATGACACATAATGGGGTGTGGGAGGGGTTAGTGTTAGGGTTAGAGTTAGGTTTATGGAGGGGGGCAAGAATGGAGGAAGGAAGGACTGTATAGAGGGAAAAGAGGGGTGGGAGGGGTGGGGGGGAAGGGAAAAAAATAACAGATGAATCAAACATTACCCTATGTAAATTTATGATTACACAAATGGTATGCCTTTATGCCATGTACAAACAGAGAAACAACATGTATCCCATTTGTTTTACAATAATAAAAAATAAAATAAAAAAAAAAATGCGCCTTTTAACAGAAAGTCCATCATTCTCCTGATCACTTTAGAAATTCAGCCTCGTGAATTTCACTTCCAATCTGTTTTTCAAGTCAGTTCAGTGCTATGCAACTCTTAGACTGAGCTCAGCTAAATGCAAGGGCAAGGGTTATGACATGTCAACTCAGTGCCATCAGTACCTGTCTTCTTCATGATATTAAGGGGAAACTTCAGTGACAGGTTAATTTTGTATCATATTTAATTTTTCTTTCAAATTTGGGTTTCCTTTGTTTTGTGTGTGAAACAGCTGAGAACACACATTTATGAAATGGCACTGTATGAGCCAAGGATTAACACACCTTTTGTCCTGTTTGTGAAATTTGACCTTGAGTTAACTTTCTAGACCTGTTTGCCTGGAATATTGATAAAGGTGTAACATCAGCCATGTTACTGAGCAGCTCTGTGTATGGTAGAAATGATCTCTGACTGTGAAATGTCTCTAACTGGGAGCACAGAATAAAGTCAAGATATTCATTTGGAACCATAGTCCTGTGCATCCTAAAAGTGTGGTAGTTCTTGAACATATAAGTCCTTTGTGGAGACCTGGAAACTTTGCCTGTGGAGCTGTTATTCATATTAATTCTTGTCAGGGCAGAGTGACTTTAAACCAGTGTAACTTCTGAGTTACTACTACACCTACTTATGTAGTTCTAACTCTGTCACACCTGAACTCTTATAGGAGGACCAGAAAATGGCTCCTGGACTGCTTCTGGGACTTTTGGCAGGTTCTTCCCACCGCAGAATAAAGCTCACAGCTACCCTAATAGCAGGCTGTTCTGTCCTCCTATTCCTCTAAGTGGATTCAGTGATAAGGCAGTGTATGTTGAGCCTAAGTACTTAGTTCAGCTAAGAAGATAGAGAGTACACATAACACCTACCTATCATTTGAAAATATTTTTGTATATTATTTGATATTCTAAAATTTTGCTGCAAAAAAAATAATGAAAAAGTAAATTGAATCCTGAAATTAACATAAGACTAGTTATCAAAATAACTTTGGATTTCTAAAATATTTATATTCATCAGAATGCTCAGTCTCACACTATATAAAGCCATAAATCTGAATATTGATCATATCCTGATTAAATTGCTCTTGAACCTCTTGTAGGCATTCATGTTCCATGTAAGAGCTTGATTGAAAAATATCTTCTTCAATTTTGTGAAGTATATACATCCCCTGTTCTATGACAGTCACATATGAGGTACTGTTGTCCTTACTAGCACACTGACAGTATCAGGATGATTACCACACAGAGGAAGGACCCTCTTATATCTACATCATCAGTGCCTAAATGTCAGCTCTGAGTGAACTGAAAATACTGCTTTGGTTCTTCTACTACTGAGGCATTTGGTTGTTTTGTTGTAAAATTTGGTGGTTTCATTGTAAAATATTTCTTTAATGTTCTGGGTCAGAAGCAGGAAGGGTAGCTTAATAATATTGTGCAAGAAGTTTCACTTCAACTATCTGTCTGTCACACGTGACAAGGGAGGTATGTATGTGTGTTGGGTGGATGAGTGGGTGTGGAGTTCCAGCTTCCATCCTAAAAATGAATGCTTTACTAATAATGAGGGTAATGAATGCATTTGTTATTCTTTTCATGACTACTCTCCAGTTGAGACTTCTGACAGAGACCACAGTATGGATGGGCACAGAGAGGTCAGCTGAACTGCTGGGCTTACAAATACAGGCAAAGCAGCAACTCCTGGTAGGGAGAGCAGTGAAATCAATAGATTGCAGACATGAGAGGGAAAGATATTGTCCATGGAATACATAATTGATAAGAATTCTGTTATTGAAAACCTGGAATTGAGCATGAGCATAAACAGGTGCAAAGTTTAAGGAGATGCTCTCAAGGAATCTGCATACAACAACAGACAGGAGTGAGACAATGATAGGAAAGGACACATGTGAGAATCAGCTTTTCTAGAGCCTCCATGAGCTGAGGATGCTTTTTATATCTGCATGAGAGAGTGACTTCATAGGTCCTGAAAGAGGAGTGACTGATATTGCCTTAGAACCCACTGGGACAGCTTTTAGGCTTTTAGGGGGAATTACTGCTACTGGAAGTGGTCACTGCATAGAGAGTGACCAAAGGACTGGCTTATGCAGCCTTCAGGGTTCTGTAGCTTCTTCATCCAGTCCTGATGAAAAATCCATGTGTGCTTTTGTTAGTTTCTTAGGGCTGCTGTAGTAAATTAACACAAATCTATGTATTAAAACTTTTTTTTTTCATTTCTGGAGTCAAGACGTCTGAGGGTTTTAGCAGGGCTGCGTTCCCTTCTGCTGCTTTGGAGAAGGAGAATCTGTTCCTTGCCTCTTTTGGCTTCTGGTGTCTGCAGACCTTTCTTGGTTTGTCTCATATAGGGATACAGGTGATTGCACTTAAGAGTCTGCAATGGACTGGATGCCTGAGGCCCCACCAAATTTCATATGTTGAAATCTTAATCCGCAATATAGTAGTATTAGAGGTAGGGCCTTTTGGATATAATTAGATCCATGAGAGTGACACTCTCCCACATAGAATTTGTGCCCTTATTAAAGGGACCTGAAATCTCTTTCTCTATCTTCTCATCTTGTAAGAATAGAAGGGAAAGTTGGCTGTCAGCAACCTGGAATAGGGTGCTCACAGAACCTAATCATATTGTCATCCTATCTTGGATTGTCAGCCTCTAGAACTATGGAAAATAAATGTAAGTTATTCATAAACCATGCAATCTATGATACTTTGTGATAGCAATCCAAAATGACAGTGACAAAGCTCAACAATGTAAGCCCTCCTCTCAAGATCCTTCACTTACTTATATCACATATAAGATGATATCTACTATTTTGCCATGCAAGTTACTATTCACAAGTTCCAGAGATTAGAAATAAATATATCTTCAGAGACCACCGTTCTGCCCACTATAGTGATCACATAAAATTATTCCAACTGAGTGGACCCAAAAGTACCACTAGTATTCAGTTACTGGTGCTGAGAGGGGTGGCCTAAGAGAGCAGTCCCTGTTCTGGAACAGTCATTTTGAACTTCCCGATGAGCCACATGATAATGCATGTGGGTTATACCCACTCTGTTCTGTGCTTTGTCCATCAGGCATCTCTGCATACCAAATAACACAGTGACAGGGCTCCAGTCAGTAGAGGAACTTCCCAGGTAGGGGGTCTCTTTAGGCCCAGGTAGAAGTGTTAGCTTTCTTCATGAAACTTATGATTATGATGCCTGCACTCTCCTCAGAGTTCACATGGGTGGTGATGCGTGTTAACCTACATGAATATTCTCTTCTCACTGTTGTTGGCAAAGGCCCAATTTCCCACCATGACCTTGAATTCCCATCAGATCAGAACTGGAGATCAGAAAGGCTGAGGTCAGGATTTTTGATCAGAGTCTGTGTGTATTTATATGTATTTATGAGAATTTTTGAATGTTTGCTATGTGTGTGTTAATTTTGTGTATTTCTTTGGGTATTTGCTGTATGTGTGTCAGGTTGCTCAAGGTAATACCTAAAAATCTTTGTGTGTATCATGCTGTTGTGCAGTGTGAGTGGATATCTGTCCTGTCTTTTGGCAACTCTGAGTGATGCTCAGTTGGGTTATCTATGAAAATCATGGCATCTGTGAGTGAAGCTGAGTTGGGTTAGATATGAAGAATGTGACTCTCCAGGAAAATGCCAGAAAAGTAAGGGCCTGATCACATAACACTGGCTAGGAACTGGGAGAGAAGACAGTAGTCATGTGTTCTAGTCAGTTTTTTTTTTTTTTTTTGCCACTGTGACTAAAAGATCTAATCAAAACAATTTTAGGGGAGGAAGAGTTCATTAGAAAGCTCATGGCATCAGAGGTCTTAGTTCATAGAAGGCCAGCTCCATTCCTTAGGGCTCCAGGTGAGGCAGAACAGAAGAGTGTGGCAAAGGGAAACACCTCCCATATGCTGAGGAAGCAGAGAGAGAGAGGTCTCCACTCACCAGATATAAATATATATCCCAAAGCCATGCCCCAGTTCCCACCTCCTTCAGTTACACCCTAACACTTCAGTTATCACTCAGGTAATCCCTATCAGGGGATTAATTCACTGATTGGGTTAAGACTCTCACAACCCAGTCATTTCTTCTCTGAACCTTCTTGCATTGTCTCACGTGTGAGTTGGGGAGGATACCTCACATCCAAACCATAACATCATGTAAACCTATTTATCCATATTCTGAAACATTTTGTTATATCATCTTTCAATTGTTTCTTCCTGATCCTGTGTTCTCTGAAGGCAAAACAATATCACAAGTGTTTTCATTGACCTTTCAGTTTTGGACCTGAGACTAAGATTGTACAGTGTTTATCATTTCTACTTGTTATTTGACTTCTAATTAAGGAAGTGATATGAGCTTTTATTAACAAGTCACCTAGGTAAAATTCCTCCTAAAAATTTCTGTTGCAGTTCAAATCTTTTACCCAGAAGACTATATGCTGCCAAGATTTTAAGATTATTTAGTATATGTCCAGGAACATTTTCAGGGATGTTCAGATTTTCTCAAGGTTGGCATTTATTAAGCTCTGACATATGGCATTATTTGAGGAATGGCCAAATATTACTGAGGAATTTGCTGAGCAGTTCTTGGGTCTTGGACATTCTCCTAGGAGAGAGGGATGCAAAGAAGAATTGGAAATAAGCTGATTTAAGTATATTGTCTTGAGGCTTTACCCCATTACAGGGGATCTACTGACAACAATCTAGGTCAGCATGGTAAAAACGGGCAGGACAGCTAGTCCTAAGACCCATCAGATCTTCTCTCAGCTCAATACTGAAGACTACATTCAAGGAAGCACTAACAGATTGATGGACATGGGACTTTATAAGCCTCTGAAGTACAGGAAAATTGCTGGGAAGAGAAGGGAGTTGAGATCAATAGGAACTTGAACTTTTTAAAAAGATAAAAACCTAAATCTTAAATACTGAAAAAAATGATGTCTGCTTAAGGAACAGGGAAAGGATGGTCACCCTCATTACTTTCATTCAGCATTGTATTGGAATTGTTAACCAGTGCAATGAGGCAAGAAAAAGAGGAAAAAAAAAAAAGGAAGTGAAGAGGGAAAGAAAAGGAAGAATGAAGTAACTCCCACATTTCTAGATCACCTGGTATGTATGTAGAAAAACTAGAAGAATCTACAAATTACTAGAATTAAAATAATGAACATGTTGAGGTTACTAAACATAATAGGATCATATACAAGTTAATTATATTTCTATATGTAACAGTAGAAAATAATTATTATAAATACATTATTTTTAAAAACCTCTCTTTCCACCAAAACAAAATTGTAAGTTAAAATCTTCAAAACATACCAAGAAAATTTTAGGAAATCATAGTTAAATGAAGAAATGCACTATGATCATTGAAGACTTAGTAGTAAGTTGTCCATTCTGCCTAAATAAATTGGTAGGATTAATGCAGTCCTAATGAAAATGGCATCAGGTTTTTGTGGAAGTTGAGAAGCTGACTCAAAAATCATCTTAAAATTTTTTTCTAAAAAGAAGAAAAACCTGGGAGGCTTCCACAGCCAGATGTCAGTTTCTACTACATATTCACAGTAATTAAAAGAGTATAGTGTTTGACACAAGAATCAACACACAGACTGGAAGAATAGAATAGAAAGTCCAGAAAAAGACCCACACATTAAATAGCTGATGTGGAAAAATGCACCAATCCAATTAAGGGAGGAAAAATGATTTACAAATTAGTGCTATATCAAGTACAAATATATTAGGGATAGGTGGAAAGGTTAGCAATATAGCTTTCAAAAAAAAGTAAAGGAGAATATCTTCACAATTTGGGAACACACAATGATTTCTTAAATTATGTGCAAAAAACACAACTTTGAAAAGAAAATATGAGTAAAGGAGATTTTCTAAAAATTAAATTACTTTCTTTGAAAGCCAACACTAGAAGTAAAATACTGGAAGAATACTTGTGATATACATAAACAAAAACTATATTTTGAATGTAAATAACATAAATTGAAAAACATATTGTCTAAACAAACTCAAATGACTCTAATAGGTATCTCATAAGAGATGATGTCTGGGTATCTGATTAGCATATGAAAATTGTTCAATATTATGTTGGGAAAACAGATTCAAACCATAGGGACGTAAAATTTGCATTCATGAGAATGGCTGAAATTACAAGGACTGAAAGTGTCACCACTTCACAAGGATGTGGCATACTTAGAACTGACACACTTTGCTGATGGGAGTATAAGTCTGTGTGATCACTTTGGAAAACTAGCAGAACCTACTGAAGCAAAATGAATGTTTTCCCTGTGACCTGCTGACTCTGCCCTGAGTAGATAGCCACGAGAAATTAGTATACCATGTGAACTAAAAAACACACAGAAATGCTCATGAAGGTTTTCTCTTAATGGTCAAAATTTATAAGCCAAGTGTCCATTAATAATAAAAGGGGTAAACTGAGGTACATTTGTATAATGCAATTCTGCATAGCAATGAAAGCAAAACTACTGCTTCATGTAACAATGTACATATCCCACAGCTAGACTCTAGAGTGAATAAAGAACAAGATATAAAATAGAACATATAGGATAATTGCATATGTAGCATAACAGATAAAATTAATGTGTGATGATAAGGGTTAGAATATTATTTATCTTTGAGAATATCAACTAGGAGGGGTTATAAAGGGGCTTCTAGGATACTAAAATTGTCCTGTAGATTAACCTAGAAGATGGCTACCTGGGTGTGTATGTGTGAGAGAAATCATGAATCTGCTCACATGAGATTTATATTCTTTACCTAGTTTAAAAGGAACTAGAGTTCAGAGATAAAGCTACATTACATATTAGGTCCTCTTGATATTTGAGACTGGCTGAGAAGCCATGGAAGAAGTTACTATAGGGATTCATTACCCTGGAAGCCCTCTACCCAGAGAGAAAAGAGAGCATAACAGAGCTCTGTAGTAAATAGAAAGATGAACTCATTTTATTTTTGTACTTTAACAAGTAAATACACATATGTGTAGATAATCATTGTAAGATACAAAAATGTAGCATCTGGCTCAAAGAAAACATTTAATATATATTATTGATATTACCATGGTGCGACATAGTAATACTATCACCATGATTGTTTAATTGCTGTTAGTGACCATTATTAGTGATTTTGGCTGAACTAGAAACCTATATTGCACCATTACCAATCTCTTCTCATTTCTCCCTCCCCCACCACATCCCGTCATTCAATCCCTTCTCCTCATCTTCTCCAAAGCTCCAAAAAAGGAGCAACTCAGTACTAGGTACGGGGAAATTGCTGTCTTCATCTTCGGAGCAGAATGTAGGTCTTTGGGGTGCAGTGAAGGCACAAGGGGAGCCAAGGGGCATGTTGCCTTCAGGCAGAGAACTTACAGACAGAAAGGAGGAGAAGCAGTAGGCATCATTCCACCTTTGTCCTGCATCATCTGCACAGTGTTCCCCTGGGCCAGCGTTGTTGGACTCTTCCCTGTTCCAGTTTTGGTAGCTCACTCTCCTTCCTGTCATGTCCACAAACTGGACTTGGTTCTCCTTGTCTGTCATGCCTAGGATGGCAGAGTGTTTGACCAGACTCTGGATGGCCTGATTCTCTTCAGCCTTCAGTGGCCATGGACCTGGAACTGGGCACACACAGTCTTGGCACTGTTAAAGTTCCTGGTTTAGCCACTATTCCAGAATAACTTCTTTCCAACTTTCCAAATTTTTTGCTCACAGACAATACCAGTACTAAAATGTGAAAAAATAAGTGATGCTGGCTTGTCTTTAATCCCTGGCCACTGTATGTCATGGGGTAAAAAGTTTTCCAGAGTAGAGTTGCCAGATAAAATAAAGTTACATGCAGTTAAATTTGAATTTCAGATAAATAATGATTTTTTCATCCATGTAAACTCCCATGCAATTTTTGAAATGTACTTAATACCAAACATTTTGCTCTTTTTACCTGAAATTCAAATTTAACTGGTGTCTTATCTTTTGTTAAAGCTGGAAACCTTAAAATGAAGGGACAAACTTAGCACATATCCTTTGTCCTTTTGGATCAGAAGTCTAGAACTGCAATTCTGAATTCTACCATACTATTAACTCAAGACTAAATAGAAATGTCTCGGAGTATTTGGCCCAGTTCAGAAAGAACAAGTATGGTTCTGTTGCCAGGGCTAGACACCAGTATAACAAAGAGGCAAACATACAATTTTCAAGTGAGAAAAGATCAGAGTACAGTATTAGGGTCTCTGAAATCAGACTGATATCAATTTATAACCCAATTCTACCACTTATTAGCTCTACTGTGCATTTAAACAAGCACTTTAACTTCCTTTTGCCTCCATTTCTACCTAAGGGGGGTTGTGAGGATTTCATGATATCAGAATAAAAGAAATGCCTTTCCAGGTACTAGAAAATTATATGTATTCAATAAATATTCACTGACCTTCACCATTTCCTAACATTAAGGTACTTTAAGAACAAGAGAGAGAACTTACACTTTTTGATGCATTCTAATTCTGATTTGAGAGCTGCTATTTAGTAAGCAGCAGTGCTAGAATCACATTCTAGAATATTAAAATAGAGCAAAGGAGCATTGTTGAGAAGGGGCCCCAAAACTGTGTATGTAGGAGGCTGGGTGCCTTTATTTTAACTTTGAAGGAAGATGAATAGTACTAAGAAACAAAACAAAGAAAAATACCTCTGAAGGTTTCAAGATGGCAGACTAGAGGGCGGCTGCATTTCATGTTGCTCCAGGACACAGGATTCAAAAGAGGAGATAGTGAGAGACTTGGGACCAACTCAAAGCCACCGGGTGAGTCTCTCCCATTGGGGAGGCATCCCGGATGGAGCGGTAGCCCCAGAACACAGGGAACTTTGTGAAGTAGAGTTGCCCAGCGAGACACCCCTCCCCCCCGCTGGAGCAGAAAACACAGACAACTGGGAACATTGTAGAGGTGGCTGCTCAGCACAGCGCATGGACTCGGAGCAACCACTAGGGCTCTGGGCGGTTGCCTGAGGAGGAGCTGCGTGGCAAGCTGTTTGGACTCAGAGCAACTGCTTCTGAATACCGGGGGGCTGCCCAGAGGAAGAGGAGAAACACGGTGGGTCACTTGGTCTAGGAGTGACTGCATCAGAGCTACAGGTGGTTGCCACAGGAGGAGGCGAGTGGTGAGTTGTTTGGACTCAAAGCGACCACTCCTGAACACCAGTGGCCTGCCTGGAGGAGGAACACGGTGGGTCGCTTGGTCTCCGAGCCACCGCTCCTGAACCCCCTGGGGGCTACCCCGAGGAGGAGGAGGAACAGGGTGGGTCACTTGGACTCGAGTGACTGCCTAGGGCTACAGGTGGTTGGTGGGAGGAGGAGATGCGAAGTGAGTTGCTTGGACTCCTAGTGACTGTGTCGGAACACCGGGCAGCTGTCCGGAGGAAGAGGTGTGTGGCGGGTCTCTGGGTCTCGGAGCTATTGTACGGGGCTCCAGGTGGTGGCTCAGAGGAGGGGCCACATAGCCAGGTGATGAGGTGCAGAGCAGGGTCCCAGGACCTAGGCGGCTTCTTGCTGGAAGAGCCACACAGAGACAGGCCTAGGGGCAGAGCGAAGTTTCCAGGACTGCGGGCAGATTCTCTGAGGAGAGGCAGCGTAAGGAGACTCATCTGCGAAGGATGAGGCTCCCAGACCCAGGAGGTAGGTCCGGGTCACTGGGAACATTCCAGAGGAAGACAGTCCAGCCCAGGTGGTAGTTGTAGATTGAGGGGAACCTCTAGGAGGGGAACTGACCAGCGAGACGTCCCCACCAGGTGAGTCTTCCCTGCCAGGTGAGGTTTTCCCACAAGGATGGTAAAACCAGAGACACAGGCACAAACAGGCCTTGCCTCAGCCCGCAGCCTAGTTCCCCTTTGGATGACCATTGGTCAACAAGTGGAGGCACCTCTGCCCACTATCACGGAATATACCCCACCTGAGGGTCACCACCCCTAGAGAGGCAGCTTCCTTGTGGAGCACCGCATTATTCCTCCATGACTTCAGGCTACTGAAGGATAAGAGGGGATATACTAGCAATCTTCAGGGACATTATAAGTCAATAGAGGAAATCTGCAATATCTTAATGATCCACTGATTCCTGAACAATATGAGAAAACAAGGGAAGAAAATGCCCCAAACAAATCTAGATGTTACATCAATAAAATCCAAAGACAGCATGGCAGAAGAAATGACAGAAAGGGAGTTCAGAATGTACATAATTAGATTGATCTGGGAAGCACACAATGAGATGAAAGAGAAAATGCAGGCATTGAAAGATCGCACCAATCAACAGTTAAAAGAGCAAAAACAGGAAGCAAAACATCATTTCAATAAAGAGTTAGAGATATTGAAAAAAAAAAACAGAAATCCTTGAAATGAAGGAAACAATAAACCAAATTAAGAACTCCATAGAAAGCATAACCAATAGGATAGAACACCTGGAAGACAGAACCTCAGATATTGAAGACAAAATATTTAACCTTCAAAACAAAGTTGAACAAACAGAGAAGATGGTAAGAAATCATGAACAGAATCTCCAAGAACTATGGGATATCATGAAAAGGCCAATTTGAGAATTATTGGGAATGAGGAAGGCTTAGAGAAACAAACCAAAAAAATGAACAATCTATTCAATGAAATAATATCAGAAAATTTCCCAAATCTGAAGAATGAAATGGAAAATCAAGTTCAAGAGGCTAACAGGACTCCAAGTACACAAAATTACAACAGACCCACACCAAGGCACATTATAATGAAGATACTTAACATACAAAATAAAGACAGAATTTTAAAGGCTGTGAGAGAAAAGAACCAAATTACATTCAGGGGGAAACCAATATGGATATCAGCAGATTTTTCAATCCAGACACTAAAAGCTGGAAGGGCCTGGAACATTTTTCAAGCTCTGAACGAAAAAGGATGCCAACAAAGAATCTTATACCCAGCAAAACTTACCTTCAAATTTGACAATGAAATGAAATCGTTCCATGATAAACAAAGCTCAAAGAATTTACAAAAGAAAGCCAGCATTACAGAACACTCTCAGCAAAATATTCCATGAGGAAGAGATAAAAAACAAAGAAGCAAATCAGCAAAGGGAGGAATTATCCTAAAGGAACTGCCAAGTAAAGGAGGAACCAAGATGTGTCAAAAAAATAAATAAAATTTAAAAAATGAACATAATGACCAGGAATACAAATCATATCTCAATAATAACCCTGAATGTTAATGGCCTGAATTCTTCAATCAAAAGACATAGACTGGCAGATTGGATTAAAAAGAAAGATCCAACAATGTGTTGCCTGCAAGAGATTCACCTCATAGAAAGAGATACCATAGACTAAAGGTGAAAGGGTGGGGAAAAACATACCATGCACATGCACTCAGCAAAAAAGCTGGAGTATCCATCCTCATTTCAGATAATGTGGATTTCAAGCCAATGTAAGTCAGAAGGGATAAAGAAGGACATTTCATACTGCTTAAGGGACCATAAATCAGCAAGATATAACAATCATAAACATCTATGTCCCAAACAGTGGCTCATCCATGTATGTCAAACAAATCCTTCTCAATTTTAGAAACCAAATAGACCATAACACAATAATACTAGGTGATTTTAACATGCCTCTCTCATCACTGGACAGATTTTCCAAACAAAAATTGAACAAAGAAATGATAGATCTCAATAACACAATCAATAATTTAGACTTAACAGACATTTATAGAATATACCATCCAACCAAGAGCAAATACACTTTCTCCTCAGCAGCACATGGAACCTCCACTAAAATACACCATATATTATGCCACAAAGCTAATGTCAGCAAATACAAGAAGATAGAGACACTACCTTGTGTTCTATCAGATCATAATGGATTGAAGTGAGAAATAAATGAAAGAGTAAAAAACAGAAACTACTCCAACACCTGGAGGTTAAACAATATGCTATTATATGATGAATGGATAACAGAAGATATTAGGAAAGAAATTAAAAAATTCTTAGAGGTAAATGAGAACAATGAAACATCATATCAAAATCTCTGGGACACTATGAAAGCAGTACTTAGAGGAAATTTTATTTCATGGAGCGCATTTAATAAAACAATTAAAACTCAACAAATAAATGACCTAACACTACAGCTGAAAGCCCTAGAAAAAGAAGAACAGACCAACAACAAAAGTAGTAGAAGACAGGAAATAGTTAAACTCAGAGCTGATATCAATGAAATTGAAACAAAAGAAACAATACAAAAAATTGACAAAATAAATAGTTGGTTCTTCGAAAAAATAAACAAAATTGATAAACCTTTAGCCACAATAACAAAGAAAAGATGAGAGAAAACCCAAATCACTAAAATTCGGAATGAACAAGGAAATATCACAACAGACACGACTGAAATACAAAACATAATTAGGAGCTATTTTGAAAATATATACTCCAACAAAATAGAAAATTTTGAAGAAACCAACAGGTTTCTAGAGACATATGAATTGCCTAAACTAAAGAGGAGTACATACACAATTTAAATAGACTAATTTCAAGTAATAGAAGAAGTCATCAAAAGCCTACCAACAAAGAAAAGTCCAGGACCAGATGGGTTCTCAGCCGAGTTCTACAAAACCTTTAAAGGAGAGCTCATTCCAGTACTTCTCAAAGTATTCCATAAAATAGAAAAGGAGGGACCCTTCCCAAACTCATTCTATGAAGCCAATATTACCCTGATACCTAAACCAGACAGAGACACATCGAGGAAAGAAAATTTCAGACCAATATCCTTAATGAACATCGACGCAAAAATTCTCAACAAAATTTTAGCAAATCGCATACAAAAACATATTAAAAAGATAGTGCACCATGATCAAGTGGGTTTCATCCCAGGGATGCAAGGTTGGTTCAACATCAGGAAATCAATAAATGCAATTCACCATATCAATAGACTTAAAGTCAAGAATCACATGATTATTTCGATAGATGCAGAAAAAGCATTTGATAAAATACAGCACCCCATCATGCTCAAAACACTAGAAAAAATAGGGATAATGGGAACACTCCTTAACATTGTAAAGGTCATCTATGCTAAGCCCATGGCTAATATCATTCTAAATGGTGAAAAACTGAAAGCATTCCCCCTAAAAACTGGAACAAGGCAGGGATGCCCTCTTTCACCACTTCTTTTCAATATCGTCCTTGAAACTCTAGCCAGAGCAATTAGACAGTCCAAAGAAATTAAAGGGATATGAATAGGAAAAGAAGAACTCAAACTATCCCTATTTGCTGATGATGTGATTATATACTTAGAGGAACCAGGAAATTCCACCAGAAAACTTTTAGGTCTCATAAGTGAATTCAGTGAAGTAGCGGGATATAAGATCAAAGCACATAAATCTAAGGCATTTTTATACATAAGTGATGAATCTTCAGAAAGAGAAATTAGGAAAAGTACCCCATTCACAATAGCTTCGAAAAAAATAAAATACTTGGGAATCAATCTCACAAAAGAGGTGAAAGACCTCTACAATGAGAACTACAGAACACTAAAGAAAGAAATTCAAGAAAACCGTAGAAGATGGAAAGATCTCCCATGTTCTTGGATAGGAAGAATTAATATTGTCAAAATGGCCATACTACCAAAAGTGCTATACAGATTCAATGCAATTCCAATTAAAATCCCAATGATGTACCTTCCAGAAATAGAGCAAGCAATTATGAATTCATCTGGAAGAATAAAAAACCCAGAATAGCTAAAGCAATCCTTGGCAGAAAGAGTGAAGCAGGGGGTATCGCAATACCAGAACTTCAACTCTACTACAAAGCAATAGTAACAAAAACGGCATGGTATTGGTACCTAAATAGAAAGGTGGATCAATGGTACAGAATAGAGGACACGGACACAAACCAAAAAAAATACAATTTTCTCATACTAGACAAAGGGGCCAAAAATATGCAATGGAGAAAAGATAACCTCTTCAACAAATGGTGCTGGGAGAATTGGAAATCCATATGCAACAGAATGAAACTAAATCCATATCTCTCACCATGCACGAAACTAAGCTCAAAATGGATTAAGGACCTCGCAATCAGACCAGAGACCTTGCATCTTATAGAAAAAAAAGTAGGTCCAGAGCTTCAACAAGTTGGCTTAGGACCAGACTTTCTCAACAAGACTCCCATAGCACAAGAAATAAAAGCAAGAATCAATAACTGGGATAGATTCAAACTAAAAAGCTTTCTCTCAGCAAAGGAAACTATCAGCAATGTGAAGAAAGAGCCTACAGAGTGGGAGAAAATCTTTGCCAATCATACTTCAGATAGAGCACTAATCTTCAGAATCTGTAAAGAACTCAAAAACTACACCAAGAATGCAAATAATCCAATCGACAAATGGGCTAAGGAAATGAATAGACACTTCACAGAAGAAGATCTACAAGCAATCAACAAACATATGGAAAAATGTTCAACATCTCTAGTAATAAGAGAAATGCAAATCAAAACCACCCTAAGATTCCATCTCACCCCAATTAGAATGGCGATTATCAAGAATACAAGCAACAACAGGTGTTGGCAAGGATGTGGGGAGAAAGGTACACTCATACATTGCTGGTGGGGCTGCAAATTAGTGCAGCCACTCTGGAAAGCAGTGTGGAGACTCCTTAGAAAACTTGGAATGGAACCACCATTTGACCCAGCTATCCCACTCCTTGGCCTATACCCAAAGGACTTAAAATCAGCATATTACAGAGATACAGCCACATCAATGTTCATAGCTGCTCAGTTCACAATAGCCAGATTGTGGAACCAACCTAGATGTCCTTCAATTGATGAATGGATAAAGAAACTGTGGTATATATATACAATGGAATATTACTCAACCATAAAGAATGATAAAATTATGGCATTTGCAGGCAAATGGATGAAATTGGAGAATATCATGCTAAGTGAGATAAGCCAATCTCAAAAAACCAAAGGACAATTGACATCGCTAATAAGTGGATGATGACACATAATGGGGGGTGGGAGGGGTTAGTGTTAGGTTTAGAGTTAGCGTTAGGGAGGGGGGCAAGAAAGGAGGTAGGACGGACTGTGTAGAGGGAAAAGAGGGGTGGAGGGGTGGGGGGAAAGGAAAAAAGAACAGAATGAATCAAACAACATTACCCTATGTAAATTTATGATTACACAAATGGTATGCCTTTACGCTATGTACAAACAGAGAAACAACATGTATCCCATTTGTTTACAATAAAAAAAAAGAAAAATACCTCTGTTTCCACTCAGTCCAAAACATGTCTTTATCTGACGATTGTATCTAAAGACACGTCATGTACACATACATATCAAATGCACACATGCACTCCCTGAGTACCTAGCATGACAGAAATCTGCAACTGGAGTTCCTCACTAATTTTTTCCAATAAATTGCTCTATCAAAGACTAAAAGAAACCTCTGGAGGGATTATTAGGAGCTCGTAATTATTGACTAAAGACAGAGGATTTTTATTTTGAACAGTATTGTTTTTGTTTCCTTTTGTTGTTTTGTTTTTTTCAACTTTATTCTGAACTTAATCAAGAAATCATGATGTATATTTTTTGAATTGGTCATTATCTGAGTGAAGAGCGCTTGAGGCAAGTTGTGTGTCATAGATGGCAAAAGTAGCAGCTTCTCTCGTGTAAAAAAAAATGGAGACTACTTTCATACTCCTTGAATCTGGGTTGGACTCATGACTTGTTAGGACCAATACAATGTGGCACAAATGATAACGCATGTGTTCTGCGCTTCAGTAGGCCTTGAAGCGTTTGTTCTTTTTACAATTGGGAATGTTATAATTTCTGCTATTTGAACAACCCCTGGCTGGCCTGTCCAATTAGAGGCCCATGTCTTAATCTCCTCAGTCCAGCTGACATCCACATATGAACAAAACCACTGGCCATCCATTGGTTCACTACAGACTGAGCTCAGTTAAAATCAGAAAATCTGTGACTGACTCACAAAATTGTATTTAAATAAATGCTTGTGTTTTGAACGCACTAATTTTGGCTTGACTTATTTCTTCTCTTAGTCATTGGACATAGTAGCTCAAAAGATATAAGTGCCATGCCATGGATATAAGTGCCATGCCATGGATATACTCTTTGGGGATAAAAGACATATTAAGCCCACACTCGGATATCCTATTTTCTCTCTCTAGGCCTGGGGTATAGTTGGTGAGGGAGTGGCCCTGAAAGGTTAGTAAATATATACTTAGGCATTGGTAGAAATCCCTTGATGCACCAAGTAATCTAGAGAGTGCTGATGACCTTGGACCAAGAAGCAACCCAGTCCTCTTCCCATAAAGCATCAGGAAAAGTGCACCTCCCACCTGATTATTCTGGTGGAACTTAGCCTCATGGATCTTCCCCGGACATATTCCACAGTCGCCCTTTTCACCCACCGCACCTTTTGATCCAGGGGGCCCAGGTGGGACTTGTGAACCTCTGAGCCTTTGATCTTTTGGAAGATAAAGAAAACATGACTAGTTATCTGTTCTTTTTCTCTCTTTTCCAAGAACTTAATGCCCAATTCCTTCCCAGAGAAAGGAGACATTGACCCAGGGCCAATCTTTTGAGCTACTATGTCCAATGACTAAGAGAAGAAATAATCCTCCTGTGTTCCATGGGATAGCCTACCTTGAAGAATGCTTTCCCAGATAGACAAGACAAACACATGTCACAAACTGATAGGTGGAAGTCTGGATTGGCAGAGGACAAGAGATGCGTCTCTGTTTTGAGTTATATGATATAGTAGGAGAAACTTAATTGTCCTAGATAGGACATTCCTCCCATGTCTCCAAGCAGTTTTCTATGGAAGATCAAGAGTCATGCAGCTGGAAGAGCCAACAGGTACCTGGTTCTCCCTTTTCTCCTTGGCTTTATCATGTCCATCTTTGCCTGGGAAACCATTCATGCCTGGAGGAGTATAGGCCATCACAGGGCAGGTCTTTTGGACTTCCTCATTCAGAAGGAGAAGAAATGGTGAAAACAAACACAGTCCTCTCCTTACTGTGAGAAAAGAGAGATTATCTTGTTCAGTTAACCAGCACTTAGTTGCCACACATGCCCTCTGTCTTGAAACTTGGGCACAGGCAAAGTAGAAATTGGTGATCCCTTCCTGGACTCTAGATTGGGTATTCAGTGAAGGAAACCTTCCTTGTGATGTTGTGTGATTAGTACTTTAACAAGTCTGCACAGTGACATGCACCAGGGGATTTTGAGGGCACTCTCAGAGCCCAGGCCTCTGATGTTACTGCTAGAAGGTGGGGGATGTGTTTCCTGTGGCAGTGAGAGCAAAACCACTACATGTCTGTACTCACTCATGACTGTTGGCTTAAGAGATAGGAAGGCTGGAGAACAAGGTGTCTGCAGAAGCTCCCTCTCTCCCCCACCCCTGCCTCCCTTTGTGCTCATCTGCAATCCAAACCCCAGTTTTATCTCTGTGTAGATGATTTCCCTCCAGGTCCAGTTAAATCTCATTTATTCAGTTCCAGGTACTAAACTGCAGATTGTGATTCAGAGAAGAAGAATCAGGTCCCAGCGTCAGCTCAAGTCATCTGATAGTCACTAGCCTACCCCAGAAATAACTTGAGTCTGCTTCTGATTGGTGCTTTAGTTCCCACAACAAGATATCTCATTAGAGTATTTTCACTAGAAACTTCCCAATACCTTTGCCCAAGCAGAGTGCTAGAACCCTCTCTACTTCCTGTCGTATTTCTCCTATATTTTGTGAGTCAAAACCTCTGGCAATTAGACAACTTGCCTCAAACCCCTCTCCCATTTTTCAAAATCTGTCCTTCAAAGCTTTTCTTCTAGTTGTTCCTTCCTGGGAAACCTTATCTGCCCAATCCCATGGATCTAATGTTTCATGGCTCTCTGCAATAGGTAATTAGGGTAACTCCATGGTACGGTGTTCCTGTAAAACAGAAAGAGACACCCCTGACATGATTTCTGTCTGCTATGCATCTGTCACTACCCCTAGATAGCCTCTTCTGGGTATCCCAAGTCAAGTTGAGCCCCTTGACTCTTGATCAAGGAACCCAGATCAACATAAATGACTTACGATGGGGCTTCTGCACAGCAGGGTTTCAGTACATAAAACATTCTTGAAAGACAAAACTATAGTTACAGAGAACAAATGAGTGATTGATAGGAATAGAGGTATGGTAAAACTATAAAGTCTTATTGGGCATATAAGTCTTATTGGGCATTATTCTGTGTCTTTTTCTTAGCTGAAGAATTTATTTTTATTCTTGCAGTCTTGTACTAGGAAGTCAACATTAATAATCCATCATTCACAATTTATTTATAGAAAATGTTTTAATCCTTAACTTGTAGATTAATATCCTGTGACTCCCAAGTTTTATTATTCTCCTTCAGGTCTGAAGAAAATGATTAATTTATTAAGTTCCATAGACAGCCCAGTCCACTGACATAACATTTAGTCTGAAGGTCTTAAACTCATGAAGATTAAGAATAGCCAGTTACCAAACTGGCTTGAAACCTGATTGCATTCCTGGCTCAGGATACCTGCAGTGGATCTGTAAGTCCACACTGACACCAAATTAAACTAGGCCATGTATCTTACAATTTTTTTCATGGAAGATTAACAAATTAACATTAAAAATTTACCAAAATTTCACCTCATTATGGTATTTTCTTCAATTAAACTTTCAAAATGTCTCATTAATTGTGAATTAATTGCAAATAACTTCATGTAGGATTTGTTTTTAAAAGAAGTTTGCCCAGCATTTCAAAATGTACAGAATTAATACAACTTTTAAAATATCAAAGATCCTATACATATTGTACTTTTCTGCTAGACCGGGCTAGTATCTTCCATGGCAAGAAACCAAAATTACTGAATAAATTACTTATTAAAATCGATAGAAACTTGATTAATTTCCTTGACATTATCAACATCATTATCAAAATATTCTAGGATTTTGTGAAATCTGATTCCTTAAATAGAGTTTTGAAGTTTAACTTCCAGACATGGGGGAAAAACCCCTCATATATTGAATTTATGTCGTTTTTTTTTTTTTTTTTTTTTTGGTCCCTCAATGACCAATTTTTAAACAAATTATGTTTCATATTTCTTGGCTTAATAAAAAACTATAATTTCTTTCATCCAAATTAAGAAATAACATACTCATCACAAACTATTAATCATTAAATGTCTATGTATGTTTGTCTGTAGGTCCCATAGAACCTTTTCAAACTTTTATAATTGAGATTTTTTTTATAAATTATGTAGTAGAATCCAATTAGATAAAGAAAAACTTATTTTGTAAAAATAAAATAACTTCCCAATATACTTGTCAGTAACAAGCTATTCATTTTCATTTGTGTTCCACTGAAGACATTACTGAAATCTGTCCAACTGTTTATTTCCAATATTCTTCAGAATATTTTTAAGATCGACTATAGCTAGAGTTCTGACTTCCATTTGGACCTTGCTCTCCTTCACTGTTTGGAGGTGGTATTGATTTTGGCATCTTACTAGGAATAATTGCCACCTCTTTTCTCTCATCAAAATTCTTCCACTGCTCATATAGTTTTATAATAACAATGAATATTTCCAAAATCTTTTCCATATCCACAGAAAGCTCAGCAAACCACCATCTGGCATCTCTCTGCTGTATGACACAGGCCACATATAGGCAAACTAAAGCTATCATGAAAGAAGGATACAGTAGGCAAAGATCTGTTCTGTAGGTATCATTCACTGTCCTCCATGCAGGGAAGCAACAAGTCTTCTTGGCCCATGTCCTGCACATACTGAAGCAAAGGTGTATATGGATGATTCACTATTTTAAGCAACAATCCATTAGTTCTAAAAGACAGAATTCACATTCTAATATATGATTCAACCCTATAAGGAAATCCCTTTGGAAAGGCATATGAAAATCTAATTTTTAATACAGAAGTAGCAGCAGCAACCAGTCTTGCCTTTGAGACTATGCCAAATTCTGCTTCTTTGAATGCCAAAAAGACAGACCTAGGAGCCATTAATACAGGATCTATACCCTTCAGTGAATACCTAGTACATAATTTCTTGAAATAGACTGTAGCAGGGGCAATAACTTGCTGTCTTAATTTAAGATGTTTTACCTACTGCTTGGATAACATTTGTAAAAAATATTTGTAATTTCCAATATTATTATTCTGAGAGAAATTTTAAGTCCTTTTGGCACTCCTTCAACAGATGATGTTTATCCAACATCCATTACAAATAGTGGGTGCTCTGCCAAAAGTTCCCTGCCATAGAACACAGTTTGCCCTGATAAAAAAAAAAAAAGCATCAGCCTACTCACAGCAGCTCGCAAAGCGATCATAGACCCAGTTCATTGGAGCTGAGGCTCCTGGATCAAATCGACTTGACTCTGCCTATTCTGTATTTTGATTGTGGAAGTTAAAAACCTATGATTACAAAAAATAATTTTCATAGGTTAAACACACAAAAAAAGAAAACTATGTAGATAAATAACAGCTAAATCCAAACAGCATCTGCATCTTACTGTTGTATTAGTCAATTTCCTGGTTTTGATACTTTTGTACAATGGCATGTTAGATCCTGTCATTCATTGAGGAATGATGATTGAAAGGCATATGGGAATTTTCTTTACAATTCTTTCAACCACTATATTAAACTAAAATGATTTCAAAAGAAGTTTTTAAAAGGAGTCTCAAGGAATTTGTGAATGTTACAAAGACCATACATGCTTCCTTTAGAACTTTATCCAAGTATCACAATGTGAATAACCTGTGCAATGGGTTGAAGTGTGAGAAAGAAGGGACGTCTTCCCAATGGGAACACTATCAGTCTGCCCCAGGTTGCAGTGTGAGATTCATGTGATAGAACAGGGAAGCACTGAATGATAATAGGATTTGTAAGCTGTGTTCAAGACTTTGGAGATTCTCCCACAGGTCATTGGAGGCATTCCAGAAGAGAGATGAATACATTAGAATTTTGTAAGGTTTGTTTTGACTGAAATACGGAGAAATATTAGTAGGAAGTTGGATTGGAGAAAAGCAGACCTACATTGGAAATTGAATATGAAGTGGTAAACATTCATATTTTCATGGGCACACAAGTTTCCAATTTAAATACCTAAGGGCCATTCAGTTAAAATAAAAAACAAAGGCAAAGGAAGAGCAAATCTGGGGAGAAAAGGATGGGTTATCCTGTGGGTAAATGAACATGTTCCATTAATCAATGGGGATAGTGTAGAAGGAATGGAACAATAACTTTATGAAGCACAATTCACTCAATTATAAACTAAATTTCTTCTGTTGTTTTTCTGGGTTAGTCAGTTTTCCATTACTATAACAAAATACCTGAAATAATCAATATATAAAGAAAGGAAAGGTTTATTTTGGTTCACAGTTTTGAAGCCTGTGGTTACTTGGCCCAGCTGCTTTTGTGGTTGCTTTTGTACCTGTGGTGAAGCGGTGCACCATGGTGGAAGATTATGGCAGAGGAAGACTCTTCACCCCATGGCCAGGAATGAGAGAGAAAAAGAAAGAAATCAGAACTGCATAATCCTACTTAAGGGCATGACTTCAGTGGCCCCAAACCTCCCATTAGGCCCCATCTCTTAAAGTTTCCACAACTTTCCAAAAGTGCTGTGACCTGGGCACCGAGCCTTTAATACATGGATCTTTGGGGGGATATTCCAGACCCAAACTGTAGCCACTGTCATGAAAATTACATGTTAGTTTGGGGTATTGAGGATCCCCATCATGGGAGTGTCACATGGCCTTCAGGACCATATGGGGCAGTGTTGTAGGGGCCTCCAAATACCAGAAAGGATGTGAACTGGATGTGCTTCCAGGCTCTTTCCCACTGGATTCTCTGTGGTCTGTGAAGGGCCTGGTTTCCTTACTTCCTGCTGACCCATCTTCTGTGCCTGCAGTCATGCCTGAGATGGTAGAGAGTCACATGGCTAAAGCAAATGATGGATATTAGATTGGGCCCCATCTTCCCGACTGTGACATTTCCTGGAATTCAGCTGAGTTGGGGAAGGGCATCTGGGTGGGAGGTCAATCTGACAGTTGACCCACAGATTTGAGCACCACTCATTTATGAGCACCATCCTGCTCTCCAGTCTCTAGCAGACCTGTGCTGTGTGATGCCTCTCTCTACATGCATCATCCTCTGATTATACACTTTAATCTCTGCCCCACATAGAAGGCCACTGTGTGCCTTTGTTCAGGATTTTAGGCCCTTCACAATACTTCCTCCACTCTGACAGCCCCACTGGAAATCTATCTCATTCCAAGAGGCTGCAGAGGTGACTTCCTCTCCGACCCATAGGAAGACTGCCTGCCTCCATTCCACCTCCTTTGGTAGCCTGGGTGGAATCTCTCAGCTCTGCTACTTCCTGTCTGTGTAAGCTTTGCCAGGTTCTAATGCTTTCATATTCTCAGTTCCCTGTTGTGTGAAAGAGGGCACCACTGCCTTGACTGTGCACTCTTACACCCTTGTGGGGTTCACTCTCAGAATGCATGGCACAGCTCACACTGACAGCCTGATTCAGACAAGCCCTCTTCCTCTGTGGGATGTCTGTGCCATAGTTTTCTTACCTTGGAAGCAGTGTTCTTGCACAGTTCCGGCTGGGAGGCAGAAATGGGTTCAGAATCAGAAGTCTTGGTTTTTGACTCATGATTGTGAGTTTAGACAGACAAACCACATATTCTGGTTCAACTTTGGTTTTGGTCTCTATAAAATAATATTTTGAGCCCATTCCCTCTTCCACAAGGATGCTAAAAGTCTCACAAAGGCAATATATGGGAGTGTCATTACCCTTCAAAGGCTATCAGGAAAACACAAAGTCAATTATTGTTTATTTTCAAAATTTAGTTTTCTTTTTCCTATCTTTGCAGCAGGAGCATTATTGCACACAATTGTCTACCATGAGACTTTCTAGATTGTGAAGACAGGATTTTTTGTGGGATTTGGTTTTGTGTTGGGTGATTTGAGGGGAAGTTTAAGAAATTGTCAGGAAGCCAGGCAACTCTGAATGGGTATCTTATTATTATGAGATGAGTGAAGTGGAGCAAGGCAAAGCTATACTTTGTAAAGGAGCAGCAGATATTCATGTTAAGCAGGAGAAGGACATGTTTTCCACGTTTGTGGTTCACAGAGTGTCTCTTTTCTCTATGTATAAACATATTTTGGAGTGATTTCATGTTTCACACACAGTGGTTTTGTTCTAAGTTGGCCTTTGGTGGATTGTCCGTGGTCAGTAGGGAATTTCACAGCCTGGTCTGACTGTGAGACAACTGACAGCAGCTGTCCCTTTGTCAGTAGTGCCCCTTCTGGCACTAATGTTCTCCCTTCCATACTTTCCATCCTGTATTGTCCTGTGTTTCCACTCACACTATTTTTTCCTTGCTTGTCATGAACCCTGAGAAAATCCAGAGACACCATGGGTTTTCTTTTCAACAAAGACAGATACACAAAAATGCACATACCATTTTCAGGCATATTAGGGAGTTCATTTGTCCCTACAGTCATACTGGCAGGCAAACCCAACTGGCAGACATTTAGTGTAGGTTCAGAAATTTAGGGAGTTAGGCAGAAATGTTCCTGTCTCCCAGCCTTTGTCTCACTTTTGATTGCTGTATCCAACTTCATTTAACAGCCATTCTTTGATTCAACTGAGAACAAGGATGGCCCCTTTAAAAGAGAAAATTATGAAAGTCTCAAGACCAAATCATAAGTTGACATCTCTGTTACCCTCTTAGCTCCTGTCTTATCTTCCTGGGACCAGAACCAAGTTCAACTGTTGCAATAATGGATTAACTGCATCATTAATTTAGTTGTCCAAAATTCCACAGTGTATACTTGGAAAAAATTCACACTGTACTTATCCGGATATGTACTAATACATGTATATGTGTACCTCTGTGTGGAATTTCTGTATGTGAGTCTATGCCTTTTTGTAAATTGTGTGGCCCCGCCTATTATCATACAACACATCTTTGATTTTGAACCCTGAAGAGGTACAACACTCTGGAGTCATTTAGGAGACAGATATCACAATGTGATCTAAAGAGGGGAAATTTAAAAATAGAATATTAAACTATGATTAAAAAGGTGACTATAGGATATTAGAAATTTTCTGTGGTTCAGACTCCATTGAAAAGGTGGTTGAACCCACTGAATGGCCAAGAACTGCACTCATTTTCTGAGCCAGAATAGCTCTACAGTCATAGGGTAGACAAGCCCTCCAGAACAGGGTGGGACAGGCATACTAAAGCTGGTGACCATAATGGTTGCACAGTGGGAACAGAATGAAGCTGCAGCAAGAGGGCTGGAGCACTGCTTGACTGTGGGAGACCTTAGGGGAAGGGTTCAATCAGAGGAAATCACAGGCAGAGTGAGTAGGAAGCACCAGACTCTTCCCCTGTTTCTAGGACTGCAGTAAACTCTCCACCTCTCCAGGGTGCAGGCCCTGGCTCTACAGAGTATTCTCAACTCACAAAGCAGACCAACTGAGGGACATCCAGAAACTTCAGGAGGCCCTTGTTCTTGTGACATCTCTCTAGCACCATCTGTTGTAAAGTTTGTCACTTGAAAAATACTTAAAGGAACTCTGTCCTTTATCAACAACATAAATTAAAGTGTAAATTTATAGCCAAGAGTCCTCTTATAACCAGAAGTTTAGGTGTATCTGTGTATCTTCATGTCTGTGCACACTCATGTCTGTGTACATAGCAAGTCTATAAATTCCCTGTGTGTGCCCTCCATGTACATATAGAACCACAAGGATTACTCAAGCTGGGTTACATAGGAGATGCTGAGCTCCCACCACATCCTGTGGTGGGAGGAAAAAGGGTTTCTGTCAGAGGGATGGGCTAACTGTGAAACCATAACTAAGAAATTCATGTTAACAGAAAAAATTACAGGAGACAGAATTATCTTAGAATAGGGGCTTGATGGGTTGTGCCATCCAGAAGGGTCTGGCTTTAACAAAATGGAAGAGCCCATGGTTTCTTTATTTATAGCAGTACAGATCAAAAAAGGGATGGTGGTATGTATCGCGTCCCCTCTGGCCGCAGAGAGAGACACGACAAATGTCTGAAGCTTTGGAAGTTTATTGTGCACAGTCCCTCTCCTACACTTCTCTTACTCCTAGCTTCTGCGCACTCCCAGCTTCCCTTCTCCCAGCTTCTTCCAGCTCCCGCGTACTTCCAGCTTCCAGCTTGGCTTCAACCTCCGCCTTCGCCGCTTCTTCCTCTTCTTCCGCCCCCTCGCTCTCCCACCCACCAGGCTTATATACACTTCAACCAATCAGGGGAGAGTACACGAGATAAACGCGGACAGCTGCAGGCATAGGATGGGTACACGAGGGGGGCATGCTCTAGTCACATCGTTAACTAGCCAATCATTGGAATTCACTGGTTGTTTACTGTATAGCTGGCCGCTTTTGGCTCAGCGTCAGGTGCCATCTTGACCATGTCTAAGGCTGGGGGCCCTAGAAACCCCGACAGATCCCCCTTCTTTAATATTAAACTAAGGCTGGGGACCGTGTCTGTCTTAGGCTGAGTGGTCAGCATATGTCCTTACCCGTCATCAGAGCCTGCAGAGCATGCTGCAGCTCCTGTCTTAGGTTGGTACACAGCCACCTCCTTCATTACCCGTCTTTGACTACCGGTCCAGCATCAAGAGCCATACTAATGGGGGGCTGTCGGCCTTTAGGGCGGTCATGGCCTGATGAAAGATAATTTGATCTCTCTATTGGCTAGCTTGTAGATGCATGCCAAAACGAGTGAAGAGAAGGAGGCCAAGGCAGAGGAGTACCACCATAGCTCCTAAGCCTGCCTGCTGTTTGACAAATCTATAAACAGAAGAAAAACCATATAGCCATATTAAATACAGAAACAATATACATCCCAATGGAGTTACAATATGGGCAACACAAAACAGCTCTCAGGGAATAAACGCATCCCAGTCCCAAAAGTTCTCGCAAGGTATCCACTTGTTCTTATAATGAGTCCATTCTCTGATAGAGTCTCTATGGTCTACAGCTGTATCTTCGACCAAGTGATCGTTGTTATGGTTGTATCAATGCTGCTGCTGCAAGGACTGTGGTGGCAGTGATCACGGCTGTTGCAATGTCAAAGCCTCTCCTGTTTCTTGATAATAGCACTGGCAATTCTATATCTGCAACAGAAACTAGGACTGGTAGGAAGATAGAAATGTGCAAATTGCACAGGTGGCAAAAGAACCATTCCAGTATTGTGAGAGATAGCACACGGTTAGTAAACAGTTAAGAGGTGTTATTAGAAATGTTAGTTGGTAGAAACATAAAAAAGAGGAGGAAATACACAAGCTGACGTGGGAGGAAAAGCAATATCACAGCTAGGGTCAGCAGAACAAGTTGCTCTACTCTGGGTCTGATTTGTAGTATGATTCCAACGGTAAAGTGCAGAAATTCCTCCTGTTAAAGCAAAGAAAGGCTAGAAATATCCTTGTCACCAAAAGCAGCGTGACCTGAAAAATCATCAGTAGAATTGACAGGCTTGTAGAGGAATTGATGAAAAGCAAGAAAAGGAAGGATAAAAAATGTGTTAGTTAGAAATGAAAAATATGGCCAGGCTAACAATGGCCCATAGGTTCCGGGTTTGCCTTTCCGTCTGAGTTTTTGTTATTGGAGGAAGGCTCAGACTCGCCATTGCGAGGAGGAGCAGCATCACTTGCATGCTGTAAAACTCTGATTAGCCTTTCTGGAATCCAGACTGGAGTCTGTTGATCCTGTGGGAAAATACAAACAGACCCTCGGACCCAACGAAGGACTGGATCCGGTCCTTTCCAACAACCTGTCAGGATATCTTTCCATTTTGCCCATACTTGAGGAGTATTATGGGGATTATAATGTCGATCAGCTGCAGAATGGCCGTCCCTATCCAGAGTTAAGAAATTTAGAATGAAAAGAACTAAATTAAGTTTATCTTTAGGAGACTTGTAGGAGGCTCCTATTCCCCCTTTTTGTTTATTTAAACAATTTTTTAAAGTAAGATGTGCTCTTTCCACAATGCCCTGTCCCTGAGGATTATAGGGGATGCCAGTGACTGATTGGATGTTAAATGTTTGTAAAAACAACCGGAAGCTTTTGGAAGTATAAGCAGAACCATTATCTGTTTTAATAACTTTAGGTATGCCCCAGCCAGCAAATGCTTGTAGGCATTGTTGAATGACATCTTTTACCTTTTCTCCAGAATGAGCGGAAGCCATAATGACCCCTGAAGCAGTGTCTACTGACACATGTACATACTTAACAGTACCAAATTCAGAAATATGGGTTACATCCATCTGCCAAATATGACCAGGCAGCAGTCCCCTGGGATTAACTCCAAAGGATTGTACTGGGATTAAAGGAGCACAATGTTGACAATTTTTTACTATTTGTCGAGCCATACATTTAGATATAGGAAATTTTCTGCTCAAAGTAGTGGAATTTACATGAAATTTTTTCATGAAAGAGTTTTGCCTGTTCCTCCATGGAAAAAACAAAAATTGATTTGGTGGCCATATCTACCAAGTCATTAGCATTGGCCAAAGGTCCTGGTAAATTAGAATGAGCTCTAATATGTCCTACATAGAATAGATGTTTACGCTGTAGGATAAGGTTTTGTAGCGTAGTAAAGTAAGAAGCTACCGTGGACATGGAAGAAATATGGGGTACCGTTTCAAGAACCTGTAAAGCGTTAATGATATATAAGCTATCGGATAGAAGATTGAATGGCTGATTATCTGCTAATTAAAAGGCTAATATTACAGCTGCAAGTTCAGTAACCTGTGCGGAGTTGGGTGGAACTATTATGGTGTGAAGTTGTTTACTAATAAGTACTGCACCTACTCCATTTTTGGAGCCATCAGTAAAAATGGTTACACAGTCTTTAAGAGGCTGGACACTAGTCACTTTTGGAAAAACTATGGGAGTATTTTTACAGAATTGAATCCAGGGATGTTGGGGATAATGGTTATCGAACTGAGCTGAAGTGGAACAATATAATACTGACCAATCATCATCATTATTAATTAGCCATTTAATTTGCAGAATGGAATAAGGAGTTATAATAATAGACGGATGGATTCCAAAAACAGTAATGCAAGATTCTATTCCCTTGAATATTACCTGAGCAATAGCTTGGGGATATGATTGCAATGTTTTAGCCGGAGAGCTAGGGAGATTTATACTTTGCAGAGGTCCTCCTTGCCAAACTATGCCAAAAGGGGTATGCTTCTCTGAGATTATGATTAAACTTAATGGTTGAGTAGGATCACAACGATCAACATAACACTGCTGAAGTCTATTTTCTACTAGCTGCAAGGATATCCATGCTTCAGGAGTAAGTTTCCTAGGGGAATTCAAGTCAGGATTACCTTTTAATATATCGAATAAAGGTTTTAATTCCCCTGTGGATAATTTTAAATAGGATCTGATCCAGTTAATGTCACCTAAGAGTTTCTGAAAATCGTTCAAGGTATTCAATTGATCTGTCCTGATGGTCAACCTTGTTGGTCTGACTGTAGTAGCAGTGAGCCTTGTACCCAGATATTCTTGGATCTCCTCTAATTGTAATTTTTCAGGAGCTATCGTTAGTCCTCTCTTTTCTAATGCTTGAGTTATAAATTGTAGTGCTTCTAACAAAACTTCTTTTTCTGGATGGCAAATAAGTATGTCATCCATATAATGATAAATCAACAATCTCTTAAACTTTTGTCTAGTAGTTGTTAACGCTTTATCTACGTATATTTGACATATAGTAGGACTGTTAGCCATACCTTGAGGCAACACAGTCCATTCGAATCTCTGGTCAGGCTGAGTGTGATTAAGAGAGGGCAAAGTAAAAGCAAATCTCCAACAATCATTTTTGTGTAAGGGTATAGAGAAAAAGCAATCTTTTAAATCCAGAATAATAGTAGGCCAATTTTTTGGTAGTGCAGTAACAAGAGGGAGTCCACATTGGATGGGTCCCATAGGGTACATTTGTTCGTTTATGGCTCTTAAATCATGTAATAACCTCCATTTTCCTGATTTTTTCTTTGTTAAGAATATTGGAGTATTCCAAGGAGAGGTAGAATGTTGTAAATGACCTGCTTGTACCTGCTCTTGTACTAACTTATGAGCTGCCTCTAGCTTCTCTTTTGTTAGGGGCCACTGTGGAATCCAGCGAGGCTTATCATCTTTCCATATTATAGGGATTGATGGTTTATCAGTGGCCCCTAGGAAAAACCCAATCCATGAGAATCAGTTTTTTGGTGGAAGTAAAGGGAGTGGTTGGGCAGATCCTTGACTATGTCTTCCTAATCCTTTTTTATCATCATAGTTCATATTTTGTAACATATTTCTTACAGGAGTCCCTTGGTAAGTCTGATCAGTGGTGAGTTTCATATCCATTTGCTGCAGGACATCTCGTCCCCATAGGCTAATAGGAACATTACAGACATATGGCTGAAATATTCCTGTGTGTCCCTCTGTATCTTTCCACGATAATGAGGAAGCACTTTGATTGGGGCTTTCTGCTACTCCTAAGCCTCTCAAGCTCTGAGCTGCTGTGATCAATGGCCAGTGCTTTGGCCAGACCATTGCGCTAATAATGCTTTTGTCTGCCCCCGTATCTAATAAACCTGTAAATTCCATATTTACCACTTTTAATTTTAGGAGGGGCCTCTGTCCTGTATCCATAGTAAGGTTTATTAAAGTGGTTCCTGTTGATTCAAAACCTCCTTGTCTTTTATTTGTATTTTCACTGGGCCACAAAGAATGTTGACTGGGCAATATAAGCATTTGTGCAATGCGATCCCCTGGAGAGATGACCGTAATTCCTTTTGGTGAAGAGACCAAGGCTTTTATTTGTCCAGTGAAATCAGGATCAATAACCCCTGGGTGTACTATAAGTCCTTTTAGTGTTGAGGAACCTCTACCTAGTAATAGTCCTACACTGTTCTGTGGGATTTTTTCATGCCAATCAGTATCAATCATCTGCACCCCCATATCTGGGGTTAGTATGAGTCTGGAGGTGGCACAGATGTCCAATCCGGCACTTTCTGAGGTGGCTCTGCGCTCCCCTTCTCTGTGGGAGGATACCACCGTCTGGGAACTTGTTGAATTACCCCGTATATTTGTTGCGGGCCCCGGGGAGGGCCCTGTCTCCCGTTTTTTTGAAGTTCAGGATTCGACCCTAGGAAATTATCCTCCCTATCTCTAATAGGCTGACAGGCACTATTCCGATGACTTCCTCTTCTGCATCTTGGACATAGCCCTGGGGCATAAGGTGTAACAGATTTTACTATAGTTATCTCTTATCTTTTGTTAGGGCATTATCTTCTTGCTGCTGATTTTGTGCATCTATTGAAGCGTATTGGCCTTCTCATCTCAACATTTCTATCGGGAAACCTTGCCACTATGTTTCTGCAAGCAGTTTCAACAGCTATTTCTTGCTACTGAGCTCTCCAATTAGACATTGTCCTCCAGATAACACTGCTCTGCATAGCTGTCTCCAATAGTCTTAACTGCCTCTTTAAAGTTTTCCAATGGTTGATGGTATCTCCATTTGCTCCTCAAATACGGGCAGGTTCTACAAATTTTGAAGCTCTTTCTATTAGGCTTAGGTTTCTCCTACCTTTTCCCCTTGTTCCTAAGTTTTCACTACCACTTGGTTATTCCTTTTGGGGGTTCTTTATGTTAGACTTAGTTCCCCTTTTTCCCTTGTTCTTAGATTTTTTGAGCAATTATTTTCTAGGTTACCACCACTCAATTTTTCCTCACTTTATTCTCTTTAAGCGTTCTTTTCTGTTGCTATTAGATCCTGTTCATGAAGATCCCCCTTGTGGCACACTGAGCAGCTTTTCTTACTTTAGCTGTTTTTTCCCTCAATGGCGTCCCATTGTTTTTTAATAGTTCCCTGAGGGGTTGCTGCATTCAGACCCTATTGTTACTAATTTGAGCTTTAGTTTTGGCAATTACAATAACAAACAGTGGCCTAGCCGCCAGGAGCAACAAAATTACTGAAGGGAAAACTATCAAGTGCACATTAGAATTTTTATAGCGGCTTTTCACGTTCTACCTAGTTGGACTGCTTCAAACGTGTTTCTACTTTCACTTTAATTAGACCGCGTTCCACGCGTCAGGACTGCTGATGGCGTGTCCCGATACCCCCCGACCCGCGTTCTACGCGTCAGGATCCCGATACCCTTCAACCCGCGTTCTACGCGTCAGGACCGCTGATGGCGCGTCCCGATACCCGCGTTCTACGCGTCAGGACCCCGATACCTTTCAACCCGAGTTCTACGCGTCAGGACCGCTGATGGCGCGTCCCGATACCCGCGTTCTACGCGTCAGGATCCCGATACCTTTCAACCGGACCGCACTCCACGTGTCCCCAGGACCGCCGATGGCGCATCCTGACACCCTTTAACTTTTTTATAACCAGTTTAACTTGTATACAAAAAAAATTTTTTCAAATATCTTACCTTGTTTTCTTTTATAAGGCCTTCATCTTCCCGGGTTTCGGCACCAGTTATCGCGTCCCCTCTGGCCGCAGAGAGAGACACGACAAATGTCTGAAGCTTTGGAAGTTTATTGTGCACAGTCCCTCTCCTACACTTCTCTTACTCCTAGCTTCTGCGCACTCCCAGCTTCCCTTCTCCCAGCTTCTTCCAGCTCCCGCGTACTTCCAGCTTCCAGCTTGGCTTCAACCTCCGCCTTCGCCGCTTCTTCCTCTTCTTCCGCCCCCTCGCTCTCCCACCCACCAGGCTTATATACACTTCAACCAATCAGGGGAGAGTACACGAGGTAAACGCGGACAGCTGCAAGCATAGGATGGGTACACGAGGGGGGCATGCTCTAGTCACATCGTTAACTAGCCAATCATTGGAATTTGCTGGTTGTTTACTGTATAGCTGGCCACTTTTGGCTCAGCGTCAGGCGCCATCTTGACCATGCCTAAGGCTAGGGGTCCCGGAAACCCCGACAGGTATGAGCTTCTTCTGTGAAAAACAGGATGGGGGTGGAGATAAGCAAGCCATTTGTCTCTAGTGGGTCATTCCCATATCTAGGGCTTGCATTCAAACTTCAGCAGTGAACCAACTGCAGGGCAGACATACCTCAGACAATATTGAACAATTTTCCATAGTGAGTTCCTGAAGCCAGATTTCCCTGTCTAATAGTTCAACCAAGATTTTTTTTTTTTAGGCCATGGATGGCACCCCACACCCAAGGAAGGCAGAGGGATGGGCCTCACTGGTTCTGGGCCCAGAGGTCCCCTTTGGGACTTCCTCTTCCTTTCTTTCCAGGCACAATCAACTAGCTCCCAGCCCAGTTCTGTGTTAAGAGACCAATTTGGGTCTAGGAATCTCAGCCAATACCCCACAACTGCCCCTTAGGAGTAGTAAGATGAGGATTTAGGTGAGGCTCTCAAGGATGGAAAGATAGACATCATGAACTGAGTAGTGAAATTGAGAGGGTTAATTCTAAGGAATGTGTTTTCTGGCAAAAATGCTGAGTGGAGGCTGGTCCCAAAGGGCTTGACTAGATACCACTTGTCCCTCCCGACCAGCTAGGTGCCCAGAAACCAGGCTCTCAAGTCAGTGGAGAGGTGTGGGAAGGTGTTGGGGACAGGAGAGGTGCACATATGTGATTCTACTCCATACCCACCTAAGCATAGCCACTTAGGTAAGGGCCCTCACCTGGTTAAACCTGTTATTTACTCACAAAATGGGCTTAGGAGAGTAATTGGCAACTAAAAATGTATCAGGAGGGCTGACTGCTCCCCCTACTCTCTCGGAAAACAACACACGTCAGTGAAAGAAGAGAACTGCTTCCTAAGACAGGACAGACACAGAGGCCTAAAAAAACAGGAGGGTCTGACCCAGCAATATTTGACCCAAGTTTACTCCCCTCTTTAAAGATCCATAGAATAGTGGAGGAGGAGGATCTTGTCCTCTCACACAGCTCTTTGGCCTCCAGAAACCACAGTGAGGGATGTGGACTCACTGGACCAGAAGCACTTGAAGGAAACACATTTTGGTGTGTCCACAGGGAAGGAAAGGGCCAGCCCTGCCACCTACTGGCCACAGTGAGAACAGCAGAGGCCGAGGTTTGAATGCACTGAGAGCCTCCACAGCCTCATCCCCTTCCTGTTTGCTTGTTCTACAGATTACAACCAGAATCTATGTATGTCAGTCGCTGGGACAAGACCTAGGTAGACAAAGGAAAATATAATTTCCTTTGTGAGATGGCAACCTAAGTATGTAAGCACAAATTTATATTAGCACAATTTCTGCTATGAAGAAAAAAATAATAATGTAGAGATCATCCAAAGATTATGCCTTTCTGGGAAGAGAAACAATTCTAAAATATAGAAGTGCAAGGAAGTACATTGTAGACTGAAGGAAACAAATTTTAAATGCCAGAGGTAATGAAGATCATTACATTTTAGGGACCAGATCTACAACCAGATCTCTTGACTTTCTCAGTGTTGAGCATCTTGCAGAAGACAGCTCTGACACTCTCCCCACTATATGTCCACTATATTTCCCTTTCCAGGATACTATATATGGACTGTAGTTTCTGGATGTAGACTTTGGTCTCTGTGTTCTGGGATCTGCTTCTCTGGACTGTCCTCAGGAACTTGACCAAAATTTTGCTTTGAATTCTGGTTTCTAGGTGTGAGCTCTGGGTGCCTGTCCTGAGAGTATGGATTCAGGTCATCTGTTTCTCGGTCAATTTTCTGAGATTCTAACTAAAGGATGGGTATCAGAGCACCTGGTCTCTCTGCTCTGGTCTCTGAAATTAAGCTCCAGGTATCAAGACTCTAGGATTTTGTTCTGAATTCCAGCCACTAGAAAGAACTTCAAGCTGCACTTGAAATTGTGGTATCTGTCCTATGGTTATTCATTCTGTTATGAATGTTGAACCATGAGTAAAGCCATTTGGAGTTTTTGCTCTAGGTCTGGTTTTTTGAGGGCCCATAGGCTAGTTCTCTGTTTGAAACTACCATTTCATGAGGTTGCTACTCTAGACTGGTGAGGTGAGATTTTCATGGGAATCTTCATTCCCAGACTAGAAACAAGGGCAAATTCTTCATCATTAAATTGGGGCCTGACAATGGACACATTTATTTATGTATGTATTTTAGAGATATAGTCTCACTAAGGTGTCCTGGGTGACCTCAAACTTGTGATCCTCCTGCCTCAACCTCCTAAGTAACTGGGATTAGAGGCATTGAACACTTCTTCTTTAGGAACTTCTCTAGGAAACCGGTATGGCCAGAGGGTTGTCCTTGAAGAATCAGGGGCTCAGGTGCACCTCTTAAGGAGAGGTGGTACTTCTTTGACCTTGATATCTTGAGCCATCCCACACACACAGAAAGAAATGAGGACAAAAAACATCAGATACTGTACTATGAGGTCAGGAGAGAGGATCTGACTCACTGTGGTCCCCTGTATCATGCAAACTATTATGGAGAGATCATGATAAACATTTGCTAATGAACAAATCAGTAAGAAGAAGCAATGAGAGGAAAAATTAAATTGTTTAGAAAGATTAAAGTGAGGGAGAAGGAACATTTATTAAGCATTTATTAAGCACCTGATGTATGCCTCTTGTGCTGATTACTTTGTAGGCAATAACTCATATAATTCTCACAACACTTGTACTTGGACAGTATGCTACCAATGTTGGTCATCCCCAAGGCTATCTTCAGGTTCTGTGAGTCACTAGGAGGACCCACCACTAGACTCAGGATATGGTAGTACTCATAGCCATGATGTAGCATAGTGAAAGGAAACAAAGCAAATAAGCAAACATTTAAAACACACATACACACACACACACAACACATGTATTATATGGTATACCAAGGAAATTCATTAGAAACTTAGTATTCAGGATTATTTTTTGGGTGTTGTTAAGTAGGCACATTCTGCCTAGAATATACTACAATTTCAGGTTTCCAGAAGGAAAATAGATGTTTAGAATAAATCGTATTGTTTATACAACTCTTTACACAGAGGGAACCACTCTGAGATATTCTGGAGATGGTGAGAACTTGAGAAATTCAAGTTCTGAAACTCCCATCAAAGGCCAGTCTTGCAAGTAAGCCTTTCTAAAGTTCCCAGCTGCTCTGTTAATTCTTTTCTCCACAGTAGTTTGAGGGACACTCAGGCTCTGGCCTGTGACCCCAGTGTCTACTCACCTGGGAATCTTAAATGATATTAAAAACCAGTTTTCACAGGGAAGTTTTGAGGAAATCACAGAAGCAAGACAGGGCTCTGTGTTTAGGTCTTTGGGAGCCTGGCAGTAAGATAAATGTGGGGAAGATTAGGATGTGTTCGCAAAACTCAACAAGCTTAATTAACCAAGAGAATTTAAGACTCAGGGAATATGTATAAATCTTGTCATCAGATGTCCCTGTGATATGGGGTATAGGGTCAGATTTCAGTGTCTCACACACTACATGGCATTTAATCTTTCTGGGTGACCTGTGGGATGAGCCTCAAGATTCCTCCTTGTGACCTAAAGTCTACTAAACTCCAAAGTCACTATGTGTTCCTGAGCCTGGGCCAAACGCTGCATGACTGGAGACCCAATCCCTGATGTCTGTCTTTTTATGACTTAACCAGCTGTTACTAGTCTTCTGTTATTTTCTATCACCCCTCTTTACTCTTCCTTACCTCCCAGGAAACCTCCCTTGCCTCTTTCCTGGGGCACACTGTTCTCCCTGTATGTACTTTTGTTTGTTCATTTCTTCAAAGTAACAAACTCTTTTCTTCCTCTTGTCTCAGCACAAGTTTTCCTGACTTGGGTTTCTTCCATCTTCTTTCTCAGGGCTTCTTTCCCCTGCTACAGGACACATAGCCCTCAAAGTAACAGATAATTTGTGAATAATTTGTTTTCCCACCAGCTTAAGCACTTGAGGACTGGCAACAACATTATTGTTTTTCAAATATCAACCTGTGATGGTAATAAATGAAAATCCCAAAGTGCTTGATATTCTTGACAAGTCAAACCCCATGATTAGGAATTGTACTGATTGCATCACGATTTGCCATGGGTTACAAGAGAATGTTCAAACCAAGGACAACCAATATTTTTTGCTGAAAGGATCAAATAAAGGATTTGGAAGAAGGAACCAGATCCAAGAACCTAAGACACACCCACTTATAAACTATCACAGAAATTGAATAAATTCTCAGGATCTCCATTGAGGGGTCCAAGACTCATGTGATGAGTAAGATTAAGAATCTAAAAGAGTGGTTAGCTTCAAATCTGACAGTTTTGGTATCTGAGAAGTCCAAGATCAAGATGCTGGCAGATATAGTATCTGGTGAAGACCTGCTTTCTTGTTTGCAGATGGTCATTTTTTAGTGTACTTAACATGGAAGAAAGAGAAGAGGGGGCAGGCAAGGGTGAAGGAGAAGGACAGGCAGAATCATCTCTTTCATATCTCTTCTTAAAATGGCACTAATTCCATACAGGAGTACTCCATCCTTATTACCTAATTACCTCCCAAGAGTCCCACTTACAAACAATATCACATTGGGGATTTAGACTTCAGCTTGTAAATTTGTGGTAGACACATCTGTTGATAGCAATGGCTAAGGTTTTGGGATTCAGTAGCCAGGATGTGTGTGCTGAGGACTCTAGCAAGGCCCCAGAAGTCTGGATCTACCCAGCTGTCCTGGCTTCCCTGGCTTTTCAGTATCTTGAGTGGTGGCTGAGTCAGTGGAGCTGGACCAAGCTTAGCTTCTACAGGCAGGGGCAAGGAGCAAGTTGTGATTTCTCAGCTTTCCACTTTACTAGGATGACTAAATGTTTAGAGTCACCAGAATCCTCATCTGGCCTGATGTCCCTGTCCCAGGGCACCCCCTTCCCATCTTAAATGCTGTCTTCAGGCATGTGAAGAACTGGGTGTATCTGTGGCCACGTGACAAATTGTGTTTTGACTTTGTTGTGACTACCTGCCCTTGCTAGCTGGATCAACCCTGCCCCAGGAAGAACGTAACAACTGGGAAGACAGAGAACCTATCTCTTAGGAGATGGGGAGGTTGCTAGGGTCCCTGGTCCTAAGAATCCTGTCTTGTAATTTGATGGATCATATTGAGCAGTACCTAAACCTTGGAGAGTGGCTGGAGTATTTCTGATTAGAGTAGAAGGGCTGTGCTGCCAAGAAGCAGTGTTGAATATACTATGGGGTGGGAAAGACTAATCTGTGCACAGAACTCTAGAACTTGTGGGGTGGAACTCTAGAACTTAAGGAGTGGATTACCTGAATTTAGCAATATAGCCTTACTGAGCCCCAGGACCCTCTTCAGGAAAATCGGCTTCACTAACATGGGGATTGCAAATCTCCCAGCATTCTTGGGAATGCTACATGTGTGGTGTTGAGCAAGGGTCCCACCATGCACTTGGACAATGCTCTTCACCCCTAGTAAGGTATAGTCATGGAAGCAGAACTGAGCTGGGCCTATGAGGAAAAACAGGCTGAGATTGACAGTTGGGGCACTGCAAAGTAAAAAGGTGGCCCAAGGAGGAAGGCAAAGGAGAATTAACTATAAAAATCTCTGTTGCTGTCAAGCAACTAACAATGAGTTGAAGATGATGATTTAAGGACTAATATTTGGGGGGTGGTACAGAGTCAGGGAAGAATTAATTGGAATCACTGGATTATCATCTGCTTGGCAGTCTACTGAAGAAATTTGCTTTGAATGTAAATAATAGAAAATTCTGGAATAAAGATTTAAAAACTAAGATACCAGACTGAGGATGTAGCTCAGCAGTGGAGTCTTGCCTAGTAAGCTTGTGACCTTACATTGGATTCCCAACACCACAAATTTACAACAACAAAGATGGGCATGGGGCTGAGAGAAGAATTGAGGGTTTTAGATTATGTAGAGGGAAATGAGAGGGAGAAGAGGGAAGAGGTATGAAATTGGTGGAATGAAATAGACATCATTATCCTATGTATATGTATGATTTCACGAATGGTATGAATGTACATTGTGCACAACCATAGAAACAAAAGATGTACTCCATTTGTGTACAATAAATCAAAATGCAGTCTGTAAAAATAAAAAATAATTTTTAAATAATCAACTAAAAATATTAGAAATTAAATCACCTTTGTGATGAAATCCCTTTTCTGTATTCCTGTAGAGTTATAGCCTCTTTTTTCATGGAAACTCTAAAAGTTATATGGAAATCAACTCTATCTTTCTCATAAAATAAAAATTTCTTAGGATAGGAAGGAATGAAAGATCTCATGAAAATTGGAGATATAAAGTAGAGCAAAGGGACCGGTGGAGGCAAGAGGGGAGGGAAAGGGGAAATACTAAGGAATTATACTGGCCAAATTATATTATTATATTCTGTGCATTTATGAATATGTAAAAATGTATCCCACCATTATGAATGACTATACTGTACCAATAAAAAATGTGGGAAAAAAGATCTTCGGTGAAGACCTACATTAGTTTAAAAAAAAAAAAATCCTTATTTTCTCCTAGTAAATGCTCTACAAACTAGCAGTTAGGAAGGTGCAATATTTCTTTTTTCTTCTTAGTTCTGTATAATAGTAATTATTCAAAAGTTACTTGAAATAGTAAGAAACTCATAGATTAAACAACTAGAATATTTTTTGCCCTCTGCTACTGAACACATAGTTTATATATATATTGAAAATTAAAATTTTGATTGCGCTGAGGCACCGCATCTTTCTGTGGTTAGAAAGCTTCCATAGAACTTTGTTTCATTTTAGTCATTCAACAACTTGTTATCATATGCCTGCTATTGGTATGTACTAGGAAGCCAACAGTTAAGAGAAAGTAAAAAGAGATCTTTTCTAGTGGCATTATATTCTAGTAAGAAATTCAACTTCTAAAATCTCTAGAATACATAAAGTGGAGAAGAAACTACAACAGCAGTGGAAGTCTGAGTTCTCAATAAGACAGTGAGGTTCAAGTCTATCCTGAAAGACATGACTGTCTCTTTCAGTGCTTCAGCTTATTTCACCAGATTGTTCTATTGTTTAAAGTGTTAGTGAGGAAGAACTGGAATTAAAATGGGCTGTTTTGCTGAGTCAGAATCTGCATGACTTTTTAAAATTAATTTTGATATGTAGAAATCCTATTCTTGGAAAAAACATGAATTAGAGGATAGTTGTGTAATAGAGCATATGTCTGCAGGAACATGTGAGAGTACGTTCTCAGATCTACCTGTTAAATTTGCTAAGAGCATTAGTCAATATATTTCACAGAAAAATGGCAAGTATCAATTAATCAAGAGTTCTGTCAAGTGGAAGTCGTTTTAAAAAGCTTCAGCTATACATCTGAATTCCATTTTATTCTTTGAGCCATAAATAACCACAGCCATAGATTCCTACTGTACTTAAATTACAAAGTCTGAGAAATCATCAGAAATCATCCATGGAATGTTGAGACCTTTCCATATATCATTTTCCTTAATTTTATGTTTCAAAATTAGACAGTAGTTGTAATTTAACAATGCCTTTTACATTTATTGTCTCAGGTAAATGACTGCCTTGTGCAGGGAGAATAATATGATTATATAAAGCACATGGCAAATCCAGGGTAGTATTTTGTCTCTAATTTCTTCTCCTGCACCACCTAGATCACTTTACTGTAGTCATTTAAGTGATTATAATAAATGTATCCTCTGTAAACTATTTGTGACATCTAAATTAAATGATTGCTATTATTATTAGGTTAGCTGTTCAATAAATAGAGGCTGCTATGATTATCAGCTTTTAGAGAAGTAAACTAAGTGGAAAAGGTGCAAAATGAAAGTTTCTTAGAAGCTAAAATCACAAAATAAACTACTGTTATTATTTTGTAAATGATTTCTAAAGCCAAAAACCAAAACCAGAACAAATTAAGAATATCATATTGTGAGAAACACATGCAGGCACAATATTTAATGGACTTCTAAATTTGTATTTCACATTATCTAGGAACTAACTCCAACTGTTTTAGCTTATAAGACCCACAAATTTCACATGATGATTATCTGCTATGTATCAGAGTATAGCTCTACTATTTATTCTGCCTTATTAGATTTGCAGGTAGCATTATAGTCAGTTAATTTGCTGATGTGTGTTTCAATTTACTGCAAATAAATTTTAGTTCATCACTTTCCAGTGCAAATGAATCATGCAATACTTTTTCAATACTTCTATGCTTTGAACTTTCCAAATAATTTCTTTTATTTCAAAGACTGACATAGAAAATTTCAGAAGATTAAATTTGAGAAAATTCTCTAATAATACTAATAATAATTCTCTAATCATAAAAATTCTCTAATAACCAGTGGGCTGGGAATGAGATGGTGAAAGAATGTATAACACCTGAATACTAGAAAATTCCCATGTTCTTGTAATTGTGAAACTCTAAAAGTTAAATAGAGAAAAAAATCCTAACAGTCAACAGCATGTTATACTGCTTCCCACAGAGCATAAATACATCCCCTGGAATATTATAATCAGAAAGGCAGTAGTGATTGTGATCAAACAAGATATATACAAGAACAAACAATCTCAGCTTCTGGCTAACTTGAATGGCTATGAGTATTTATTCATTTACCAATTACAGCCCTAGCTCCATCCTTTTTTTAAGATCAATCTAGTTTTCTTGAGAAGCACACTTTTCTTATTTGTGTCCTAATAGGAAAAAGTATTCAGTTGGGTGTAAAACCAAATAGCATACATGTTTTTAAAAAACTACTTAAAAACCAAATGACTTTCCCCACCTCAATGGTTACTCAGATCTGTATTCACCCAAAGTATTAGGATCATATTGGTAATAATCTAAAGATTTCCCTGTAAGAGTGGACTTTAAAACACTAACAATATCTGAAAAACTATTTTCAGATTAATTGAATGAGTGTGATATCCTTTTTGTATTAATACATATACAATTCCCATCAAATAAATTGTCCAGTATTTATTCTGAAGCAGCACATTTAATACACCTATCTTTAATATACAAATGTTTGTTTATATAAAGGTAGAATATGCATTCATATATAGGTTCATCAGCATTACAAAATGTTTAATTATGTGACAATATAATAGATTACTAGAGCTTTACCATTATTCATTTACTTTTGAATATTCACAAATTTTTGAAGGAAAACTAAATCCAATATTAAAAGCATTACTTTGACTAGTAGGCAAAGTTGTCAAGTCAAGAATCTTTTTATACTGCTTGCATGCTAAAACTTTAAGTTTTTATATAGATATGTGTGTATGTGTGTACATACAACATGCTTCTAATGTGAATTTAAGCCTGGAATACAACACACAACAATTTTTGTTTTCAGTGTGTTCCTCTAGTTTACAGTTCCTTTATTAAAGTTGAAATAACATACAACTATTTATGTATATTTAATGTACAATAACTGTTTCAAACTACAGACTTCAAATGGATTGCTTTTAACAAATAATATATGACATTAAACTTTCAAAAAGCAAATGTATGCCATTATTGCCATTAGTAAGCTGGTCATAAAAAATAAATGTGTTTTGAATGTGTATTTTAAACTAATAAATATAGATCAGTAAATGCCTCAGCAGCTTTCAGATACTGTGGACTATCTTATAAATGACACACATTTTTAAAAAGTGAAAATCGTCATAGAGATAAGAGGCTTCAGTTGCAGAACCAACATTAAAATGTACTCCACTGTGAAGGTGGTCCTACTACTACACATGGCTACTTGCTAGCATAAGACCCAGGAGATTTCAGCAATAAGGGAGTCACCCTGCTCAACAAGAGTAACCTGGATCAGATACCCAGATCACACCTGGATGTCCTGGCAGTATCAAATTGCTCTACAATTTTTCACCTGACTCTCAACTTCATTAAGACAGGTCAGTAACAAGGAAGACTGGATTGATTACAAAGGCTTCAGCAATAGGGAGTCACCCTGCTCAACAAGGGTAACCTGGATCAGATACCCAGATCACACCTGGATGTCCTGGCAGTATCAAATTGCTGTACAATTTTTCACCTGACTCTCATCTTCATTAAGACAGGTCAGTAACAAGGAAGACTGGATTGATTACAAAGGCTTCAACACAAATCTTTGGGGAAAACCTGATTTTTTGCTCCAGCTCGAACAGCCCTCTAAATCACTGCCACTAAGTTAGTGAAAAATCTGCCAAGATGCCTTTTACAATAGAGAACCCGGAATTTAAAATCCCGTCATGCTAAAAATTTAAATTCGACCATGTTTCACTCCACACACTTAGTTCCTAAACTCCGTGAAGAAATCGAATAGGCTGAGTACGCATGTGCTCTTGCTCTTTTTGTTCTCAGTTGATTTTCATATTATATTATGCATCAAGTTTAAGAATTCTTGCCCATGAGGTAATGTTTATGACAGTGCTGTCTACCCCACCTGGTAGTTTACTGCACAGGGTCAGATCCCTCTTCCCGCAGCTGTGGCTCTGTTCAGAGCACCACCGCAGAAATGCTAGAGTTACAAGGCGCCAATGATGGGCTCTTGGTGAATGGACTCTTCTTCCGCACCCGCACCCTCAGTTTTCTCCCGAGTCAGCCACACTTAGTCCAGGAGCAGAGGTACTCGCAGCGCGTCCTGCAGATGCACTGAGCCGGAACCGACGCCCACTGTGTGCTCTCAGCAGCGCAGACTGGCATGTAAATCCTTCCACAAGTTTGCTCCCGGTGAAAGGGACTTTTACAGTCACTTAGAGCACAAAGGGAAGAGATGGTTTTTGGAGAAAGCCGCTTGGAAAGGACTCGCTCTTCCTGACATACTTTGGTCGCTGTCCACATCAGCCTCTTGATAACAGCATTTAAGGGATGAACACACGGGACTCCCCACGTCCTCTGCTTTTTCGGGTGAACTCGGAGACTAGAAACTGAAAGGTGAACTCCAGGCTCCCTGAAGGAAAGAAAGCACTTGCTCCTAAATTTTGCTGGTAGTGGTCTGTTAGGGTGCTGGCGATGGCTCCTCAGTGGAAAAGCGCACTCCGGACCTTTTTCGCAGTAGTGGTTTTGGTTTCCTGGAAGATTTATGTGTGCGATTTCAACAACAAAGTCATCTCTTCCCAGGTAAAATGCACCGTTTCCTTCTTCCTTCCATGGGTACTTCCGTTCTACGCTGTTTATCCACTCAGTGCTGCACCATCCAAGTGTAGCAGCGGCGCGCTGAAACAAGCGCCACCGTGTGGTTCAGAGGGAAGGAACTGTTGCACTGGCTTCCTCGATGACCTTTATAGGGAAAGAAGAGGAACCAGAACCTGAAGGAAGGCACCTAACAGCTCAGTTTTAAACCTGTTAAAACACAGGGCAAATTTCTTATGCCTAGGGATTTGTGCAGTGAGTAACGCTCACTTACACTCAAACAAATGAAGCATGAAAGACCATTCTTTAGTTCACTGAGGTCATGAAGCAGTGCGTTCTCAAGAGACCCTGTGTATTCCTCCACCCCTTTTGCTGTGTTCTTGTAAGGAGACATATTGTTAAGTTTGAGGGAGCAACTGGATTTTATTTGCTAATTATTTCAAGTTTTTATTTTTTTCCATGTAGGCTCATCAGGAGTATTAATAATTACCCTATTTTCTGAGGTTTTAGTGCCAGTAGTATGTTTATTTTGTAAAACAAGTTGGGATTTTTTCTTTCTTTTTACTCAGAGTCTTTGTAAGATTGATATCCTTTTCTTTAAGTGTTAAAATTCCTCCGTAATTTTTGTTTGCCCATAGATTTCTTTATAGCATGGTTTTAAATGGCAAACTTAATTTCTTTAACAGATGTTGATCTACACAGATTTTGTTTCTCTATGTGTCCTAATCAGATAGTTGAATTTTCAAAAAACATGAAAAAACAATGTCTAGTTCATCTATCGGATTTATTGACATAAAAATATTTATTATATCCTTTTATCTTTTGTTAGCTATAGTATATTTGTTATAATGTTCCCCTTTTCCTTAATTCAACTCTATCTGTATTCATTAGTCCTGACTGGCTAGGGTGATATCAACTGTATTAATCTTTTCAAAAGACTTTATTTTAGGGACTGGGGTTGTGACTCAGTGTTACCTCACTTGCCTAGCATATATGAGGCACTGGGTTTGGTCCTCAGCCAGCTTATTGTGAATTAACATTCACATATCGGAGAGAACATTTGGCCTTTGATTATTTGAGATTGACTTATTTCACGTAGCATGATAGTCTCCAGTTCCATCCATTTACCAGCAAATGCTATAATTTCATTGTTCTTCGTGTGCCACTTCCCGAGGGATGTTTATTCACTTTCCCAAACTGAGTGGTCAGAGGATTAGAAAAAAGGACAAACAAACACAAAATATAGAGAAGGCGGGGCTGGGTGTACCAACAAACTCCAGATGGGAGAGAGGAGCAAGTTCCACAGGTTTATTATGTAGGTTTCAGCATCAAAGGGATTCATTGTAAGAAAGTTACTTTAAAACAGATCCCAGGTCAAAAGTTTGAAAAACCTAATTACAGTCATCAGCTTGCACCCACAATTCTTCACCCCCAGGTGGCTGGCATTTGAACCTTAGGTCATGAACTGATAAATTCTGTGAGCTGAGCTGTACAGAATCCCCTTTCAACAGGGTATTACAAGCAATTAAGCAATCTCCATCAGCACCTTTCCACCAAGAGTTCTCAGAAGGGCATTGCCTCTGCCTTGGGACTGTTCAAAGAAACTTATAATTCATTCACCACTCTCAACATTTATGACTGAGTAATATTCCATTGTGTATATGTACCACATTTTCTTTATCCATTTATGTGTTGAAGGGCACCTAGATTAGTTCCCTAGCTTAGCTTTTGTGAATTGAAATGCTATGAACATTGATATGGCCATGTCACTATAATATGCTGATTTAAAATCCATGGGTATATTCTGAGGAGTGGGATAACTGGGTCAAATGGTGGTTATGTTACAAGTTTTCTGAGGAATTTCATACTGTTTTCTATAGTGGTTGCACCAACTTGCAGTCCCACCAACAATGTATGAGTATACCCTTTCCCCCATATCCTCACAAATATTTATTTTTACTTGTGTTCTTGAAAATTGCCATTCTGACTGGAGAGAGATGATATTTCAGTGTAGTTTTAAGTTGTATTTCTCTAATTGCTAGAGATGTTGAACGTTTTTTCATATATTCGTTGACCAATCATATTTCTTTTTCTGTGAAGTGTCTATTCAGTTCCTTTACCCATTTATTGATTGGGTTATTGGGATTTGTTTGGTGTTAGGGTTTTTGAGTTCTCTATATGTCCTAGAGATTATTTCTCTATTTGAGGTGCAGGTGGCAAAAGATTTTCTCCCATTCTGTAGGCTTTCTCTTCATTTTCTTGTTTCTTTTGATGTGAAGAAACTTTTTAGTTTGATATCATCCCATTATTGATTCTTGATTTTACTTCTTGTGCTTTAGGAGTCTTGTTGAAGATTTCTTTTCCTAAGTTGACATGATGGAGAGTTGGGCCTACTTTTTCTTCTGGTAGGTGCAGGGTCTCTGGTCTAATGCCTACATCCTTGATCCAATTTGAGTTGAGTTTTGTGCAGGATGAGAGATAGGGATCTAATTTCATTTGCTACGTATGGATTTCCAGTTTTCACAGTACCATTTTTTGAGGAGACTATCTTTTCTCCAATATATGTTTATGGCTCTTTGTCTAGTATGATATAACTATATTTATGTGGGTTTATCTGTTTCTTCTGTTCTGTACTTGTTTTTCATGTCTGTTTTGGTACAATACCATGTCATTTTTGTTACTATAGCTCTGTAGTATAATTTCAGGTCTGTCGTTGTGATGTTGAGACTGAGTTTGAACTTGGGATCCTTCTGCCTCAGCCTCCTGAGTCAGTAGGATTATAGGCATGCACCACCATGCCAGGCCCTCCAATCATTCTTCAACTTGCTCTAGTGATTTTCTTTTCCAATACTCCTCCTACATTGTTTTTTTCTAAAATTACCACTGATTTTCACTTTAACAAATTTAGACATAATTTCATGCACCTCATTTTACTTCTACTCATTGAGCAATGATACATGTCAGTTTTTAATTCTAAGAATTACCAAGCTGTTTAAAAGGGTTTAGACTTCATGCAAACAAATAGCTGTCAAAATGACTTCTCTTTTTCACAACCACACCTGAATGTACATACAGTCTCACTCGTGCCATCTAAATCATTGTAGAACAACAAAGAAAAAATGGAGGAAGTGCAAAACCAAAAACAGCTTCACTGAAGTGGAAGGAAAACTGTTTCCTTTTTTCTGGATCAGAGGGAGCTCCCAGTGGACACATTTTGTCCTGATCATGAGAAAATGCCCAATTCTCAATTTTCCTCTTGTGGGTACCAGAGAGAAGAGGGGAACATAAGTCCATCATTCTGGCCCTTCAGGGAACTTCTTTCTATCTCCTGGGCCAGCACTGTTGGCATACTTTGGATAACTAGTGGTCCCTAGACCAGAGGAGGACTTGGTAGCTTGCTGAGCACCAGGGAACCTACAGTACTGAGTAGACACCAGGTAGAAAAAGAGATTATGTACTTCTGACAGACAGAGGGCAATGTTCTGTGCCTGGAAAGCCAAGTGCTTACGCCCAGAGAAGATGCATATTCACCAAGAGGTCTGAGAGGTCCTGAAACGTCTAGCTGAGTCACTGGTGAAGGTCATCTCCTGTATTAGGTAATTCATGAGAGATAAGATTGAAACTGAAATTCTCAGCCTTGGACAAACCAGTTTAAGGAGCACTCTAAGACCAGGCAGCAAACAGATCCATGTTATTTTACAATAGCTGAAGGACTTTTAAAAATGTGAGGCTTCTTATTATTTTTGTTCAGAAATAATGTCACAAACAATGTTAAAAGGATTAAGAAATATTAAAATTTAAAAAATTAACCACTTAGGAAATCCAATACCAGTGATAAATTTATCCAATATCTGACTGAAAATGCAAGTGATAAATAAATTTGCGACTCTCAACTTTTGTTTTGTTTTGTTTTTGTAGTATTGGGTATATAACACAGTGATTCTCTAACTATAAGCGACCTTTGCAGGCTCCTCCCTTTGTAAATTTTTTTCTATTTTGAGATAAGTACAAACCTGAATGGATGAGTTCTCATTTCAGAAAGGGGATTATAAGCTTCCATTATAAAGGCAAGGAGAACAAATGGTTAATAGCTGTGTTCTAGCTAAACCTTAAAGACCAGGCCACTAGATTCTAAGGACTTTCAAAACGTTCCAGATCATGGGGCTCTAACATAGAATTCTCAGTGTTTCGTTTTATGAATTTAGCAAAACATGTATACTAAAACCTCAAAAATGGTCCCAATATGTCACAAATGAATGGAAGTGAAAGAAACCTTATTTGAATATTTGACAAGAGAATCTATCAAACAAGAAATACACATTCTAAGGAAACGAATCCAGAAGTGAAAGAGATTCCTTTTCATAGAATTTAGCCCTAATCAACAGATTAAAAGAGAAAAACTGAGGAAAATCTCAATAATTGAGAGAAGGGAAAGTTTGGTGTTTCTGATCAAAACAATAGTGGAAGTGGAAAGGAATCTCTTAAATAGAACAGACACCATCTCTAAAAAACCAGGAGACAATGCCATTTTTAGATGGCACAATATTAGTAACATTTCAATTAATATCTTGAACTATTGCTGGTACTATTCAAAAGTAAATAATCATTACTTAAATAATTAGATGTATTTTATTAAGTAAACTAAGAAAGGATAAGGCATATGTTCTTGTATGGCCTGGTCTTTAAGGTTTAGCTAGAACACAGCTATTAACCATTTGTTCTCTTTGCCTTTATAATGGAAGCTCATAATCCCCTTTCTGAAATGAGAACTCATCCATTCAGGTTTGTACTTATCTCAAAATAGAAAAAAAATTACAAAGGGAGGAGCCTGCAAAGGTCACTTATAGTTAGAGAATCACTGTGTTATATACCCAATACTACAAGAAAGGATAAGGCATAAGGTCAATGGCATATGTTCTAGAAAAGAGATGAAAAGATTTTGTTTATCTTGAGATTGTTCTGAGATTTGTAAAGACTATCACCAGTATTTTAAAATTGAATATGCATAAGAGATAAATTGATAAACAATAAATTTATTCATAATACACATTGTGGAACATTAAATCTCTGTGGATGTGGTCTAATTTCTTATGGACCAATAAGTGAATGGGTGTGGCTACTTTCCAAAACACTGACTAGAGCAGTGGTAGAGGGATTGCCTAGCACAGGTGTACATGAAAGCCCCTGAGGTTGATTCCCCATCACCATGACACAAACAGCCCCCTTCAAAAGTCTCTATTTACAAAAAAAAAAGAAAAAAAAAACTGTCAATGCGGTGGATTTCATCTCATGACACTAATTTGCTGACCCCTGTGCACCTCAATGCATCTCAATGTCTCCCACCCAGCACTTGCTGTGATGCCCACAGAACCTTAAAGTGGCATTTTAACCCAGTGGGAAAGCCCTGGCTCATCTGGAACAAGTAAATGACCAATCAAGAAGCCATTTCTTCAAAAAACATCATGCTAAATTAAATAAGCCAGACTCAGAGAGTCAAGGATTGAACATTTCTTTCATATGAGGAAGCTCAAGAGAGAGAGAGAGAAAAGGAATGATAAAAGGTCGTCTCCAAAAAAATAGAAGGGAGATCAGTAGAGAAGTGAGGGAGGAAGGGTAAGAGAGGAGGAGAGGGAAAGGGGAAAAACTGGGGAATAAAGTTGACCATATTATGCTATTGCATGTATAAATATGTCTCAATACATCCCAATTTTATAGATACTTATAATGCAGCAATGAAATAAATAGAGGGAAGATCAATCAAGTACCAGAAGGGATTAGGGGAAGAAAGGAAAGGAAAGAAAGAGGAAGTACTGGGGATTGAAATGAAGAAAACTAAACGTATTCATGAATATGTCAAAATGAAACCCACCATTATTTATAACTGTATGCCCTAATAAAAATGAATCTAAAAAAAAACCATGTTCAGAACTTAAAATAGTTTTAAAAAATCATTCAAAGTAAGTAGCTAGTGCATTTCAGTAAAAAGGTATAAGTTGTAGAACATGAAATTTATGAATGTCAAATATGTATTGTATTTATAAGATAAATGGCCAAAATAAATTCTTGAAAACATGATTTAAATAAGAATCAAACTGTTTAAAATGAAGATGTAATAAATCATGAAAAATTAAAAATAAAATTATACTCTTAAAAAGGAAAAAAGCCAGGAGAGGTGGTTCACACCTCTAATCCCAGAAACTTGCAAGACTGAGACAGAAAGATCAAAAGGTTAATGCCAGTCTCAGCAATTTAACAGAACCCTGTCTCAAAATGAAAAATAATAAAGGAATATGGATGTAGCTCAATGTAGAGTTCCCTTGGGTGCAACTATAAACAAACAAAAAAGGGAACAAAAGAAGCAGTCATATCTGACTGTGTTCAGCTGTGTAGGCCTGTGATCCCAGCAACTCAGGAGGCTGAGGAAGGAGGATAGCAAGTACAAGGTCAGCCTCAACCCTTTCTCAAAATTAAAAATATAAATAGGGCTGGGAATGTAGTTCAGGGGCAAAGTGCCCTGGGTTCAATCTCCAATAATAAATAAATAAATAACAATGAAAAGGAAGTCATACCTAAGCATTATCCACCATGCTCCACTATAAATGGTGTGTTGATTAATGATTTGATTTAACAGGGGAAACTAAAATAAAAGTAAAAGTAAAGAAAACAAAGGTAAAGCTTGGCAGAAGGGGAGGGGCAGAAGGCAGGCAGAAAAGCATTCTTATTTCATGTGGAAAATGTGCTCTGTTTTCTCCTCAAAGGTTTGCACCTGATGATACATTGCCATACTCTGAAATCATTAAAACAGCCTCAGTTAGTGCATGTGCTGAACTCCCCTGGAGACCTGCTGGGACCCAGGATGGTGTGGGAGAGAAATAATGGGAGGAATAGGGAGATTTACACAGATTATTTTAAGGCAGTTTTCTTGAACACCAGGTCTTTTAGTCAACTCTGTAACCAGTATACCTGACAAGAAAAACCTAGAGGAAGAAAGTTTATTTTGGGTCTATCATTTCAGAAGTTCAGAGATCAGCTGACTGCACAGCTCTGGACATGAGTAGAGGTAGAACATCATAGTGGAGGGACCTAGCAGAGAAAAGCTGCTCAGGACACGACAGCCAGGAGGCAGAAAAAGAAGCTCTCCACTGACCAGGAACAAAATATAAACCCCTAAGGCACACCCCAAGTGACCTGTCTGCAGTTCCCACCCAGTTAATCCATATCAGTGGATTAATGCACCAATTAGGTTACCAATATCATGATATAATTATTTAACTTCTAAATGTTCTTGCATTGTGTCACACATGAGCTTTTGGGACACCACATATTCAAACCACAACACCAGGTATTAGGTATCTCTAAGTGACTGTTTATTTTTTAAACCCATTACTGTGTCTCTGACATCTGGAAGGCAACTTAATTGCTGCCCTAGCTAAGGTCAGACCTTGTCTGCTCTTATTGCCTTTGCTTCCCAGAGAGGTAGGTGGCTGCAAGCTGCAGCATGGAAAAGGTACCCCAGCCTGGTAAGTGGTATTGCCTGGGGAGGATGGTCAGCTGAAGGGACAATCTCTTCCTTGACCTGTAGTGGGCAGCTCTGGTGAGGTAGAGGACTTCCTGTCCTCTGCAGGGAGTGCAACAGTGATGGAGTATCCCTAATAATGCCTCTGGACTGCCTAGGTTCCTAGCGTGCTGGGGCCCTGAAAGAGCTCTTGGAAGGAGCAGAGCACAGAGGGAGAGCAGACCCTAGAGCACTCTACCCTGACTAAAAAGCAGATAAATGCATGGAACAGACCAAAAACTCAAAAATATACAAATATTCAGAAAAATTTAGAATGTGCTATTGGTAACATATATTAGTAGGAAAAGAATTATTTGTGAATGAAATGCTTATTAATTGAAGAAAGTCAGCAAGAATTTTATGTCACAAAAATAATTCCCTAATCAAATATAGATTACCAATTTTAAGTAACACAAAATGAGAAAAATGATAGAAGAAAACACAAATATTCCTTTGTACATTTTATTTTGGTGAAGTCCTTCTTAAGAAAGAATGAGATGAAAAGTTTTTCTATTTCTCTCTCTCTCTCTCTCCCCCTCTTTCCTCTTGTATTTTAAAAATTTTGTTCCTGTGAATTGAACTCATCACCTTGAGCTTGCTATGTAAGTGCTCTATGCCTGAGTTGCACCCCACTGTACCCCTAACCTCTAACTCTAATTTAAATTGGGGAAAGTACTCTTTTCCAGATTTACAAGTGTTCTATGAATATAGGAGAAAAGGTATTTAGAGTCTCTGATAAGAGAAGAAATGTAAGTTAAATGATAAATGAAATACTGTTTTTCCACTACAAAATTTGCAAGAAGAAAGAGCAGTGGTACTTATGCTGCACAAAGTTTAAGTTACTTAGGACTTTTCAAATCCAGGACACTACTGTGTGTTTTAATAATGTGTATATCTCTACTCATTAGTTCAATTATGTTAAATATCTTTAAGAAATAATAAGAGATAATAGTTTTTTTTTTTTTTTTCTCTCAGCACTGCCTGAAATAATAATGTGTTCAAAAGGACCCACATTACTAGTGGTATAATAAAATGCAGTGCATTCCTTGCATGGATATGATGTGACCTGTGAAGGTAGCAAAGCTATAAACATACATTGACATGAAAAGATTCCTTTTATATATCAAGTGAAAGAAAACTAGTTTGATTATACATACAAAGAAATAGATTTTGATCTTGTGTTAGCCACAGATATATAAAAAATGTAAAATTTGTTATTTTCAGACATTCAAATGTAGTAAAAATTTCCTTATTATTAAAAGTTGTTTATTTTCAATATTTGGCAATTTCTCCTTATCTTTTTGTTTCTAGTTTAGTTTTATTGATAGCAGAAAATATATTCTGTATTTTGACATTTTCTTTTTTTTTTTTCACCTACCACATGTGAAATTTTTGTAAAATTTCACATTCACTTCTACTTTTCCTTTTTCTTCCCTGTTATTTCTACAATGGATATGTGTAAAAGTGCTAGTGAGAGCTTCTTGTTAATAAAATAATCCTTGGGAAGAGCAAGGATATGAATCTTATGCAGATAAGATTCTCACTTTCTGTTAACTTCTGTGTATGTGTGTGTGTGTGTGTGTGTGTTTGCATAGATTGCTAATCTGTCAATTTTTAACCTCTTCAGAGTGAAAGGAATCTTTGGTTGCAGTTATTAGTACATATACATTTTTATATATGCATGTTTTTTACACATAGATTTATTTCATATATGCAATTGAAGCTTTATTATTTTGTTTATTTGATTCCTTCTGAAAATAAGAAATTATAAAACATCATTACTACTATAAAAATATTGATTTACTTATAAAAGTTTTGCTTAAAAATACCAATACCCCAACTGTACTTACCTGTTTTCTCTTTCCACTTTATTCACCACTCATAACCTGAATGCCTATCATGTAGTTGACATATTCTATTCTCTCTCAGAATCCTCTATCCTTAAAAGCTTCATGTTTTTCTAACCAAAGATTTAGAATTGAAATGATAGGACTCAATATCAAGTGAAGCATTTCCTCTCTCTTTTCAAACCTAAGTGCTTCTGGAGGCAGGAAATTGTAAACTGCCCTTCTGAAAAGTTATGACCATAGTAATACTAGTATTAAACATTGGAAATACAGATTTGCATGCATCATATAAATCTAAATAGTGAATAAGTGAGCCATACTAATTCATTTGAGTTGTTTCCTTTGGTTTAAGTTTCTTGAAAATATAAAATATAAAGAAAATATAAAGAATAACTTTGCTTTTAATTTGGTCTTGTTTTTATTCAGCCTTCTTTACCCATAGAACTTTTTTTAATAACTAAAATTTATTTAAATGCCACCCAAATGACTAAAACTCTCACAGACCTGTTGTTTTATCATAATTCACCTAAGATAAAGCACCATGGATTGTGTATGAAAAAACTATTTTAAATGCTGCCAATTATAGTTTTAATGTGCATGAATTATGAGTAGCATTCCAATGTCAGTTAAGGAAAAGAACATCTAAAACTGAAAAACAGAGTACTTAAAAGACATATGCCAAATCAGTATAATTGTATTATTTCATATTGAAATATTACCTTGTTAATTAGTAGTAATAATAATAATTACATTAACTAACAAATATTGACTTGCTGTTTGTCCTAGAAACTTTTCAAATACTTTGCATAGATCCTCATTTTGGCATCACTATGGTGTCCAGGGAGATAACTACCAATATGAATCTCCATTTTATAGGTGAGAAAATTGAGGCATAGAAGGGTTAGTGGATAGCTACTATGTATCAGAATTTAGAGTAGGATTCAAACCCAAGTTGAGCTAAATTTAAAAAAAGCTCTTTCCATGTAAATGGGCAGATGCAGGTAGGCTGGGGATATAGCGCAGTGGTACAGCCCTTACCTAGCATGATCCAGGCCCTGAGTTTTATCCCCAGCAGGACAAAAACAAAATTCAATGAGTCAGAAGCAGTGACATGTACATGTTAGTCCCAGTGACTTGGGAGTTTGAGGCAGTAGGACTGCAAGTTTGAGACCAGTCTGGCAACTTGATGAGACACTGCCTCAAAATGGAAAATAAAAATGATTCAATATATAGTTCAGTGGTTAGGGTGGGTGCCTTGGGGTTCCATCCCCAGCAGTATAAAAAAATGAAAAAAAGAGAGAAAGAAAGAAAAGGAAAACATCAGTGGAACAGATTTCTTGTTTATTAATTCATAATATCTAGTAAATATTGCATAGTAATGTACTTTCTTCAGAAGGAAATTATTTGTTTTGGAGGGACAGGAATTTTATGATATTTAATGTTCAAAATTGCATGAATAATTTTATATTTTGAGCAGGAGTACTATGGTCTCCTAAGATATCCCCTTACTTTCACAGAACCCCTCTACATTATGTCTGTGCCTACAGACAGGCAGAAGTGGTGGCTCTTCTTTAAGAGAACAACTGTGATATTCACCTCTGTGATAGTGAATGCGATATCTAATTAATTAAAAAAAACACTAATTAAAGTAGATGTAACAAAGGATAATGCAGGAAATGAATTCAATTGAATGTTTAGGAGAAAAATTGATGACTGTCATTTAAATATCTAATTTGTGCAACCTGTGGAATGTTTGTCTTGAATTCCCAAAATTTACAATCTATTTCTTGTTACAAAATCAACAGTCCATCCAACAGCAGGAAGAGGACAGTGCAACTGTTCTAGAAAATGGTACTGATCTAAACTTTAGGAATTACAGGGGTGAAACTCCTCTTAAATCATGCTGTTTTGCAAGGACACATCAATGGCAGCAAAACTGTGTTCAGGCATTGCAAATCTTGAAACCTCAAACAAGGTATACATCAACCACCTTTATTTCAAAAATATTCAAAATACATTTGATTTAACAGTGACATGGGGGAACAAATGTGTATAAGCAGGGTTTTCTTGATTAGAATAGTACCAATGTTGAAACATTTTTTTTAATCTCATGGATATATTTAGTGTATATAAATTCATATAAATCAAGTCAACATTTAAATTTCAGGAAACCGTGCAGAAATCTGGATTTCAAGCTTCTCTCAAAGAAGCACATGGGGTCTCCCCTGAGTCCCCTGTTACTGTGTGGTGCACAGGGTGCCCCCTTCATACTGGGCATGTGTGTCCTTCATTTTGCTGCAGGCACACTACAGCTTTCGCTCAGAATCCTGTACTTTGCCTCTATAAAGGAGTTTATGACTCCTGTTTTAAAACATGTTTTGACTAGAATTTCTTGGTTTTCATGATAATTTCTATTAATTTACAAGGATATGGGTTATGGAATATATTAATCTCTTTGAAATGGAATTGAATTTTAGAATATAGAAATTGATATTTTTCAAACTTTTTCCTTATGTATACTATAGGGAAATAAAAGTCATATAAGGAATATAAAAGTCATATTCCCATTAGAATTTCTATAAACTTCATTAGATTTTTCATGGTGAGAGGTGGACAGCATACCCATATTGTAAGCAATATTGTATCTTTTTCTTCAGCCTTGCTCCCTAAAATGCAAGTGATTTAGAGTCTTTCATGATGCTAAAAATAATCCATGTGTCTATTTTGTGTATAAAGTATTTGTTGAAACATAAAATTTCTGAATAATATTTTACCTAAATTATAATTAACTTTAAGTAGCAATTAAAATGGAACCGGAGTAAAAAGGAATTTTGAAAAGTAGATGTGCATTAGGGTCCCAGGGTTATCATTTTAAGTGAGAATATATATGGTATTGAGCTTTAGAAACACATATCATAGGAGAAAACATAGGTACCAATCAGGAATAAGCAATTAATGTTCATTTGAAGCCTCTCTTTTTCCCTAGAGACCCATATGAAGCAGGAGTGCCTAATATTGGTATCCGTGATCTGTACATCATAAATTGAATCAAGAGGGTTTGTGTAGCAGGAAGGAAACTTCCATGTTATTGGAAAGCTCTCAGAGCTGTCTCCCTGCTACTCCAATTCCCCAAATGTGAATGTTTGCTATGAAATGTATTATCAAATTGGTATTAACAATGGTAAAGATATTTCTTTAATATTGGACACATAATGCACAGTTTTATAATATTTCTCTGACAGTGAATCAAGGAATTTTTCTAATGAGGCTTGGTATTTCCACAAATGTCGACATCCTTTGGAATGTAGATCGATAAGCCCTGCTCTAGAGATGAAGGTTTAGCTCATTAATTTGACAAGATACTTAAATCCTTTTACTACTGTGTTTTAGATTTGGGAGTTTTTGAGAATAAAGTTATAGTCCCGTCCTCAAAAAGGCTTTGGTTTAGATAGGGGCAGCAATTACATAACTCCAGAATATCATGATAAGGGCTATGACAGAGGCAAAGATTCCTGAAAGAGTAAACATTTGAAGCAAGTTTTGGACATGAGAGGAGGGCATGGTAAAGTGAAAGACTGGCTCATATAGAAGTGTGGGTGGTAGGAAGAAGAGGCTGCTCTTCATTTTCTTTATATATCATATGTTTGTGTTAATATGGTTTGTTATCAGATTTTCAGTTCAATTGAGCAATTTTGTTAATAAATTGTTTTTGTTTTTCAGAAAGGGCAAACACCACTTTTATTTGCTCATCGAAAAACAGCAGATAGCAGAGGTTTTAATTCAGATGAAAGTAAATATACATGCTGTTGATAAGAAGGGAAAGTATAATAATTTGATCTTATAAAAAAGATTTAATGGTATAGAAATATTCATTCAAATCAAAAATATTAAATTAATTGGAAGAAGAATCAACATAATTATTGGAATAGCATGAGAAACATAAGCACAAACCCCTTTTAGGTAGAAATGCAATTACTTGAACTGGACCATACAAAGATACGTATATGGTATGATTCATTCCTTTAAAATATTGCCTGATGTCTTTTATTTATAATTAAATTTTGTTGGTCACATGATCTTATGTTAGCCAAAGGGGTTTCATGTAAGTTTGTAAGGTATGGACTTTTAGTTTATTTTTGATCCAATACTAAATTTATTAACCTTTCTATTGTGTTTTTAACTTCTGCTTATAATATACTTCCCTTTGAAATTGCTCTGTTAAGCAAAAGTAGACATTGAAAATCATTTTTTCTTTTGATGATTGATTGCTTTAAATTACTTCCTTTGGAGAATATTAATATTAGGTTATCCCTAAATGAGACAACTGCCAGATGTTGTTCTTTTTCTAATGTATTTTGATGCATTTGTTTTTAATTGGCATGGAAGGAGAAAAGAAAAATAGGTTTATTGGAATAAACATTATCTTTAATGAAGAAAGGCCATAGGTGTCTGATGAAGAGAAGGAGACTTTAGATTCATGCATGACTGGGTTGCATTTATAGATATTCTAATTGCAAAGTGTATCACCTCAGAAACATTATTTATCACTAAATATGTTTCCTGATATGAAAAGGGGATAAATATATATTTGGTGAGTGATTGTAAGATTATACATATAACATTGAGTTCAGCACCTAGAAAATACTTGTCAGTGTTGTTAACTAAAACAATGATTGACTATTACTATCAGCAGTATTATTATTATTATTACCATTATTATTATTATTTTAAGCCTGTCCAGAACTTTTACTTGCTTGACCTTTAGCTGACTGTGAGTTACATTATGTTACATTGAACTAAGGAAGAAATGGAGCATTCTCCATTAGAATATTTCCCTACTTAAGATAAATGACCTCATCATTATTGTCCATCAAATGATTTTAAGTTTGTAACTTCCCCTTCACTGGGACAAAAGACTTTCTTTCTTGTTATTTTTCTTTTAGACTCAGAGATGATTTGCAAAGATGAATTCTTGATCTCTCAAGATGGTTATGTCTATTAGTATAAATAAAGCAAGTTGATAAATTGATAAAAATATGTCACATTACTGCTTAATTTTATTAAAGTACTTAAGAATGAAGTGATCTTTGTAGGAGAAAACATAGGTACCAATCAGGTATTCTCATGCTTGCTGCAAAATTTAGATTTAAAAAAAATATCATCAAGCTGCTTCTTCAAGGTGGTATTGATATCTTTGTTGCAAATAAGTCTGGAGAGAAAGCATTAGCTTATGCTGTTGGTAGTGGTCATAATGTGTAAGTTAAAACACTAATCAGGACTGGGGATATAGCTCAGTTGATAGAGTGCTTGCCTCACATACAGAAGCCCTGGGTTCAATCCCCAGCACCACAAAATACAATAATCAACATTAAATGGAGGTTAATAATAAATGCAACTATTGCATCTAATACATGAGGCGGGATTTCATAGTTCATGTATGTTTAGAATAGTAGTAAGCAAGCCTATTTCATTAACTACAAACTCTGTATACCACAGAGATGGACCACCAGTTCATACCAGGACTTTTTAAACCTTTATCCTTAAGATTCCCAGCATTATCCATTTCATTCCAAATATAAACCCTGTTAATGAAGTACAAGTAGTGTCACATCTTTGATTTTTCCAGTTAACTATTTGGGTCTGAAAATGTCTAGTTTAGTGGAAAATCTCTTTACTTTCCCCTGGGAGTTAACTTTTCCACCACCCTTCCTGAATCTTCCAAGGACCAATGAACTCCTTAAGTCCAAGGAAATCAGTAGTCATTCACCAGCCAGATGTAGGGGGAAAAGGACTTTTCAATTCTTTTGCTTCTGTCAATTCTGTTCCTTCCGTGTTGCTACTAAAATTTGTTCTGCAGTTGATAATGATTTTTTTAATTATTTTTTTTTTTTATTTTTTACAGACTGCATTTTGATTCATTGTACACAAATGGGGTACGTCATTTCATTTCTATGGCTGTACACAATATAGATTCATACCATTCGTGTAATCATACATGTATATAGGGTAATGATGTCTGTCTCATTCCACAATTTTTCATACCCTCATCCCTCTCCTTTCCCTCTACATAATCTAAAGTTCCTCCATTCTTCTCTCATGCTCCACCGCCCCCCGTTATATATCATCATCCACTTATCAGGGAAAACATTCAGCCTTTGGTTCTTTGGGATTGTCTTATTTCACTTAGCATGATATTCTCCAATTCCATCCATTTATTTGCAAATGCCATATTATTCTTCTTTATGGCTGAATAATATTCCATTGTGTATATATACCAGTTTCTTTATCCATTCATCTGTTGAAGGGCATCTAGGTTGGTTCCACAATCTTGCTATTGTGAATTGAGTTACTATAAACATTGATGCGGCTATGTTACTGTAGTATGCTAATATCAAGTCCTTTGGGTATAAACTGAGGAGTGGGATAACTGGGTCAAAAGGTGGGTTCAATCCAAGTTTTCTGAGGATTCTTCACACTGCTTTATGATTAACTTCTACTACCAGGTTGTCCTGACTGATCCCTATCCTTGAGTCTTCATGGTAATACACACTTAGGTTTAAAGGTTGTAACAATATTTTAGTTCACATATATGCATGTTTTTATGTCCATCCATTATTCTCAGAGCAGCAGCACTCTGCTTTGGCAGGTGGGCCTCTTAGTTTTAGCTACACACATAGTGAGCACACTGACCCTGCCCCCCAACCAAAAACCATGATAGATAGACCTTCTTGCCTTCTTGGTGAGGTATCCTCTGAGGCCTTTTTTGGCTTTTCTGACTGTTGGGAGCCCTGATGGAGGATGGGAGAGCAGTTACTGAGATCAGGGGGTCTCTGATGCCCTCATGGCTGTGGCATGCCAGGTTTCTGGTAATGTTTCTGTGCAAAGGCACAGGATGCCTACCTGCTGTAGCAATGCCCTGCATGAGGAGACTCTGTGCAAGAGCCCTATCAGTTCTAACCTTGATCTCAGGCACACAGCTCCTGGGGAAAAAAGGAATTCTTTACTAGACAACCACAATGTTTCACCAGCTCAACTTCTCCAGTTCCTGTCCACCTTATAACAACTTTTAACAATGGACTTTCTTGAGAGCTACACAAAGCTCCTAAGATTGCACTTTGCAACCATGGATTGCTACTGCGGAAAAGCTACATAGGATGTCCTAGTTTCTGTAACATCCTGAACACAAAGAATAATGCTTGCATAGTCTTTAACTTGATAATGAGACATATATAAATAAAGATTGCTGCCTTAATTCTTCAGACCTGAATCTCCATCAGAGGGCAGGTTCCACATGATCCCAGCCTTATCTTCAAGGCTGGTATCTTATTAATCTTGCTTATTAATCTATGCTTATTAATCTTTATTTTCCAATTCCCCTTCACCCTCACTGGACACAGAGTTTGCCTGCTGGTCACAACATCTGACAGCAAATATTAACTGGAATTATTTAAAACTATCAGATAACTTCAGATAATGTCACATAAAAATCAGTTTCTTTTCCTTTCCTTTTATATCATGGAATATAAAAGTCCTATTATATCCCATGAAGTACCTTTCCTCTGATTGTGGAAGACCTCATCTCACTGCTTGCCAGAGTGGGTGCCAACTTTTGATTGGCACTGCTTTTGTTTTCCATTAGTAATGCAAATTTCCTAAACTATTGATTCCTCTGTTTGAAGTTTTCAGTCTATCAATTTTGCCTTATAAGACAGCCATTAAGCAGAATACTCTGAACCTAAAGCAGATTCATTGCACCTGAGAGAAATAAGCCCCATGATGAATTATCAGTATCCATGTATAAACAGGATTTTGTGTTCCACGTTAATTGGAGATCAACGTGGAGATTAAGCATTACTCTTCTGTATCTGTTTGATTAGTTACACAAGAAATTGTAGTGGTCCAAGCCAAACACAAAACAAAGAGCTACTGGTTACAGATAGAGGACACCTTTTGATTTCAGAACATTTTTCTTTATGTCTAGCTATTCTAGTTAATATATTGAGTTGTACTGTCCTCAATTCATGATCATTTCATATTATCTCTTTCATCTTTAATTACAAACTTATGGGTGCAGCAACATGTGCCTTTACCCCAACCACTGGAGAGCCTGAGGTAGAAGAGTTGCTTGAGTCCAGGAGTTTGAGACCAACCTGAGTGTCATGGTGACACCCCATCCCCAAAACAAATCAAAACAAAGCAATAAATAAATAAATATCAAGTATAAAATATCATATGACTTATAAATTTGAAGTGCAGAGGATAAAGTTCTGATATGAGCTCTGATGTTATGTAAAATTGAACATATTTGGGTTAATGTTTTTATATAAGTATTAAAATACTAATTTTATTGCTTTCTTCATATATGACAATAGGAACATAATTCTTGAATATATGAAAGTAGTAACTAGGAATTCAGAAATTAGCAGTCTAAGTAAGACTTCTGAGAGTGAATTACTCTTACATAAAGATTTCTGAAAGTGAATTACCCTACATAAAAAAAGGAAAAGTAAGAAGGTTTTGATCACAAAGGAGTGGTGAAAAATTCAATGTGAATTGTGCATTCATATTTTTTCTCAATTTCTTTCTTAATAGTCTATAATCTACAATTGTTTAAGCAATTAGTTATAGGAAATATATAATCTGATATGATATTATCTGAAATAATTTTACACTAATTTAATTTTGGCTACTGAAATTGTATGTATCTTTGTATAAATAAGAAAAAGATTTTTAAATCAGTATATTGTGCTTCCTCTATAATGACTTTATAGAAAATTTTACTTATTATAAACACCAATGTTCCTTTTTACTACAATTGTTAACTACTGTTGTTTGCACAAATTAGTGGATTTGACTGTGACATTTCCATGGACACATAAATCCTGTTCATCCTCCCTATTTCCATTTCTTCCCTTCCCTCACTTTCCCACCCCCAGTTCCCTTCCCTAATAATTTCTCTTCCATTTCCAGGTAATTCTTTATTTTTTTTTCAGATTTCACATATGAAGGTGAACATGTGATATTTGGATTTCTCTTTCTGAATTGTTCTAAACATAATAACCATTCTTTCCATACATTTTCAGGTTTTTCTTTTTTTTTTCTTTTCCTCTATTTTCAATTCAGGACTTAAGGTTTACCATTTTGTGTTGCCCTGTCCTTTAAAGTTTCCGTTGAGAAATCTGCTGTTCTTCTGATGATTTTGCTTTATAATTGCTTTGTTCCTTCTCACTTATAGCTTTCAATATACTTTTGGAAATTTTAAATAACAAGATATGAAGTTCCTTTCTGATCATAACCACTTGGGGTTCTAAATGTTCTTGTACATGGATGTCCATACCTTTCCCAAGACTTGAGAAATTTTCTGCGACAGTTTCGCTGAATAAATTTTCATTACCTATAGCCTGTATTGCTACTCCATTGTCTATGCTTATGATTCATAAGTTTGGACTTCTCTTCATTTTCCATTGGTCTTGTAGTTCTGTTCATTCTTGTTTTATTTTTTTGTTGTTGTTACTATCTAAATGTGATGTTTAATCATCATCTTCTACTTCTGGTATATTTTCTGCTTGATCTAGTCTATGAGCACATATGACTTCAACTGAATTTTTTATTCTTACATGGTGCTGAGAATCGAACCCGGTGTTTCACATATGCTAGGCAAGCACTCTACTACTGAGCTACAATCCCAGCTCAACTGAACTTTTTGAGATAATTAAGCTCTTTGCTTGCAAGATTTTTGTTTGATTCTTTTTCAGGATCTCTATTTATTGAATTACTTTTTCATATCTGGCATCATTTTTCTTAATTTATTTGGCTATTTATTCATATCCTCTTTGAATTCATCAATCATATTTAGCATTTTTTAAAATATTCTTTTTCTGGCATTTCATCTACTACACTGTCTTTGGAATCAGTTACTGTAGAGTTATTAACATGTGGAGGAAAAACCATACAACTTTATTTTTTTTAATCTTTCTTGTATTTCTTTTTTTAAGATTTATACTTCTGTGGGAATGTGTATCTCTTCCACATTTAAGTGACTGGCTCTTAGTAAATAGCCTTCTCTTAGTGTTTCCTGAGCTTCTGACTTGTTGTGTAGTAATGGGACTTTATTTCCAAATGGAGTTTGTACTGTAGTGGCCCTGTGTCTTCTCTGGTGTGATTTATGAATGTTGACACAGTTTGGACTGTAGAGCCTGAGAGGCCAGCTTTCTTTGTGGATCCTACATGAGTAGAGTCACTTTGGTGGCAAGAATCTTGTAGACAATGGAGTTTCTGGGATGCATTATCTGTGCTCATTCTTTCAACCTTGTCATGGAAGTTTTTTTTCTACAAATGTATGGGAGAGACCTAGACTGAGGACCAGTACAGGCCTAGCATTCCTAAGAGTCGTGTCATTTCTTTCTGTTCTTGCTATGGAGGTTAGTGTCCAGAGACTGGATATTAGTACCCTCTCTCTGTACCTTCACGGGGGACATGTCACCTGGATCTTTATCTCCCTTGTTCTTTAAGTGGAAATATCTGCCAAAGTTTGAATAGGATTATGTTTTCACTATGCTGTGGGCATCATGGAGTGGCAAAGCACCCATCAGATGTGTTCAAGACATGGGGCTGTATCCTCAACTCAGAAGGACAAAAACAAACATCAGTAACACCCACAATATAAAGACAAACCAGATACAGATAACAACCAAATAACATCGAGATCAAAAACCAAACACCAGTAACAATAAAAATAAAGCAGAAAATTACTATAGAATTAACAAAATTGTTAAATGTTCATTAAAGTAAAATTAATACAAAATGGTGGAATGAGACACAGGAAGAAAAGAGAGAAGAAATCTTTTCTTTTTAAAATTTATTTTTTCTTTTTAGTTATACATGACAGTAGAATGTATTTTAACATATTATGCATACATGAAGTATAACTTCCCATTATTGTGGTGAGAACAAATCTTATTAAAGCATAACAGATAATAAGTGCCCACCCAGTCCAGCACCCACAGAACAGCATTAGTGAGGGTAATCACATTGGTTTCTAATGAGCTCTTCTCAACTTGAAGCTGGAATGTCTGTAAGAATCCCAGTCCCTGGTCTATTGCCTGTATTTTTGCCATACTGCAAATCAATGCTCAAAGCTTCCTTAAGATAAGTTGTTTATCCTAAACTGAGCAGTATCGACTGAAAATCTGTGTCATAACAATGTAAATGTACTGTCTTGTAATTGCTCCTATTGCAATTAATACAGAAAAAGCATGCTGTTTACTCAATACTGTCAACTTCCTGATACTGAATCTGCTAATTATATTGTTTTCTAACAGTCTACAGTTAGTATTGTGGTTATTATGGTTTGTATGTGAGGTGTCCCCCAAAAGCTCACATGAGACAATGCAAGAAGGTTCAGAGGAGAAATATTGGGTTGTAAAACTCTTAACTCAATCAGTGATTTAATCCTCTGATAGGTATTCACTGAGTGGTAACTGAAGAGGTAGGGTGTGACTGGAGGAGACTATAATTGAAGAATGACTTTGGGGTATATATTTTGTATCTGGAGAGTGGCGACTCTGCTTCCTGATGATGTGAGCTGTTTCCCTCTGCCACACTCTTCCACAATGATGTTCTGCTTTACTTGAGACCTAAGGAATGTAACCGGATTTCTAATATGGACTAAGACCTCTGAATCTTTCAGCCCTCAAATAAACCTTTCCTCTTCTATAATAGTGCTGGTCAGATCATTTAGTCACAGCAATAAAAAATCTGACTAAAACAGTGGTCATGGAACACAACAGTTTACATTTAGCTATCAAATTGTGATAAATTCCATTTTTTGTGTGCATTTGATAAATATAAAGGAAGCGGACATAGGGGCTCATAGTGTAATAATTGTTCATTAGCAATATAATTAACATTAATTCTAGAATATTCTCCACATATAGTCCAAAGGAATACTTTATAACAAAGAATCAGGCATATATTTTTAATATTTTATATTTTTCTATTTTTGATCAAACACATATTTTACCATTTTCTTTAATAGTGAATGAGAGTTCTAAAGATGACCCTTTAACCAGGTAGGATTTTATAGATTTGAAAAATGTATACATTGACTAATTAGGGAATATAGAAAAAAGTAACTAATATCTGTTGAGTTTTCTAGTCTGGGATACAAACCACATTAGATGCTTAACACTTGTTATCGTCATCACAGTAGCTTTGAAAGTGTCTGTTCTCTTAAACCTATTATTTACCAATTATGCAACTATCACTCAGAGAAGTTGACCAATGGGCCTATGAGCCCCATAGTAGCTGGTCTGGGATTAAACTGTCCAGCCTGCCTAGCTCACAAGGTCATTCACTTGCCCCACTGCATAGATTGATAGGGATTGATAGCATTAAGATCAAGATGCAAGTCCAGGAGTTGGGGTTGTGGTTTAGTGGCAGAGTGCTTGCCTAGCACGTGTGAAGCACTGGGTTTGATTCTCAGCACTGCATTTAAATAAATTAGTAAAATAGAGATCCATCAACAACTTAAAAAATATTTCTAAAAAACATGCAGATCCATATCAGATCAATTCAGAAAGGCAAAGTTAGTTACATTGTTAATTCTGATTCATGTTTTACCTGAGAAGCCTGGTTACAATCCAAGAGTTTGTTCTTATATTTTTGATAGTGCCCTGGTAACCAGTATCTTTTTCATCCATCAAATCTTTTAGTGAAAATCTCAGGCAGCTGTGGTCATAGAACTCTGGGTTTTCATAAGCAAGATCAAGTAATTCCTGTAGAGGAATTATTTTACTAGAAGTGAAGAATACCTATATGTAGATTCTGCTATATTAATTATATTGTTAAGGCACTATTCCAATATCTCAAATAAGACTCTGGTCATTTTGAAATAAAAGACAAAGGATTTATTCTGGCCAGGGCTGGAGAAGCAGAAGGCAAACAGTTCTGCAATCTCCAACACCTGCATGGAGGTCAAGTGCCACTTAAAAACTGGAAAACTACAAAGAAAGGGGAGAGAGGGTGGCAGTTACAACCACAAGTTACATAAAACATTTTCTCACATAAAGTATTTTCTCAGAAATCATCAGTACATGTTTAGAAGGGCAAGCTTACCTTATATAAGTCAAGGATATTGTGGTCATGGGGCAAGTGGGGGGAGGGGGGAGGTAGTAGCTTCTATGCCAGTGTACTTATGAGGAAAAACGGGGACCGATTTTATACAGGGGAGATGTCTGAACAAAATGGGGTCAGCTGAACTTAATTTTCAAACCATCCCATAACAATATTAAGCATCTATTTAGATAATATTTCACTTGATTTCTGTACTTCTTGATTTCCCAGTTTGATTTTCCCTTCAGGTTCCTATTCCTAGTTAACTTTATGAAGACTTTTCTTCTTTTATAGCCTTTTTTTATTTTTCTATGACTGGAAACTTTTTTGAGCTTTTGTTTTTACTTTTTGTTCTTGGTGTTTCTTCAGTTCAAAAATTTTTTTTTGGAGTTGAAAAAAAAATTCAGGAGACTGAGGTAGAAGAATCTCATGTTCAAGGCTAGCCTCAGCAACAGGGAGGAGTTAAGCAACCCAGTGAAACCCTGCCTCTAAATAAAATACAAAATAGGGCTGGGGATGTGGTTCAGTGGTTGAGTGCCCTGAGTTCAATCCTGAGTAAAATAAATAAATAAATAAGTAAGTAAGTAAATAAATAAATTTTCTCAACTAAATATTCCTTTTTTTTAAATTTATGGAATACAAAGCACAGAAAATATCAGGACTGTAAGACATTCTAGTAACTAATTAGAATACCCTCTAATATTTCAAAATGTGTTTAACATGCTGGTCTGATGGTGGTTATGATAATGAAAATGAATTTTCTGGGTATAGAATGTGGCAGCAATGAGATTTAAACCTAGGTGCCTTAATTATAAGCCAGTACTCTTCCTTATTGTCTTTCTCTAGGTGAAGGTTTTGCTAATAGAATGGGGAAGTGAGTCTAGGAACCAAACTGAAGAGATAAGAATGGAATTAGGAAGTGAATTCAGTGTTGGAGCATCAGAATGGAATCTTTAGAGGAAAGGCAAGGTTGAAGAACAGTGGCACTGTGTTGGGTAGGAATGAGGGTTTTGGAAAAGAGATCAGAATATTGGGGCTTATGACCAGTTCAATAAAGACAAAACAAGAATTAATGGCACAGGATGACAAAAGTATTCCCAATAACTACATGTCTTCATTCTTTGACTTTTGTACTTTCAATTTTCAAACATTCAGAATGTTTTAGGGAATTCCATGTACTGTTTGTGGATGAAAGGAAACAATAAAGTCTTTTTAGTAGGTGGTTTTCATGATGAAAAACCAAGACTACCATTTTCTAACTATCCAAGTTAGTCTTTGATATAGGGATATACGAGGGAGAGGGGACAGTATGTCTTTCTGCCTTTTCTTGGGTTATCAGGGGTTTGTTTCAATTCAGGTTAGAAAAGTTATGTCAGCCATTAATTGGATTATCAGTTCAGCTTTCAAGACAGGCAGTTTGTGAAGATAAATTATTCTCAGATTCTGCCAATATATTGGTTGTCACTCTTTGAAATGAAACCAAGTACCTTCATTGGATAATTCATAGATTGGGAAAAGTGGAGGCAATAATATCTAAACAAGAGCTTTTTAAAAACTGATTTTATATTTTAATTATATTAGTCAAGAAACATCATTTAATATATCCAAACTCTCACCAGAATTTATTTTGTAAAAAAGATGACTAAACCACTTTTATATTAATTTTTGTTCTACAGATTTTACAATAAACCTGCTCCTGGTAATTCCTGGCCTATGTCAGATGAGGGCAACAATCAATTTGATATCTTTTGTGAACTTAATTTTATTCCTCTGAATTTTGGATTTTGGTGCATTAGATCTTAAAATTTAACAATGGCCTTCCTATTATTTTACATGGAAATTTGCTCAGAAAAATCATTCCATGGAATTAGGTTGAATTTTTTTTGTTAGTTCACCTTTTGTAAATACCAGTGTTCTATCAAGTACATTATGGTAAGTGGGGGTTGGAAAAAGATGCATAGTGACAGAAAAATTACATTAGGAATAGCTTTTCCTGCAGAGGAAATAAGAAATTTGGTGAAGAATTATTTGTGTTAAGTTTACATTACTTTGACTTTAAAATCACACTTACATGACTTATAATACTCATGCCTAAATTAATCTTTAATGATTGAACTGATTTACAAATCATGGGATTTCCCTGATGCCTTTAGTTTGATATCTTTAAAGCACATCGCATGTAGTTTTTTTCTCTGGATGCTTTATGTTTTAGTATCATATCATTTTTATCACAACTTTTTCTCTATTACTGACCTTGGTTCTGTATTTACACTGAAATATTATTAGAAATTGAGGAAATGTAGAAAATCCAAATCTGTTTCATAATGCTTGCATTACAAAGGGATTACATTTTGTTCTCTGAGTCTTTCCACTAGGAGTGTATTTAAAACTCTTGAACTAATTGAAGAATAGATGCTTCATGCAAAATAACAACCAGTATTAGAAACAGAGGCTCTCAACTGTATGGTAAAAATTTAGTTTCAGAGTTTATCTTAAAGAGTTATCTTAAAATACTCAAAGTCCTTATGTCACATTCTGAGATTTCAAATTTAGAAGTGTCTTTACCTAGTTTTTTAAACATTTATTTTAAATCTCTTCCATGGTTAAAATGTACTGGAGATTAGGAAATATTTGCATATATCCCAGAGTAGCAAGAATAAAGTTTTGAATCAAAGAAATTTCATAATATTTTTCAACATGAATAAATGTGCAGAAAAATACATTTCTATATAATAAAATCTTCTCAGTAATATAGTATGTACGATATAGCTAATAATTAAGATGGACTGACTTTCTAAAAATACCGCTTACGTTTACATTCTCTCTTAATGTTTAGGATGTTTAAGTTCAGGTAAGGAATCTTGAATTAATATCATAAAGAAGTAGCAAAGAATTTAGAGAAATAAATATGAGGGTAGGGACCAAAATATCCCTAATATCCTTCAACCAGGAACTTAAATAGGATATGAGATTAAAATTTCTTGTAAACTTCTTTTGAGTCCTATCCCATTTGCTATTAAACACATCTTTTCAAGCTATACATTACTCTTTAGAATTCTCATACTAAATCTCTTATCAGAGAAATTGTTGGAATTTTTCCATTTCCTTTTTTTTTTCACTAATAATGGTTCAGATATTAGATAGTGGTTTCTAACCATATTTGTTTGAATTTCTTTTTATAGAGTAATAAAATTAAATGCTTTATAATAGCAGTATTAACAAAAAAGCAAGTATACTGCAATGCAAATTAGTATTATCCATATTATTAGTATGAATAACATTGTATGTTGGATTTCTTATTGTAACTGACTCTTGCCTTTCCTTTTCTTTGTTGGTTTAAACTTACATTCAATTGAATTGTCATGTCTTTTTGTTTCTTTCTTCTCCCACCTTATTTTTTACAAAAATGATTTGCTCCTAGGATTCAATATTTCCTTGCGGAAAACATTTCTTTAGTTTCTGTAATTTCAGCCATCCTTGTTAACATTGCTAGGTGATTTGGTTAATATTCTGTTTAGTAACTACGTTGTTTTCATTCATCAATCATTGTCCCACAAGATTATTCTTGTCAGTTCTTCTCTTTCTTGGAAGGAGTAGAATTGACATAATTATTTTTTCTTCAACTGACACATAGGTTGAAAGCAATTTATATTATGTGTCATTCCAACCCATCTTATTTGTAAGATTCTCTTAAAACTTAGGTCTCAGGTTTTTCTCTTAAAGAGGTAGTTTGTGTCAATACAAATTATGAAAATACCTTCAAAATATCACATGTAGTTAATTTAATTTTTTAAATGTTAGTTGTTTTAAAAGTACTCTAAACTACAGATGGCTATAATTTTTATCCTAGATTATTTGGCTTAATAAAACAGTATATTGGATGTCAGTATTTGTATAATAATCAGTTGGTGGTATGAGAAGCAATATTTTGGAAATCTCTCTTATAATCTCTCATAAACTTCACCCCAAGAGAATTTGTAGTTACCGAATTGGAGTTTGAGTGTACATTCAAAGGAATTTGAAACCTATGCTTTTTCTGTTGTATCTTATAGTAATAGAGAATATTATAATTATTTTATAAATTTGGTGCTTGTTAAACCTATTTTTTTTTCCTAGAATATAGCAAAAGAAAAAGGAAAATTACATTGAGCTTTTCAGCAATCCATGAAAGATGGTAAACTATTTGAAGACTGCCTATGCTTGTGCTACTCAATGACTTGAAATTGAAGACATTTTAAAGTACTCTTTCCTTTGTTGTTATTGTCACAGAAGCAAAATATGGCACTGGGAAACCAGAAAACAGAATCTTGCTTGGCAACAGTGATTCTGACAGTCCAAAGGAAGATATGGCTGAAACTACACTTGTAAGATTAATCAGAGTAAAAAACTTTTATGATCCTCTCTTTTCATCATCTGATTCAAAATTAAGGTCTTTTTAAAAATTCTTTTTCTCAGGATTTTTTCACATATCATCTTCCATATGTACATAATGATGAAAAACATTCCAGTAAGAAATGTAAGAATCCCAAATCATAATAGAAAACAAGGATAGCAACAGGTACCAAAAAAAAAAAAAAAAAAAAAAAAAAAACAAAACCCAGCTTGATGAACATAAAACTGAGAAAGAGGCATGCATAGGAGGAATTCATTTAAGAAGCACAAGATTTGGTAGTTGTTGTTACCAGCTTTCCTCTTACAACTTCTTTCATTGGATCAGGGGAGGGAAGAGGGAAGGCAAAATAAAAGTACAGGGAATAAGATTGATCAAAATTTGTCATATGCATGTATGTATCTGCCATAATGAAACCCACTGTTATGCATAATTGTTAATGAGTCAATAAAATAAAACAAAATATACTGAAAAAAAACCTGCTTTTACTGTGTCCCACAGATTCTAGGACACTGTCTTTCTATTCTCATTTAGTTCTGAAACTTAAAGTTTCCCCGCTGATTTCTTGAAGGACCTATTCATCATTGCAAAAGTATATTGTTCATTCTCTGTGTGTCCATACAATTAGTGTAGTTTTTCTTGCTGCTGGTACATAATTTCATTCCACCATAACATGATAAGTTTGAGGGAATTGTGTTGTTTTTGTATTCCCCATGACTCGATTCTTTTTCAGTCATGTGCTACTGAAAAGAATGTGTTTTCTGCTATTGTCAAATGAAATATCCTATAGACATCTATTAAGTCCATTTGATATAAAGTACAACTGAAATCTAGGAATTCTGCTGATGTTTTGACCTAGTTATTGGGAAGAGTGATGTATTGAAGTCATTACCCCTCATGATACTGGAGCCTATTTGTCTCTAGGTTCAGTAGTGTTTTTTGTTTTGTTTTGTTTTAATGAAATTAAGTGTACTGTCACTCAGGCATACATATATACTGTCATTTATCTTGTTGTGTCATCACTTCTGGGTAATTATTGCTTGGACTCTACATTTTTGAGTGTGAGAAGAGCTACTTTTTCTTGCTTTTGGTTTCCATTTGTATAGGTTATCATTTTCCATCTTTCACTTTTATTCTGTGAGTGTCTTTGCCAGACATGCGTGTTTCTTGCAGCCAATATATAGAGGGGTCTTTTTGTATTAATTTAATAGTCTAGTCTAAATCTTTCAATTGGAGAATTAAGATGATTAATATTTGGTGTTAATATAGAAAGATGTTTGTGTGTTTTTTGTCATTTTGTTTTACTTTCTAGTGAGATTTATTCTTTCCCATACTCTCATGGTTGATTTTAATCTCTTTATTTAGGTAGGATTCTTTTTCATGTCCTCTGCCATGCTGACTTAGTTGTAATAAATTCTTTTAGTTTTTTCTTGTCTTGGAAGTTCTTTATTTCTGTTTTGATTCTGACGGATTAATGATATGTATAGTAATGTAAGTTGGTAGCATTTCTCTTTCAATGTTTGAACTATGTCATTGCATGTGCACTGACCTTTAGAGTTATTCTGTTATATGAGCATTTGTAGGTGACTTGGTACTCTCGAGTTTTTTTTTTTTTTTTTTTGGGGGGGTGTAGCTATAGGGATTGGAACTCAGGGGCACTCAGCCACACCCCCAGCCTTATTTTGTATTTTATTTAGAGACAAGTTCTCAACAAGTTGCTGAGGTTGGCTTTGAACTCAAAACACTAATTTTGAAGGGAAAGTTTCCCTACTGCCTTCCACTCTACAGACTGATCAACCGGCAGGCACCCAGGATTCCAGTGGTGAGATGTGGTCATTGGGTCTTGGATAAAAAATATGCAGGGCATTCTGATCTCTCAGAGAGAGACTTTCTAAAGGGTGACTTCCTATCCATACTCTATTGGAATTATCAGAAAAGTGACTAGAACTACTTGTTTGGTGGAATCTGAGAGATTGGCTCAACTTTGTGGAGATGCTAGTAGCAAATTTTCTAACAAACCAATCCTGGCACTTGCCATCACAGAGCTCTTAAAACTGCATTTAAATTAAAGTCCGCTAGGCTTCTATCCCTTCAGTAGTTTGCATGACTGCCTCCAGCTGCCCAGAGCTCTCAGTAGATCTGTATCTCAGTTTCTTTCCTAGACCCAGCCTGAGTCTTCTTGTGGGTACCTCCTGACACAGTGAAATCATGTCACAGTTGGGTCTTGGACATATAAAATTATAAAGGCATAGGTTTCTAATCTCCAAAGAAGACAGCCTAGAACATGATCTCCTGGCCAGGCACACCAAATCTAAAGGGAAGAATCCACAGTGCACACATTCTCTTTTTACATTGCAGGGAAAATCCAAGTGTCTTCTTTGCTGAAACTCCTTATTTGACTATAGTGAAATCTGGCTTTCTTTAGATTTGGTGGAATTCTTCCATTCACCCCACTAGAGGGCAGCTTCCCCTCTTCGACCCAACCAGTTTTCCCCTGGCACTTCTGTAGTTTATGTCTTATATGAATTCTTTCATAATTCTAAAAACCATAATTTCTGGATTCCATCTGGTATCTAGTTCACTGTAGTTGCACTTCAGTTTTTTCCAAGACTCTCTCTTGTGCAGCCACATGCCAGTTTATCTGACTCAAACTCAAGGAGCTGCCAAGTTTCCTTCCATGCTATACATATTTCCTTCTTAACTGAAAATGTTGCATACTCTACCTAATGATAGTGTGCTGTTGTATAAAGGTAAAATAAAGTATCATTTTTCTTACTGCTTTATCATTTGACTAGTTTTCCTATCAGTAAAAATTTTACCAAAACAACCTTTAGCAAGCTCTTGAGAGCCTATGGCAAATGTTCCATTTCTATTCAGCATGACATAATCTAAATTCTTATCAAATCAAATATCTTCTTTTTTAAACAAACAAAAAGCTGGTCTTAGGATGTTTAAAGCTATATTATAGCGCCTGTATTTATAATTAAAAAATATTTTCTAAAAGGTCCTGTTATTTTTGGTGGGAAATTGTGTGGAAGTTTAGGTATACTGAAGTTACCTCTTTGTGGAAATGCATAATGATAATATGTTTTTAGTGAATATATTTTCTTTGTACTTCTGTCTTGAATCATCAGCATTAGTAGCCATGTGAAGATAAAAGTTCAGCTTAATCTAGAGAGCATATCTGAGATTCTGTTTTGAAAAGTGTCAGTTTTCAAAATTCACTTGTCTCATTTGTAAGACTTACTGATTTCAAAACTGAAAAAATTTGGGTGTCTTCTTAGTGATTATTAAATCTCTATGCAATTCATTAATGATATTAATATTATGAGAGAATCTCTGAATGTTCCAAAGATGTGTGTTGGTTGGTCATTTATCTGGTGATGCTTGACAAGAACAAAATGTAGAGCTAATGGACATGTTGAAGGTAAGAACTATGTATTATAAAAAAATTAATTGGACAGAATGTTTATTTAAACATGAATACAAGTATATTCTAATAGTTGAAGAAATGTACCTATTAAAGGGCTAGTAAGGAAAATGAGTAAAAGAAAACAAGTGATATATATAATCAAGTTTCAACAACAGGTTAAATTGTGTCACTAGAAGAGCTGAATTAGTAGTTCAATTTCAAGACATGCTGAGATCAGAGGAAAGCTGGAGGAAAATGGAGATGATTGGAGAGGGAATGTACAATGAATAAAAGAGAGGAGACGGTAAATAAGTGAAGGAAAAAGACAAAGGTGTACAGAGTGGAGGAAGGGAAATTTAAGTCACACAGAAAGAAGAGCAGTGTATTCGAAATGTGGGAAGAATTTATTAAGTTTTCAGTATCAAACTTAGAGGCAGAGAAAAATTTTTCCACTCTTCCTGTATCCCTGATGTTGAAAAGGCATTAACAATGGAAATATCCAATCATGCAGAGCTATGCTTTATTAAGCAAAAATAAACATAAACCCTTATGGTCAGTCATGTGTGTATATAACTTACTGTCATCTAAAATGCTGCTGTTTCTTAGGACAGTAAATATCAGGCAGAAACAGAAAATCAACAGGATTGGTTTTGGAATGAAAACCAAAGTCATAGACTGATGAACTGTCCACTTGAAAGTTGATAACAATTTAAAATTAAGAGAAATAATAAGAAACTTGAAGCTAGATTCCAAATAGAGAAGAGTTATTGATATCTCATAATTCTGCAATATTTCAGAGTGCTTTTTCCTGTTAGAGTTGTATAATATTTTAGGCTTATTATACATCATTTCTTAGATGTAGTTCCTGTATCTTCTCACATGAGTGGATCAAAAAAACTTAAGTTCATTAAACAAAAAGATACAAGAAATAACAGCACACTACTTTCCCACATGGGAATGAAAAGAAACCAAGAGTACTTTTTTTGAGTTGTTATTCTTAAAGTGTATATCTAAGCTCTTCAGTTCAAATAACTTTCTTTGATGAGAATGAATTACAAAGTATATTTCTGATAAGAACAGATATAACACATCACTGCTCCGTGGTGCAGTGCTAAGTAGTGTGTCCATCTATTACTATAATATACATAAAAGACCTGAATTTTATACCAAGGTCTTACCTCTATATATGGGGTTTAAAATCTTTTATTTTATTTTATTTTATTTTTTTATTGTAAACAAATGGGATACATGTTGTCTCTCTGCCAGTACATGGCGTAAAGGCACACCATTTGTGTAATCATAAATTTACATAGGGTAATGTTGTTTGATTCATTCTGCCATTTTTTCCCTTCCCCCCCTCCCCTCCAACCCCTCCCCTCCATCTATACAGTCCTTCCTTCCTCCATTCCTGCCCCCCTCCCTAAACCCAACTCCAACCCCAACACTAACCCTTCCCACCCCCCATTATGTGTCATCATCCACTTATTAGCAATATCATTCTTCCTTTGGTTTTTTGAGATTGGCTTATCTCACTTAGCATGATATTCTCCAGTTTCATCCATTTGCCTGCAAATGCCATAATTTTATCATTCTTTATGGCTGAGTAATATTCCATTGTATATATATACCACATTTTCTTAATCCATTCATCAATTGAAGGACATCTAGGTTGGTTCCACAATCTGGCTATTGTGAACTGAGCAGCTATGAACATTGATGTGGCTGTATCTCTGTAATATGCTGATTTTAAGTCCTTTGGGTATAGACCAAGGAGTGGGATAGCTGGGTCAAATGGTGGTTCCATTCCAAGTTTTCTAAGGAATCTCCACACTGCTTTCCAGAGTGGCTGCACTAATTTGCAGCCCCACCAGCAATGTAAGAGTGTACCTTTCTCCCCACATCCTCGCCAACACCTGTTGTTGCTTGTATTCTTGAAAATCGCCATTCTAATTGGGGTGAGATGGAATCTTAGGGTGGTTTTGATTTGCATTTCTCTTATTACTAGAGATGTTGAACATTTTTCCATATGTTTGTTGATTGCTTGTATATCTTCTTCTGTGAAGTGTCTATTCATTTCCTTAGCCCATTTGTCAATTGGATTATTTACATTCTTGTAGAGTTTTTTGAGTTCTTTATAGATTCTGGAGATTAGCGCTCTATCTGAAGTATGATTGGCAAAGATTTTCTCCCAATGTGTAGGCTCTTTCTTCGCATTGCTGATAGTTTCCTTTGCTGAGAGAAAACTTTTTAGTTTGAATCTATCCCAGTTATTAATTCTTGCTTTTATTTCTTGTGCTATGGGAGTCCTGTTGAGGAAGTCTGGTCCTAAGCCGACATGTTGAAGCTCTGGACCTACTTTTTCTTCTATAAGATGCAAGGTCTCTGGTCTGACTCCGAGATCCTTAATCCATTTTGAGTTTAGTTTCGTGCATGGTGAGAGATATGGGTTTAGTTTCATTCTGTTGCATATGGATTTCCAATTCTCCCAGCACCATTTGTTGAAGAGGCTATCTTTTCTCCATTGCATATTTTTGGAACCTTTGTCTACTATGAGAAAATTGTATTTATTTGGGTTTGTGTCCGTGTCCTCTATTCTGTACCATTGATCCACCTTTCTATTTTGGTACCAATACCATGCTGTTTTTGTTACTATTGCTTTGTAGTAGAGTTGAAGATCTGGTATTGCTTCACTCTTTCTGCCAAGGATTGCTTTAGCTATTCTGGGCTTTTTATTCTTCCAGATGAATTTCATAATTGCTTGCTCTATTTCTGTAAGGTACATCATTGGGATTTTAATTGGAATTGCATTGAATCTGTATAGCACTTTTGGTAGTATGGCCATTTTGATAATATTAATTATTCCTATCCAAGAACATGGGAGATCTTTCCATCTTCTAAGGTTTTCTTGAATTTCTTTCTTTAGTGTTCTGTAGTTCTCATTGTAGAGGTCTTTCACCTCTTTTGTGAGATTGATTCCCAAATACTTTATTTTTTTCGAAGCTATTGTGAATGGGGTAGTTTTCCTAATTTCTCTTTCTGAAGATTCGTCGCTTATGTATAAAAATGCCTTAGATTTATGTGCATTGATCTTATATCCCGCTACTTTACTGAATTCACTTCCGAGATCTAAAAGTTTTCTGGTGGAATTTCCTGGTTCCTCTAAGTATACCATCATATCATCAGCAAATAGGGATAGTTTGAGTTCTTCTTTTCCTATTCGTATCCCTTTAATTTCTTTGGTCTGTCTAATTGCTCTGGCTAGAGTTTCAAGGACGATATTGAATAGGAGTGGTGAAAGAGGGCATCCCTGCCTTGTTCCAGTTTTTAGAGGGAATGCTTTCAGTTTTTCACCATTTAGAATGATATTAGTCATGGGTTTAGCGTAGATGGCCTTTACAATGTTAAGGAATGTTTCCACTATCCCTATTTTTTCTAGTGTTTTGAGCATGATGGGGTGCTGTATTTTATCAAATGCTTTTTCTGCATCTATCGAAATAATCATGTGATTCTTGACTTTAAGTCTATTGATATGGTGAATGACATTTATTGATTTCCTGATGTTGAACCAACCTTGCATCCCTGGGATGAAACCCACTTGATCATGGTGCACTATCTTTTTAATATGTTTTTGTATGTGATTTGCTAAAATTTTGTTTAGAATTTTTGCAGTCGATGTTCATTAAGGATATTGGTCTGAAATTTTCTTTCCTTGATGTGTCTCTGTCTGGTTTAGGAATCAGGGTAATATTGGCTTCATAGAATGAGTTTGGGAGAGTTCCCTCCTCTTCTATTTTCTGGAATACTTTGAGAAGTATTGGAATGAGTTCTTCTTTAAAAGTTTTGTAGAACTCGGCTGAGAACCCATCTGGTCCTGGACTTTTCTTTGTTGGTAGGCTTTTGATGACTTCTTCTATTTCATTACTTGAAATTGGTCTATTTAAATTGTGTATGTCCTCCTCGTTCAGTTTAGGCAATTCATATGGCTCTAGAAACCTGTTGATGTCTTCGAAATTTTCTATTTTGTTGGAGTATAGATTTTCAAAATAGCTTCTAATTATGTTTTGTATTTCAGTCGTGTCTGTTGTGATATTTCCTTGTTCATTCCGAATCTTAGTGATTTGGGTTTTCTCTCATCTTCTCTTTGTTAGTGTGGCTAAAGGTTTATCAATTTTGTTTATTTTTTCGAAGAACCAACTATTTATTTTGTCAATTTTTTGTATTGTTTCTTTTGTTTCAATTTCGTTGATTTCAGCTCTGAGTTTGACTATTTCCTGTCTTTTACTACTTTTGTTGTTGGTCTGTTCTTCTTTTTCTAGGGCTTTGAGCTGTAGTGTTAGGTCATTTATTTTTTGAGTTTTACTTCTTTTATTAAATGCGCTCCATGAAATAAATCTTCCTCTAAGTACTGCTTTCATAGTGTCCCAGAGATTTTGATATGATGTTTCTTTGTTCTCGTTTACCTCTAAGAATTTTTTAATTTCCTTCCTAATATCTTCTGTTATCCATTCATCTTATAGTAGCATATTGTTTAATCTCCAGGTGTTGGAGTAGTTTCTGTTTTTTACTCTTTCATTAATTTGTAACTTCAATCCATTATGATCTGATAGAATACAAGGTAGTGTCTCTATCTTCTTGTATTTGCTGACATTAGCTTTGTGGCATAATATATGGTCTATTTTAGAGGAGAATCCATGTGCTGCTGAGAAGAAAGTGTATTCGCTCTTGGTCGGATGGTATATTCTATAAATGTCTGTTAAGTCTAAATTATTGATTGTGTTATTGAGATCTATGGTTTCTTTGTTCAATTTTTGTTTGGAAGATCTGTGCAGTGGTGAGAGAGGCATGTTAAAATCACTTAGTATTATTGTGTTATGGTCTATTTGGTTTCTAAAATTGAGAAGGATTTATTTAACATACATGGATGAGCCACTGTTTGGGGCATAGATGATTATGATTGTTATATCTTGCTGATTTATGCTTCCCTTAAGCAGTATGAAATGTCCTTCTTTATCCCTTCTGACTAACTTTGGCTTGAAGTCCACATTATCTGAAATGAGGATGGATACTCCAGCTTTTTTGCTGAGTCCATGTGCATGGTATGTTTTTCCCCATCCTTTCACCTTTAGTCTATGGGTATCTCTTTCTATGAGATGAGTCTCTTGCAGGCAACATATTGTTGGATCTTTCTTTTTAATCCAATCTGCCAGTGTATGTCTTTTGATTGATGAATTCAGGCCATTAACATTCAGGGTTATTATTGTTGGTTCATATTTAAAATTTTTGACACATCTTGGTTCCTCCTTTATTTGACAGTTCCTTTAGGATAATTCCTCCCTTTGCTGATTTGCTTCTTTGTTTTTTGTCTCTTCCTCATGAAATATTTTGCTGAGAATGTTCTGTAATGCTGGCTTTCTTTTTGTAAATCCTTTTAGTTTTTGTTTATCATGGAATGATTTTATTTCATTGTCAAATTTGAAGGTAAGTTTTGCTGGGTATAAGATTCTTGGTTGGCATCCATTTTCTTTCAGAGCTTGAAAAATGTTGTTCCAGGCTCTTCTAGCTTTTAGGGTCTGGATTGAAAAATCTGCTGATATCCGTATTGGCTTCCCCCTGAATGTAATTTGGTTCTTTTCTCTCACAGCCTTTAAAATTCTGTCTTTATTTTGTATGTTAGGTATTTTCATTATAATGTGCCTTGGTGTGGGTCTGTTGTAATTTTGTGTATTTGGAGTCCTATAAGCCTCTTGGACTTGATTTTCCATTTCATTCTTCAGATTTGGGAAATTTTCTGATATTATTTCTTCAAATAGATTGTTCATTCCTTTGGTTTGTTTCTCTAAGCCTTCCTCAATCCCAATAATTCTCAAATTTGGCCTTTTCATGATATCCCATAGTTCTTGGAGATTCTGTTCATGATTTCTCACCATCTTCTCTGTTTGTTCAACTTTGTTTTCGAGGTTAAATATTTTGTCTTCAATATCTGAAGTTCTGTCTTCCAGCTGTTCTATCCTATTGGTTATGCTTTCTATGGAGTTCTTAATTAGGTTTATTGTTTCCTTCATTTCAAGGACTTCTGTTTGGTTTTTTTTCAATATCTCTAACTCTTTATTGAAATGATGTTTTGCTTCCTGAATTTGCTCTGTTAACTGTCGATTGGTGTGATCGTTCAATGCCTGCATTTGCTCTTTCATCTCATCGTTTGCTTCCCTAATCATTTTAATTATGTACATTGTGAACTCCCTTTCTGTCATTTCTTCTGCCATGCTGTTGTTGGATTTTATTGATGTAACATCTAGATTTGTTTGGGGCAATTTCTTCCCTTGTTTTCTCATATTGTTCAGGAATCAGTGGGTCATTAAGATATTGCAGATTTCCTCCATCAACTTATAATGTCCCTGAAGATTGCTAGTATATCCCCTCTTATCCTTCAGTAGCCTGAAGTCTTGGAGGAGGTTGATAATGCAGAGCTCCACGAAGAAGCTGCCTCTCTAGGGGTGGTGACCCTCAGGTGGTGTATATTCCCTGCTAGTGGGCAGAGGTGCCTCCACTTGTTGACCAGTGGTAATCCAATAGGGAACTAGACTGCGGGTTGAGGCAAGGCTTGTTTGTGCCTGTGTCTCTGGTTTTACTGTCTCTGTGGGAAAACCTCCCCCGGCCGGGAAGACTCACTCGGTGGGGACATCTCGCTGGTCAGGTGCCCTCCTAGAGGTTCCCCTCAATCTACAACTACCACCTGGGCTGGGCTGTCTTCCTCTGCAACGATCCCAGGGGCCCGGACCTATGTCCTGGGCCTGGGAGCCTCACCCTTCGCAGGCGAGTCTCCTTAGGCTGCCTCTCCCAGAGAATCTGCCCGCTGCCCTGGAAACTTCGCTCCGCCCCTAGGCGCGTCTCTGTGCGACTCCTCCAGCAAGAAGCCACCTAGCTCCTGGGACCCTGCTCTGCACCAATAGCCTGGCTATGCAGCCCCTCCCTTGCGCCACTACCTGGAGCCCCACACAATAGCTCCGAGACCCAGAGACCCACCACACACCTCCTCCTCCGGACAGCCGCCCGGTCTCCGACGCAGTCACCAGGAGTCCAAACAACCCACTTCGGGTCTCCTCCTCCCGCCAACCACCCGCAGCCCCAGACAGTCACTCCAAGTCCAAGTGACCCGCCCTGTTCCTCCTCCTCCTTCTCGGGGTAGCCCCCCGGGTGTTCAGGAGCTGTGGCTCGGAGACCAAGCGACTCACCACGCTCCTCCTCCAAGCAGGCCACCGGTGTTCAGGAGCGGTCGCCTCTAGTCCAATCAACTCACCACTCGCCTCCTCCTCTGGCAACCACCTGCGGCCCTGATGCAGTCACTCCCAGACCAAGCGTCCCACCGCTCTCCTCCTCCAGGCAGGCCACCAGTGTTCTGGAGCAGTTGTTCTGAGTTCAAACAGTTCACCACGCAGTTCCTCCTCTGGCAACCACCCGCGGCTCTGATGCAGTCACTCCCAGACCAAGCAACCCGCCGGGCTTCTCCTCCTCCTCCGGGCAACCCCCCTGGTGTTCAGAAGCGGTCGCTCTGGGTCTAAACAGCTCGCCACGCAGCCCCTCCTCAGGCAGCCGCCCGGAGCCCCAGTGGTTGCTCGAGTCCAAGCGCTGTGCTGAGCCGCCTCCTCTACGATGATCCCAGTTGTCCGTTTTTACCGCTCCAGCGGGGGGAGGGGCGTCTCACCGAGCAACTCCACTTCACAAATTCCCTGCATTCCGGGGCTACCGCCCCATCCGGGATGCCTCCCCAACAGGAGAGACTCACCCGGCGGCTTTGAGTTGGTCCCAAGTCTCTCACTATCTCCTCTTTTGAATCTTGCATCCTGGAGCAACGTGAAATGCAGCCGCCCTCTAGTCCACCATCTTGGCCCGCCCCCCGGGGTTTAAAATCTTAAAGTTGTTCTTTTAAGTTATACATGATAGCACAATGTATTGTGACATACACACGTGGAGTATAACTTCCCATTTTTCTGATTGTACATGACGTGGAGTTACACTGGTCACATTTTCTTATATGAACATAGGAAAGTAATGTCTGAATCTTTCTGTTGTCTTTCCTGTTCCCATCTCCACTTCCCTTCATTCTCCTGTCTAATTCAAAACACTTCTGTTCTCCCCTGCTCTTCCCCATTATTGAGTGTTAGCATCTGCATATCAGACAGAACATTCTGTCTTTGGTTTTGGGGATTGACTTATTTCAGTAAGCATAATAGTCTCCAGTTCTATCTATTTACTGGCAAATGCCATCATTTCATTTTCCAAGGTTCTACCTTTACATAACACTTTGTGTTGTCCTATCTCGCATTCCTCCTTACCAATTCCAATATTTTAAACAAGCACAGACCTGATTTAAGAGTTGCCATCCTCTTCTGTAACTGACTTTCCTGTTCACATTCTTTATTTCCCTCTAGCTGGTGTTCTCATATTTTAACTCTCAGTATTACTTCTAGAAAAATCATCTTAAACACCATTATCTACATTAGCACTTATGAGAAATTCACACAATAATTATGGTGTCAAAGAAATTAAATCTATTTACACAAAAGTGACTGATGTATTGTCCCCTGTTCACAATCAAAAGGGATTAGCATGTAGTAAAGATGTATAGTTTAGGTACAGTAGAAAACAAAGTGATAAGACAGAAATGATAGCCATAATTAAGGAAGACTTCATAAACCAGACAAGAATCCTAAAAGAAGAAAAGAAAAATTTCAGAATAGAGGACAAAAGTAGTTCAGATACAAATAACAGGGTAAAAATTGATAAAGGTGTAAAAATATCAGTCAATTTGGAAACCATTAGTGATGAACAGGGATTGTTTAAAGTTACTATTCTGAAGTAGAATATAATAAGCTGTGAATTTTCATGTTTCTTTAGTATTTCTGAGGACCTGTCATTTATCTTGAATGATGAATCTTTGTGATGCTGTGTGCATCGAATCCCTGACATCTAGTGTCTCCCCAGGATGTTCTTTGAAGTTTTGGATCAGTAGAAGTATTTCCTTCCTAAGTCAATATTTGTTGAGGACATTGAGCACTTCTGAGTTTAGTCAGGACAGTGGCCAGTTTCAGGCCAGCCTGAGCACTTTAGACAGGTGGTATCTCAAAATAATGTAAAAGGCCTAGGGATGAAACTCAGTGGCAGAATATTTGCCAAGCATGCACAAGCCTTGAGCTTAATTCCACCTAAACAACAGCAATATGTATTATAACATAAATATGTAGCTAAAAATTAAACTTAATTTAAATGCATGTTTGAGAAAATATAAGTAAATTATTATTAGCAGTCTTTATTTTTATTTTGATAGAGTACCCACTTTATAACTATTCTAAGTAGTTTAAGTAAATCTATACATTTGTCAGCAGAGCCACATTTAGATGTGACACCAGAGAAAGGGCAAAAATCTCTTGATGGTCTGGAAAGAAGCAGTCAAAGGTATGTAAACACGTAAACTTAAGTTCCTAGATTACTATAGTTTTCATTGTTTTAATAATGAAGAGTAGGCCAAATGAAATTACCTTTAAGTAGAAAAAAGAATAGTCTTTAGAATTCAAAGATCATCATTTAATACTTAAGTCTAAAAGCATTGGAATTGGTTATGAAACTACAAATAATTTCAGAATTCATAATAACTTAAATATAAACTTTATCCTTGGAATTGAGGCAATTGTTTTTTCCTGACTATTGCTTATGTTTCCTTTTGGATAACCTCCTTATATTATCAATGAGATAACATTAAATATAAAACTTATTAACAACTGGTTGAAATTTTGAACTAATATAACAGTCATGGCCACTGAATGCATTCATGTTAAAGACTGGTCATTCCCAGTGGCTCAAAATTTTAGTTTCATATTATAGTCACTAATGACAAGGTCAAAGATTTCATTGTGCTTTGACTGCAGTGTCATTATCAAGGTAAAGCAGAGGTTCCTTATATAAACATAACTGCTATTAATAGTATTACATTCCAGGATGGGACATTTGCTGTTAGGGCACTTAGAAAAATCCCCACCTCATTTCCTTTCAATATAGGAAATCGGTAACAATTATTAAACAGTTTTCTTCAACCTCTTAGAGAATGGGAGAAAACCAATCTATGTAGTTTTGTAGGAACTCTGAAATTTTGGAGGTGTGTTATTGCCCTGTGTTTCTGTCATGATCTGTGTTGCTATGGTGAGGTTTGTGCATGAAATTGGATGGATTTATCTTCCAAGTTATATGTTGGGTCATTTTAGTGAGGCAACATATCTGTGGAACATCACCTGAGTAGTTGTTATATCATCTTAGCATCAAAACCCCACTGAGAATGACCAAAGTGCTAGGTTTACTCATCAACACCTGCTTAAGAGGAGAGACCATCAGCAGCAGTTGCAACATAGAAAAAAAAACAAACATCAGCTAATAATGAAATGTTTATGCAAAGTGATCTCTATGCCTCCACTAACTGAGGAGAACAAATATTTTAGATTTCTACTTGCTGATGTAGTTCATGTAGATGTGCTTCTGTCCAGGAATTCTAATTTTGGTGTCCAGTAGTTTTGGGGGATTATGGTAAGGATATGTAGTTCTGCATGTTACTTCTGATCATGTCAAAATAGAACAGACCTGGTAGTGGAGTGTGAAGACAGAGCTTCTCTCATACCCTCAAGGGGTGCTGAGGGGAAATTTTCATTTGCAAAGGAATACTCATGCTCAGTACTTGTGTTTGTACCCAGGAATGTGAGTCTGGCAATAACTGGAGCTGCCTGACAAACCCTGCCACACATGGAGCCTGGGGACTGATCTGTCCTTTTAGCAAGTGAGCTCAGCAGTATACAATTTGCAAATCCCCTTGGGGTTTCCTCCCCACCTCTCTCTCTCTCAGTATGACAAAGGTAGCTTGCATATCTGTGCTTGGGTAGGGGTACTGCAGGCATGAAGTTTTCCACCAGATGCTGACCCAGCACTCCTGGAGCCTTCCCCTTCTTGAAAGCATGCAAAGCTGTTTTCACAAAACTCAAAGCACCAATTTGAAATGGGCAATGGTCCCACTGCCCTGGCCTCCATAGACTGGCCAAGTAACAGACCAAAACTCTTACTTATCTTTGTTTTTCACACATTGCAGTGATTCTCTCTCCTGGAGTCAGACTATCCACCAACCTAAGGAAAAGAGATGGCTGCTTTGTGTTGGAAATAAAGACATGCAAGTATCACTGATCTCTGACACAGTTTCAGCTAAAGAGCCTTGCCCAAGGGGTTTCCTCCTCTGGGATCTATCAGAAACTCAGGGACATCCCTGAACCAACATCAGTGACAGAAATGAGGGTAATTCCTCCACATGCCTCTGAGAATTTAGGTATGTCCATAATTGGGGTATTTACTCATGTGTGAGGAGTTAATTGCACAGAGATTCTTACCTGACCAACCTGGCACTCACTGTAACAGAGCTCCAAACAGAGCTTTTTCTCCCCCTCAGGTAGACCATAGGTGCATTTCTTCAGCTGCCCAGAACTCACAGCACATCTGTGCCTTAGGTTCTCTTCTAGACCCAGCATGACTCTTGTTGATCTCCCATGAAGAAATGTGAGAAAAGGGAGCCCTAGCAAAGATGGCTCCTGGTCAGGGATTCTGAGAAGTAACAGGAAAGAACCCCAGTGGACCTATCTTCCCTTGACACATCAGGCAGAATCCAAATCTTTCCTTTGTTGAAATTGATTGACTATAGCGGACTTGGGTTTTGTTGAGATTGCTGGGATTTTTCCATTGAGCCCACCAGAGAGCAACTTTTCCTCCTCAATTCAGTCAATTATCCCCTGGCACTGCTGCAGTCCATTTCTTTTATGAATTTTTTTTTTTAATTCTAAAAGGCAATATCTGGGTTTCATCTGGTCACTGACTCTCTGCAGTTGCACTCCGGAGTTTTCCTACAGCCACACTGTCTTGGTTTAACTGCACACCACTCAGGGAGCAGTCATTAAGCTTTGTGTCCTTCTATGGTACCTCTTTCCTTCTTTGATGTCCTTTGTTTTGTTCTTTCTAAAATTATTGCATGCTCTACCTGATGGGTATGCAATATTAGGTAAAGGGAATATATAGAAATGCTTCTTAGTACTTTTCCCTTTTTTCAAATGATTTTGGTAGTAGGAAAAATTTTACCAAGATAGTCAGACTTTGTAAACTCTTGATGATCTAAAAGAAGCAACAGCAGCACTGTTCTACTTCTGTTTAACATGACATAATCCAAACTCTTTTATCACAACCAGTTATTATTTGTACACTAAAATAATTGTCAGTAGAATGTTTTCAATATTTAATGCTGAATAATAGCATGTGTATTTGTAATAATTTTTTTTCAAATCAGTTTTTATTAAATATCCTCTTTCGGTAGAAATTAAAAAGTAGGGTCAGGTGTGCTAAAGTTGGTTCCTTGTGGAAATATGCACATCACTTAGTATGTTGTCAGTGAATATGTCTACTTCTGCTTCATCCTGGTTGTACAGTGTCAAGATTCATATGAAGATAAAAGTGCAGCTTAATCTGGAGAGCATATGTGAGGTTCTGTTTTGAAATATTTCAATTTTCAATAGGCACTAGGTTAATTCTTATCTCATTAATCTCAAAACTGTAAATTTAGATGTCTTATTAGATGGTGATTAAGAAATCTTTGTGTCACTCACTATTGAAATTTTTTTGATATTTGTCCAGTCTAGCACTATAATGAGATTCTCTTCCAAATAAAGTATTAGGGATGAAGGATGTAAGGACACTGAAACCTGATGTATTTCACAATAAAAATTCTCAGGAAAAGAAGTATATTAAAACATGTGAAGAGTTCTACTTCTCCCATTCCAATTCATATTTTCTTCTTTCAAACTTGGGGGTGAATTTAGCACAATAAGTGTCACAATCAAAATCAGTGCTGACATAAGAGAATGATTTTTAAATTGTTAAATTTATCTCAGATATTTCTGTGTTTTAAGTTTTGCTATTGGAGTTAGTCCTCTTTTTAGGGCTTCACAGATGTGGATTACTAGTCTTTAATATTTCTCCAGTATTTAAAAAATTTTAACGGAGAGGTGGGCAGTGAAGCACAACTATAATCCCAGCTTCTAATGAGACTGAGTCAAATGTTTTATTTGATCTTAGGAGTTCAATGCCACTCTGGGAACTAGGGAAAATTCATGTCTTAAAAAAAAAATCAAATTTATCTTCAATATGACACCCAGTTTTCTGTGGTTACACAAAGGTATCTCCGAATATTATTCCCTGTTCACAAGAAAAAGGGATATACATGTAAAGAAACAATGTACAGTTTAAGTCATAAAAGTTCAGTAGAAAAAAGAGATAAGTGATAAAGAAGTCCAAAGGAAACAAACATGACAGGAATGATAGCCATAATCAAAGACCTCATAAAGCAGACAGAGTTCTAAAAGAAGAAAGGAAATTTGTCAGAATAGAGGACAAAAGCATTTTAGATATAAGGGACAGAGTATTCATTAATAATTGTGTAAAAATATCAATCAATTTGGAAGCCATTCATGATAAATAGGGTTTGTTTAGAAGTTATTATTCGGAGGTAGAACATAGTGAAAAATGTGAATTGTTATGTTTTTATGGTATTTTAAAACTGTTTCTGAAGACTTCACTGATCTTGAGTGGTAAATCTTTGAGATGCTGTGTGCATTAAATCTGGTGACAACTATTGTCTCCCTAAGAGGTTCTTCGAAGTTTTGGATCAGTAGAAGTATTTCCTTCATAAGTCAGTATTTCTTGAGACACTGAGCACTTCTTTAATCATAGTTACTTGGGACTTTAGGCAGGAGGATTACCAGTTTCTGGTCAGCCTGACACTTTAGAGAGGTGGTATCTCAAAATAATATAAAAGGCCTAGGGATGAAACTCAGGGCAGAGTGTTTGCCAAGCATGCACAAGCCTTGGGTTCAATTTCAGGATGACATCCACCCCCACAGGGAAGCAATATAAATTATAATATGAATATTCAACAAAAATAAGCTTAATATAAATGAATATTTGGGAAAATATACATAAATTACTATGAGAGGTATTTATTTTTATTTTGATAGAGTATCCTCCTTATAACTGGAATAAGTAGTTTAAGTAAATCTAGACATTTGTCAGAACCACATTTAGATGTGACACCGGAGAAAGGGTGAAAAACACTTGATGGTACTGAAAAGAAGCAGTCAAAGATGTATAAACATGATAATTTAAGTTCCTAGATTCCTACAAATTTCTTTGCTTTAATAATGAAGAGTAGGTCAAATGAAATTTTCTTTAAGAATGTTATTTAGCAAGTACCGGGCCAGCGCGGCGCAGCGTACTCCGGCATGCAAGCAGCTTCAGGGACCAGGATAGGGCAGCCAGAGACTTCCCCAAGCAGCCTGGACCCCTGCGGTGGGAGGTGCCTTTCAAGGCTAGCTTCTCAGACCAGACCGCACAGTGAGAGGCTTTCTACATAGAACCAGCCACAAGTCCCCGAACCAACGGAGAGCTTCGATCCGCAAGCAGCCTCTGGGATCAGGGCAGGGCAGCCAGAGAACTCTTCAGGCTGCTCTGCCCACTCCGGCCACAGGCTCTTTCCACGGGGCGATCCAAGATGGCGGCCTAGAGGGTGACTGCATCCCCAGTCGCTCCAGAACCCAGGAGTTAAGAAGTGGAGGCATTGAGAGACTCGGACTGACATAGAGCCACGGGTGAGTCTGCCCACTGGGTAAAGCTCGGCCTGGGTGGCAGGCACAGATAGGGGTGGCTTATCAGAGCAGGGCAGGGCAGCTAGAGTCTTCCCAAGGTAGCCTTCCACACTCCAGCAGTGGGCCCCTCCCACACGGCCAGCTACACGGTGCAGGCCCCCAGTGAGAGCCTTTCCGCACAGAGCCAGCTCCAAACCCTGGAACCAGTAGGGGGATAGGGGCAGCTTTCTTTGGATGCACTGCATTATCAAATTCCTCCAAGACATCAGGCTACTGAAGGCTGGGAGGTGATACACTGGAAATCTACCGGGACACTATAAGCCAATAGCGGGAATCTGCAATATCTCAGGGTCCCACTGACAGCTGACTAATATGAGAAAACAAGGGAAGAAAATGTCCCAAACAAACCTAGATACTACATCAATAAAACCCAACAACAGCACAGCAGAAGAAATGTCAGAAAGGGAATTCACAATGTATGTAATTAAAACGATCAGGGAAGCAAATGAGGAGATGAAAGAGCAAATGCAGGCATTGAAGGAGGAGATGAAAGAGCAAATGCAGGCATTAAATGATCACACCAATCAACAGTTAAAAGACCAAATACGGGAAGCAAGAGATCATTTCAATAAAGAGTTAGAGATACTGAAAAAAAAGCAAACTGAAATACTTGAAATGAAGGAAACAATAAACCAAGTTAAAAACTCCATAGAAAGCATAACTAATAGGATAGAACACCTGGAAGCCAGAACCTCAGACATTGAAGTCAAATTATTTAATCTTGAAAACAAAGGTGGCCAAACAGAAAAGATGGTAAGAAATCATGAACAGAATCTACAAGAATTATGGGATATCATGAAAAGGCCAAATTTAAGAATTATTGGGATTGAGGAAGGCTTAGAGAAATAAACCAAAGGAATGAACAATCTATTCAATGAAATAATATCAGAAAATTTCCCAAATCTGAAGAATGAAATGGAAAACCAAGTACAAGAGGCTTATAGAACTCCAAACATACAAAATTACAACAGACCCACACCAAGGCACATTATAATGAAAATACCTAACATACAAAATAAAGACAGAATTTTAAAGGCCACGAGAGAAAAGAATCAAATTACATTCAGAGAGAAACCAAGAAGAATATCCGCAGATTTTTCAATCCAGACCCTAAAAGCTAGAAGGGCCTGGAACAACATATACCAAGCCCTGAAAGAAAACGGATGCCAACCAAGAATCTTATACCCAGCAAAACTTACTTTCAAATTTGACGATGAAATAAGATCCTTCCATGATAAACAAAAGCTAAAGGAATTTACAAAAAGAAGGCCAGCATTACAGAACATTCTCAGCAAAATATTCCATGAGGAAGAAATGAAAAACAACGATGCAAAGAAGCAACAGGAGGTACTAGCCTAAAGGAATAGCCAAATAAAGGAGAAACCAAATCATGTCAAAAACAAATATGAGTCAATTGACTGGGAATACAAATCATATCACAATAATAACCCTGAATGTTAATGGCCTGAACTCATCAATCAAAAGACATAGACTGGCATATTGGATTAAAAAGAAAAATCCAAAAATATGCTGCCTGCAAGAGACTCACCTCATAGAAAGAGACACCCATAGACTAAAGGTGAAAGGATGGGGAATAACATACCATGCACACGGACACAGCAAAAAAGCTGGAGTATCCATCCTCATTTCAGATAATGTGGACTTCAAACCAAAACTAGTCAGAAGGGATAAAGAAGGACATTACATGCTGCTTAAGGGAAGCATAAATCAGCAAGACATAACAAACATAAATATCTATGCCCCGAACATTGGCTCATCCATGTACGTCAAACAAATCCTTCAAAATTCCAGAAATCAAATACACCACAAAACAATAATACTAGGCGATTTTAACACACCTCTCTCACCACTGGATAGATCGTCCAAACAAAAATTGAATAAAGGAACTATAGATCTCAACAACACAATCAGCAATTTAGACTTATCGGACATATATAGAATATACCATCCAACAAAGTACGAATACACTTTCTTCTCAGCAGCACATGGATCCTTCTTTAAAATAGACCATATTTTATGCCACAAAGCTACTGTTAGCAAATACAAGAAGATAGAGATACTACCTTGTACTCTATCAGATCATAATGGATTGAAATTAGAAATAAATGACAGAATAAAAAACAGAAACTTCTCCAATACCTGGAGATTAAATAATACACTATTATATGATGAATGGATAACAGAAGACATCAGGAGGGAATAAAAAAATTCTTAGAAGTAAATGAGAACAAAGACACATCATATCAAAATATCTGGGACACTATGAAAGCAGTACTTAGAGGAAGATTTATTTCATGGGGCACATTCAAAAAAAGAAGTAGAAATCAACAAATAAACAACTTAACACTACAGCTCAAAGCGCTAGAAAAAGAAGAGCAGACCAATACCAAAAGTAGTAGAAGACAGGAAATAGTTAAAATCAGAGCCGAAATCAATGAAATCAAAACAAAAGAAACAATCGGAAAATTAACAAAATAAATAGTTGGTTCTTTGAAAAAATAAATAAAATTGATAAACCCTTAGCCACACTAACAAAGAGAAAGAGGGAGAAAACTCAAATTACTAAAATTCGGAATGAACAAGGAAACATCACAGCAGACACGAGTGAAATACAAAACATAATTAGAAGCTATTTCAAAAATCTATACTCCAACAAAACAGAAAACCTCGAAGACATCAACAAATTTCTAGAGACCTATGAATTACCTAAACTGAACGAGGAGGACATACACAACTTAAATAAACCAATTTCCAGCAATGAAATAGAAGAGGTCATCAAAAGCCTACCAACAAAGAAAAGTCCAGGACCAGATGGGTTCTCAGCCGAGTTCTACAAAACCTTTAAAGAAGAGCTCATTCCAATACTCCTCAAACTATTCCATGAAATAGAAGAGGAGGGAACCCTCCCAAACTCGTTCTATGAAGCCAATATCACCCTGATACCTAAACCAGACAGAGACACATCAAGGAAAGAAAATTTCAGACCAATATCCTTAATGAACATTGACGCAAAAATTGTCAACAAAATTTTAGCAAATCGCATACAAATATATATTAAAAAGATAGTGCACCACGATCAAGTGGGTTTTATCCCAGGGATGCAAGGTTGGTTCAACATTCGGAAATCAATAAATGTCATTGACCATATCAACAGACTTAAAGTTAAGAATCACATGATTATTTCAATAGATGCAGAAAAAGCATTCGATAAAATACAGCATCCCTTCATGCTCAAAACACTAGAAAAAATTGGGGTAGTGGGAACATTCCTTAATATTATAAAGGCCATCTACCCTAAGCCCATGGCTAATATCATTCTAAATGGTGAAAAACTGAAAGCGTTTCCCCTAAAAACTGGAACAAAGCAGGGATGCCCTCTTTCACCACTTCTATTCAACATTGTCCTTGAGACTCTAGCCAGAGCAATTAGACAAACCAAAGAAATTAAATGGATACGAATAGGAAAAGAAGAACTCAATCTATCCCTGTTCGCTGATGACATGATTATATATTTAGAGGAACCTGGAAATTCCACCAGAAAACTTTTAGAACTCATAAGTGAATTCAGTAAAGTAGCAGGTTACAAGATCAATGCTCATAAATCCAATGCATTTTTATACATAAGTGATGAATCTTCAGAAAGAGAAATTATGAAAACTACCCCATTCACAATAGCTTCCAAAAAAAATACTTGGGAATCAATCTCACAAAAGAGGTGAAAGACCTCTACAATGAGAACTACAGAACACTAAAGAAAGAAATTAAAGAAAACCTTAGAAGATGGAAAGATCTCCCATGTTCCTGGATAGGCAGAATTAATATTTTCAAAATGGCTATACTACCTAAAGTGCTATACAGATTCAATGCAATTCCAATTAAAATCCCAATGATGTACCTTGCAGAAATAGAGCAAGCAATTATGAAATTCATCTGGAAGAATAAAAAACCTAGAATAGCTAAAGCAATCCTCAGTAGCAAGAGCGAAGCAGGGGGTATTGCAATACCAGATCTTCAACTCTACTACAAAGCAATAGTAACAAAAACGGCAGGGTATTGGTACCAAAATAGACAGGTAGATCAATGGTACAGAATAGAGGACATGGACACAAACCCAAATAAATACAATTTTCTCATAGTAGACAAAGGTTCCAAAAATATGCAATGGAGGAAAGATAGCCTCTTCAACAAATGGTGCTGGGAAAACTGGAAAACCATATGCAATAGAATGAAATTAAACCCCTATCTCTCACCCTACACAAAACTCAACTCAAAATGGATCAAGGACCTCGGAATCAGACCAGAGACTCTGCATCTTACAGATGAAAAAGTAGGTCAAAATCCTCAACTTGTTGGCTTAGGATCAGACTTCCTTAACAGGACTCCCATAGCACAAGAAATAAAAGCAAGAATCAACAACTGGGATAGATTCAAACTAAAAAGCTTTCTCTCAGCAAAGGAAACTATCAGAAATGTGAAGAGTGGGAGAATATCTTTGCCAACCATACTTCAGATAGAGCGTTAATTTCCAGAATCCATAAAGTACTCAAAAAACTCTACATGAAGAATACAAATAATCCAATCAACAAATGGGCTAAGGAAATGAACAGACAATTCAGAGAAGAAGATGTATAAGTAATCAACAGATATATGAAAAAATGTTCAACATCCCTAGTAATAAGGGAAATGCAAATCAAAACTACCCTAAGATTTCATCTCACCCCAATTAGAATGGCGATTATCAAGAATACAAGCAACAATAGGTGTTGCCGAGGATGTGGTGAAAAGGAACACTCATACATTGCTGGTGGGGTTGCAAATTAGTGCAGCCACTCTGGAAAGCAGTGTGGAGATTCCTCAGAAAGCTTGGAATGGAAACACCATTTGACCCAGCTATCCCACTTCTTGGCCTATACCCAAAGGACTTAAAATCAGCATAGTACAGAGATACAGCCACATCAATGTTCATTGCTGCTCAATTCACCATAGCCAGATTGTGGAACCAACCTAGATGCCCTTCAGTTGATGAATGGATAAAGAAACTGTGGCATATGTATACGATGGAATATTACTCTGCAATGAAGAATGATAAAATTATGGCATTTACAGGCAAATGGATGAAATTGGAGAATATCATGCTAAGTGAGATAAGCCAATCTCAAAAAACTAAAGGACGAATGATCTCGCTGATAAGTGGATGAGGACATATAATGGGGGGTGGGAGGGCTTAGCATTAGGTTTAGGGTTAGGTTTAGGGTTAGGGATAAGGAGAGCGGTAAGAATGAAGGAAAGAAGGACTGTATAGGGGGAAAAGAGGGGTGGGAAGGGGAGGCGGGGAAGGAAAAAAAAATAATCAAACATCATTTCCCTATGTAAACGTATGATTACACAAATGGTATGCCTTGACTCTATGTACAAATAGAGAAACAACATGTATCCCATTTGTATACAATAAAAAAAAAAAATTAAAAAAAAGAATGTTATTTAGGGGGCGCTGGTGCGGAGGAGCTGCCCGCGCTCGTGCCAGCGCCTGTAGGGAGCCGCCCAGGCCATGTCTGGCCCGCCCTTGGCTGCCAGCGGCTGCTGCGGGTCCACAGGGCACAGGGAGCACCGTGGCCGCCCATACTCCCGCCGCTGGCCATGGCCTGCTGGCCATGACCGACCGCAGGTGCCAGCTGGAGGCAGTGCCGCTGCCTGTCGAGGTGAGCGAGAGCCTGGCGGAGCTGGAGCTGTCGCAGAAGGTGACATCACTCAAAAAGGGTATGAGAAGAAAAGGGCCAAGCTTCTGGCACGCTACGTTCCACTCATCCAAGGTCAAGTGCTCTAAAATATACTCCAAAAAGGATGGCAGAGGAGGATTTGCCTGTCAGATGTGGACAGCTGTTGTAAAGCTGCTGTCACCGAGACGGGGCTTGCAGGCAAGGGCTTTCCAGACGCTGGTGCTCACGCTGTGGATCAGGCCTATGGGAGAAATGGCATCCCAGCTGGGTGCCTGCACAACTCCCTTGCCCTTGTGTGAAACATGACACCGAACACACAGGTCAGTTGCAGGCATGTGAGGCCCCAGTGCGAGATTCAGACACTGTGCAGCCTTTGGAAGACCTTAGAGGAAAGTCATTGCTGGCTGGAGATGGATGGGCTTCTGAAGTCACCAAGTGTCCCACAGCAGCAATTAGAAGGGAGAAGGTGGTTCAATTGGACTGTGTTAAAGTCAGCAGTGTGACCATCAAGAGATGGTGAAGAGAGCCTGCAGAGTGAGAGATGGTCATGGCAGATGACTGCAAGGGTTGGTGCAGAGCAGCATGGGGAAATGCACCATCCAGTGGGACTGAGCCCTGGGACACTGTCCAACTGCAAGCCAAAGCACCTGAGAAACAGCCTCCTACTCAGTGAGGTTGGGCAAAGACCTGAGTAGGTGTTTCACAGGAGCAAACCCCAAGAGCACCTGAGGAACCAGAGGAAGCACAAACCAGCCTGTGGCCACGCTGTTAGGATCTAGCAGGACTGTGGTGGGATTGGGGGGCTCATAGCTTCCTCCAGTGTGAGTTTCCCAGAGGAGCTCTGTGACCTCCAGGACACTGCCCTCCACCATCCTGACTCAGCCTGTGGAAACAGGGAAGACCCACAGGGCGACTTGGTGAGAGAAGCCCCTACAGAGGAACATTGCCAGCCTAAGTCTGGAAAGCAGGCCAGGCTGAGCTACTGAGGGATGCTTGCTAACTGGTAAAGGAAGGAGAGGTGAGGCTTCCCAGGCGCCAAACAGCCCTATCTTCCAGGAGGCTGGGTGTGTGGTGCCCCTGACCTGTGTGGTGTTGCTTAGGCTGCAGGCATGCCATGTCCTGCCTATTTGGAAAAGTATATTTTATAATGAATCAACAAAAAGAGTGCTGAGAAGACTCTTTACATGCTGATATTTATTCATACAAAAAAACCCTAAACCAAGTCAAATTGGAATTGAAGGAAACTTTAAACATCTTAATAAAGCCCATTTGCCAAAACTGAGCAGATACAAACTGAGTGTATATGTGACCGGCCACTCCCATCCTGGAGGGTGAAGGCAAGCCCACAATGCCAACTCCCTCTATGCTGTTTTGGTGGCCACAACGATGGAGCAGAAGGCTGCTGTCCCTTTGTTCTTAGGTACTTATTTTATAAGTTGGAAACCCAGGTGACTGCTTATTATTAGAGTTTTTGGTTTCATAGATACAAAGAAGGGAAACATGTAAGAATCAGTGGCTTTTCTTTAACAGTATTTCTCTTTTGAAATATGAAAATTATCTCATTCCCAACAAAATAGTCAAATGCTTATTAATAGATTTACAAAAAAGACATAGAACTTACATTAGAATCATAAAATCTAGGACTGGGCTGGGGTTGTGACTCAGTGGTAGAGTGCTTGCCTACCATGTGTGAGGCCCTGGGTTTGATCCTCATAAATATAAAAATAAAATAAAGGCATTATGTTCACCTACAACTAAAACAAAAGGCACCACATAAAAATAAAATAAAGGCATTGTGTCCACCTACAACTAAAACAAAAATATTTTTAAAAAAAACTTATAAAAAAAATCTAGGACTGAGGTTGTAATTCAGTGGTAAAGTGCTTACCTAGCACATGTGAGGCACTGGGTTCCATCTTCAGTACCACATAAAAAAATAAATTAAATAAAGGTATTGTGTCCATCTACAACTAAATTTTTTTTAAAAAATCATAAAATCTATTTGAAAGAAATAACCAAGACCCTAACATATTAAGAAACGTGACAGATTCCTAGTGGAAAAACAGTATTATAAAACTGGCAGTTTCCAAATCAATGTGTGTTCTTAAAGTTGGAATTGGAAGCAATAACATGTAGAAGGAGAAGAGTTCTAAGAGTAGCCAGTACATTTTTGAAACAAAGTAGTGAAGAAGGCCTGGTCTTGGAGATACTGACCCTCCTAGTGACCTCAGTGGGGACAGTGGCCGTGTTGCAGGAGAGGCCTTCAGTGTGTGCATGGGCACCAGGGAAGGTTACTCAGTAGCTGGCCTGCCCTGGAGAATACCACGAGTGAGCGGATTTCAGAAGCATCAAAGCTCTGAACATCTTAACTATGAAAGCTGGAAAAATCAGAAGCATGTGTAAGTAGCCTTTGAGTAGGACTTTCTTTGTAGGCAAGTCTGGTGTCCTGGAGAGTGGAGAGAAGAGGTCTGGGGGGTGACTGCCAGGCTGCCAGGCTGTCGGGGGGCATCCACCTTTCTACTACAGGATGCATCAGCCAAATAAAGTGAACGGAAATTCAAAGCAGAGAAAATGCAGGCAATGAACACGAAGTCTTGTCCATCTTGTGAGTGGACATGGACATGCAAATTGAAGGGAGCCTTCTCTCTCTCATCAGATGGGCAAATGTCTACTTCTTACGGCACCTGGTGCTGTCAAAGATGTGGGAAAATGCACTTTCAGACCTTGCTGTGGAGGCACAAGAGTTGTTGTAAAGATACTTCTTGGTGACTGTGAAAATTAAAAATATGTCTTCTCTTTGACCCTTTAGTTTCAGAGTGGGTTTTGTTTGTATGTTTATTGAATAAACAAGTCTGTCTGGAAAAAAAAAAAAAAAAGAATGTTGTTTAGAATCCAAAGATCATCATTTAATACTTAAGTCTAAAAGCATTTGAATTTGTTATGAAACTACAAATAATTTCAGAATTCTGATAACTTAAATATAAACTTTATCCTTGAGATTGAGGCAAAATATTTCTGATGATTTTACTTCTATTTTGATAACATCCTTATATGATCAATAAGTTAAGGTAAATATAAGACATTAACAACTGGTTGAATTTTAAACAAATATAACAGTCATGGCTGCTGAATGCATTCATGTTAAAGGCTGGTCATTCCCCATGGCTCAAAATTTTAGTGTCAGATTACCAGTCACTAATGATGAGGTCAAAGATTTCACTATGCCTTGACTTCAACACTAATGTAAAGATGGAACAGTGACTCCTTCTAGAAACACTACTGCCCATTAAGGGTATTACATTCCAGGATGGGACATTTGCTGTTAGGGCACTTTTACAATAACTTCTCAGTTCATTTCCTTTCTTTGTAGGAAATCAGTAACAATTATTAAACAGTTTTCTTCAACCCCTTAGCGAATGGGAGAATACCAATCTCTGGATGTAATTTTGGGGTAACTCTAAAATTTTGGAGGTATGTTATCGCTCTGTTTTTTTTTCATGATCTGTATTCCTATGGTGAGGTTTGTGCATGATGTTGGATGGATAATCCCCACTCCCTCTGAGCATGACAGAGGTGTCGTGCCTTGCATGATCCGTGCTTGGTTAGGGATACTTCAGGCATGAAGCTTTTCACCAGACCCTGTCTCAGCATGCCTGGACTCTTCTCACTCTTGAAAACACAAAGAGCTCTTCTCCCTGTCACTAAAAACAAAACACCAATTTGAAATGGGAAGTGGACCCCATGCCCTCTATACACTGGCCATCTGGCAGACTATACCTCCTGCTGACCTGAGTTTTTGGAACATCCCTGACCTTCTTGCTTCTGGGCCCAATATATCAGGGTAGTAAACTACTATTCCTGTGAAGGCAGTTGGCTACTGAGTTTTGTAGATTGAAGACATGCAAGTGTCCCTAATCTGTCACACAGATGAGTCCCATCTAAAGGGGTTTTCCTTTCTGGGATCTATCAGAATTGCCAGGGACATCTGTAGAACAGCTTCATGGGAGAAAGTGAAGGTAATTGTTCTAAGTGCCTCTGAGAATGGTGGTATGCCTATTCTTGGTGTATCTGTGTGTAGCTCTGTGCACAAAGATTCCTACTGGACCAGCCCTGTCAGTCACTGTCACAGAGCTTCAAATATCACATTGGAATTAAAGTCCCTAGCCTCCTTTCTCTTAGGGAGACCACAAGTGTATTTCTTCAGCTGCACAGAGCTCTGACCAGATCTGTGTCTTTGTTTCTCTCCTAGATCTAGCGTAACTCTTGTTATGGATGCCTGATGACCCAGTAAATTCACAGTTGGGTCTTGGAGATATAAAATAGAAAGTTTGTGATTTCTGATCGCTCATGTAGGAATCCAACAGAAGGGATCCCAATGAAAATGTCTCCTGGCCAGGCACTATGAGAATCTTCAGGGAACAATCCGGATTGCACTTATCCTCCCTTGCCATCTCAGGCAGAATCCAAGTCTCTCCTTTGCTGAAATTAATTGCAGTGGAGTGGGTTTTTGTTGAGATTTCTGGATTCTCCCATTGAGCCTACCAGAGGAGCTTTCCCTCTTCAACTCAGCCCATTTTTCCCTGGCACTACTGCAGTCCACTTCTCTTATGGATGCTTTTGTTGTTCTAAAAGGCAATATCCCTGGGTTTTGTATGGTCACTGGCTCTATATAGTTGCACTACAGTGTCTCCCCATAGTCCCACTGTTTTATCATGCAGCTGAAGACCACTCAGGAGTAGTCAGTAAGCTCTGTGTTCTTCTATGGGACCAATTTTCTTCCTCGATTTAATTTTAATTTTGTTTTTTAACTGAAAATTGTTACATGTTCTGCCTGATGGGTATGCACTATTAGGTAAGTAATATGTAGAAATATATTTCTTAGTACTTTGGCATTTTTTCAACTTATTTTCTACCAGAAAAAAAATTATCAAAAGATTTTTGACTATAAACCATTGATGATCAAAGGAAGCAGCAGCAACACTGTTTCATTTCTGTTTAACGTAGCATAATGGAAACTTATCAAGAATCTTATTGTCACACTAAAGTAATTCTTTCAATGGAATGTTTTCAATATTTAATGTTGTATAAAAGCATGTGCATTAATAATAATTTATTCAAGTCAGTTTTTATTTAATATCCTACTTTGTTAATGAAAAGTAGGGTCAGGGACATTGAAGTTAGTTCCTTGTGGAAATATGCACATCACTTAATATGTTGTCAGTAAATACATCTCCTTGTACTTCATCCTTATTTTATAGTGTCAGGAACTATAGGAAGATAAAAGTGCAACTTAATCCAGAGAGCATATATGATATTCCAGTTTGAAATATTTCATTTCTCTACAGGTACTTGATTAATTTTATCATGCTAATTTCAAAACTAGAAATTTAAATTTATTATTATATTGTGGTTGGGTAATCTCTAAGCCCTCATTATTGACGCTAACTTTATGACTGTGTCTCTGAGAATTCTGAAGAAGTTTAATGCTCATTCACCTCAGTATTTTTCTGGTGATGCATATCAAAGAGGAAACAGAGTCAATGGACAGGTATAATATAATAATCATATATGATGAAAAATTCACTGGGCAAGATGTTTGTTTAAAACATGAGCACTAGTATACTCATATACTAGTATACAATTGATGAAATGTACCTGTTAACAGAAAAGCCTGAATGTTAATGGCTGTTATAGCATCAGGTTTCAACAAGCGGTTAAATTTTGAGTGTTGCTACAGAAGCTGATTATTAGTTCCATCTGAAGACATATGTTGTTCAAAGGGAATTTGGGAAAGAAGAATGCATGAAGAATAAAAAAATCAAGGGGTACAGGAAGTAAGTGATGGGGAAATAAGCAAGGTGTGTACAATGGAGGGAGGGGCATTCAAAGGAAACATTGGAAAGAAGAAGAGCAGGGGATTTGAATTGTGGGAGGAATTTATGAGGTTTCAGGACCATTCTTGTCTTAGAGGTAGAGTAATTTTTCACATCTTCCTGTCTTTCTCACTGTTGGAAAACCATTGAATTGTTTTAGATGATACAGAGCAATGTTTTGTTTACCATAAAAAAAAAAAACCTATATGTTCAGTCATGTATGCATATAATTTATCATCATGTAAAATGTTACTACTTCCTAAGGCAGTAAATAGCAGAGAGAAACACATTGGGAAATAGAAAAAAATCAGGTTGCTTTTGAAGTGATTGTCAAAGTCATCATTTGATAAAATGTCCACTGGAAAGTGTGACTTACATACAGCTTAAAATTAAAGGATGTGAGAGGAAGAGCCTGTGGCTACCTCCAAGTAGGAAGCTTAAGTAGAGGTCTTGGAAATGAATCAGTATAGTCCAAGACTCTCTAAATTTAATGAATCATCTGTCAGGGACCTTGTCCAGAAAACACATTCAAATTCAGCAGGTCTTTGACTCAACATTTCTAATACAGTCTATGGTGATTCCAATGTTCCTGCTTCCTAGACTACATTCTGGGTAGCAAAGGATTAGACCTCTTTCTAGAGAAATCACAGTGAAGACCATTGGATCATAGTTTAGAACATAAGCAGATGGTGAGGAAGTATAAATCTTATTTATAATCTGAGCATGTCTCTTGACAGTTTGGAAGGAGGTAATAATGGAGAAACAGAGGATGAAATCCAGTGGCTTCAGTATATTTGCATTCAATACAAAGATGAGATTATAGTGGTCCTGAGATTACTGAAAGAGGTGGGTCTGCCAGTATTATGTAAACTACAACTGCCCATTTCTCCTCTCCTTATTTACCAGGTATTTGGGATATGTGTTGCATCATGTTATTTGTTCACATGAGATACACATAATTTTAGAAACATTAGCTATTTTATTAAAGATAGATAATTTTTCCATTTTGGGGAGTATTTGTATTGTGAATTGACCCCATGGCCTTGGGTTTGCTATGGATATACTCTTCTACTGAGTGACATTCTCATCCTTAGGTAGCTAACATTTTTGATAAGATAGTCATTTCATGGACATACTTGGAATACTAACAAGATATATCAAACCAGAGTAAGTTTGTAAGCAGAACACTTTGTAGAGCTTATTTCTTGAACACAATAATTGTCATTTTTAATACAACATAATGATTTTGAATCATAATTTTTCTTGATATATGATAATGCTGACATTTCAATTTGCTTTCTTTGTGATTACCACATTTTAATATTTTAAGCTTATTATACATTATTTCATAGATGTGGTTGCTATGTCTTCTCACGAGTGGATCAAGAAATGAGGTAGCGAAGTCAGAAGATACAAGAATTATCAGTGTATCCATGTCTCCTATAGGTACAGCAAGACAAGAATATTTTTATGAACTGTCATTTGAAAAGTATGTCTGAGCTGATCAGTGCAGAGTACTTCCTTTGATGAGCAATTTCCTCGTTCATTATTGGAACTTTGTACTCTTATGGAACAAATTGAGTTTACAGGACACATTTAATATGGTGGATTAAATAATTCTTATATGTTACATTAAAGATACATGCTATTACATTCTGACATCAACTTTGACATTTATCCTCTCAGGGACCCACTTTTGTCTTCTGATAGAGTTCATATTTCTCTCCCATCAATCTGCATATTTAGGGTGATATATGTACACATTCCTATTTTATTTTGGTTATTGGAAACATAATCTCACTTTTGGAAATCTTTAAATTTTTTTTTTACACAGTACTTTCATTTTGTTTTTATGTGGTGCTGAGGATCAAACCCAGTACCTGCCTCCCATGTGCCAGGGAAGTGCTATACCATTGGGCTGTAGCATTCACTTTTGGAAACTGAACCTGCATATTCCTGGTGTTCCTCAGTACATTTCAGTCATGCAAATGTACTAACAACAACAATCTAACACACCTCAAAACTAAAGTATCAAGCTGAGCACAGTGATTCAGCTCCATACTAATTCAGCAGGAATGGATGAATTGTTTTTGTACTCTTAATGTTTAGTGATGTATGTCCCTTTTGCTTTTCAGTGTCTCAAGAGAAATTTCCTAAGGTGAAGGTAATTACATTTCTCTTTGTATCTTGAATTATTAATTGTATATTATATGAAATATGTAATATTTATTTAATATCTCTTTTCCAAACCCATCCAGCCTACCACTACAATGAAAGATTCTTTTCTAAATAAAGTAGTAGGGAAATTTAGTAAAGTAGTAGGGAAACCTGGTAAATTTCACAATACAAATTCTCTACAATAAATTATATGAAAGCATGTGAGCTGGTGCACTCTTCCCATTCCTAATTCTTTTTGTTTTTTCCAAATACAAAGGGATGATTCTGCACAATTATGGCCAGTGTCAATGTTGGCTTCCATGATTAAAAATAGATATTTACAAGCATTTTTAAATTGCAACATTTATCTCAGATATTTCTATGTTTTAAGTTCTGTTATTGAAGTCACTACACTTATTAGGGCTTCACAGAGGTCAATTATTAGGTCATAATTTTTCCCCAATGTTTAAAAAATTTTATTTGAAAGGTGGGCAGTGGGGACAACTGTAATCCCAGGTTCTTATGAGATTGAGGCAAAAGTTTTACTTGATCCTAGGAGTTTAATGCCAGTCTGGGAAATAGGGAAAACTCATCTCTTCAAATATCAATTTTATTTCTAATATGACATATAGTCTATGGAGTAATTGCACTGAGGTGGTTGTATATTGTGTCACATTTTATGTGGTGCCCATAATCACCCATGTGATCAGGAATACACTTACAAAATCAAAGAATGTATTTTATATATCTCTTTAATTTTCCCATACCTTTAGAATTGGTATTGTATTTTGTAGAGAATAATCATTCATGTCATTGAACAGTGACAATAAGTGATAAATCTAAAGTTACTTATGTGTACCACTGATGTTTTTCCTTTCATTTTTGTCATTATTTCTTGGTTTTGTTTTTTGATTGCTAAGATGAGGATTGAATCCCATTTCTTTTGCAAAATAAACAAGTGCTTTTCCACTAAGATTCATCACAAGTCTCCTCTCTATCCTTTTTTATAAATTTACTCTTTATTTATTCATAAACTTAGGATTTATTTTGAAACAATTTTAAAATTATAAAATATTATTTGCTTTAACTCAGTTCTCAGTATTTTGCCTTTCCCTCCCTTTCTTCCCCTATTCCTATGCTTCCTTCTCCTCCCTCTACTCTACTGATATTTCTTTTTGTTTTGTTTTGTTTTTTTGTTTTTTGTTTTTACTAGGGATTGAACCCAAGGGCACTTAACCACTGTTCTACTTCTCCAGCACTTTTTATTTTTTACTTTGAGAGAGGATCTCATTAGGTTGCTTACAGTCTCACTAAGTCCCTTAGGCTGACTTCAATAGTACTATCCTCCTGCCTCAGTCTCCCAAGACACTAGGACTACAGGTATGCACTACCAAACCTGGTTATATTTATTTGTTTGTTTTTTATATTACTGTCTTGTAAATATATATGATAGTGAGATTCACTATGGTATATTCATATATGTGCATAAGAAAGATCATCTAATTCAAATAAAGATGAATTGAAAAGTTTTAAATGTGGGAGAATAGTGAAAGCAAAGAAGAAAATTAAGAAAAAATAAGAACAAAAATCTTGCTGAGAAACAAAAAGCTTATTTCCACTACAGAGCTCAAAACTTTTGGCAGGAATAGATACTCATTCTTAATTTTTTTTTTTTTTTGGCTTTATCATCCTTGAATTGAGCATTGGAAATTGTGAAGCCTGACAACTTTGTGTTCATCACTTATTAGCCAGCCTTTGTGGTTAGTTGGTACAGTTTGTTGTAGTAGATCTCAATTTCTAATTGCCTGGTATATGGTGGGTTAGCACAATTTGGATTTTGACAAATTATGTATTTCTGTGGCAGACTGTGGTATACAGTTCCCAGTTGGAAATTTCAGTAATTGGAACTTATACAAAATACAACTTTGGTGGAATTCAATGGATGTGTATTTGAGAATATGGAGATAAAAGCTAAAAGCATTGACTATTTTCAGTGAAATAATCATAGAAAACTTTCAGCATATCAGAAAGGTGATAGACATACATTTACAGAAGTCATAGAGAATTCCATACAGACTTAGGCAGAAGAGAAATTTTCTAAGTCACATCACAATCAAAATACAAAATTTAGACAATAAGTAAAGAATATTAAAATCTATAAGAAAGAAACCTCAGATCACATTTAGAGGCAAGCCAATAAAGTTCACTTCAGATTTCTCAACTCCAACCCTAAAATCAAGGAGAGAATGGAATGAGGTATTTGAAATTCTGAAAGTAAACAACTGCCAACAAAAATTTCTGTATCCAGTAAAGCTCTCTTTCATATTCAATGCAGAATTAAAATCCTTCTATGAGAAGGATAAACTAAAGGAATATATGACAACAAATCCAGCACTACAAAGAATGCCCAAAGACAAATTGCACACAGAGAAACCCAAAAATGAAACCCCATATTTCCAAATATATGAAGATCAATCAAAGACAAATCACATAAATAAGAACCAAGACAGAATTAAATACAAAAAAAATTAAAAAGCACATATTCCTAAAGACCTCGAATGTAAAAGGCCTTTAACTTACACATTCAAAGACATATATTACCAGAATGAATCAAATTATCAAATGATAAATGGGCAAATAAATTGAACACATGCTTGTCAAAACAAGGAATACACATGGCCAACAAATACATGAAAAAATGTTCAACATCAATAGCAATTAGAGAAACACAAAAAACTACACTGAGATTTCATCTCACACCTGTCAAAATGCCAGTCATCAAGAATACAAATAATAATGCTGGAATGGATGTGGAGGAAAAGGAATACTTTCATACTGTTGTTTGGACTGTAACTTTGAAAATCAGTATGGAGGTTCTTCAAAAGTCTAGGCTTGGAACCACCATATACCACCAGCTATACCACCAGCTGTACCACTCCTTGGTATTTATCCTAAAGAATTAAAGTCATCATACTACAATGATACATGCATGCCATGTTTATAGCAGCACAATTCACAATAACAGTCTACTGGAAAATGCTGTGTGTATACACAATGGAGTTTTACTCAGCCATAAAAAAATGAAATTATATCATTTGCAGGAAAAATTGATGAACTAGAGACAATTATGTTAAGTGAAATAAGTTCAAGGAGAGTATTTTTCTTTCCTATGTGAAAGAGAGAAAAAGAGGAAAGGAAAGGTGGGGGGAAATATGGAAATTAAAGGGAGATCAGAAGAGGAAAGGAAGGAGGTGAGGAGGGAGGGGGAAAGTGCTGGAAAGAGATATTGGTCAAATTATATTGTTATATTTGCACATGTATGAATGTGTAACAAAGCTCATCATTATGTACAACTATAGTACATGAATAAAAATATGGAAAAAAATCGAAGTACATGAGGTTTCCTATTTCCCAAGAATACATTGGTTTACTCCCACATAGATAATGGGGCTAAGGAGGTAATTATTTGTTGCTCCCTGTCGGGCAACAAGGTCCAATGTACTTCCTCAGGGCCCGCCTAAGGAGAATACGGAGCCGAGCAGGATGATGAGTGTAGGCGGCAAAGGAAACACACCAAAGCCGGGAGGTCTGTCAACACACGAGGCAAGAATCTCCTCTACTGAGGAAATCACAGATCTTTTATATAGGATGGAGGCTAGGTGGGAACCAATCAGCTTAAAGGTCAGCAAGGCATGGGAGGTTCATGCAGATGAGAGTCCCATAGGACTATATGGCAAGCACGAGTTGATCATATTCGTGGAACTGTTGTTAACCAATCCCTGACAGTGGTCTGATTTATCATCATTAACCTTTGAAACCGCCTTTGAGGCCTTGATCTTGCTCACCCGCCAGGAAGCAAGGAGTCAGCCTGAGTTAGTTAACATGTCATTAGTCCCAACAATTATTTATATATCCTGATTTGGTTATTAAAAGTAAAATCTGGGAAGCTTCTCAGTTTCAAGAATTCCATTCTAGCAATGCAGCAGTTTCGTTCTGCTCCTTCGGTCGTGGCAAACTTTGGGTCATGTATTTGAGTGAGCTCTTTCACTCTTGATATCCCAGGATCCAAATGAAAAAAGAACATCAAATGACAATGGGAGAAAAGGAACTCAGCACAATAAGGGGGAATCTCCCTTCTGTTACCAAGGCCCACAATGCCACATTCCCTAATCCTGGATAAATTTTAAATCCAGGAAGAAAATACTAAACAGGGAACATCTTGTGTCATCTTTTCACATTTTCCAGTCATACAGGTTGCGCAAATGTTAGGTAGGAAAAAGTGGAGAAAAATAAAAGCACAGAATGAAGAATTATTGTTTTTGCAATCCTGAAAAAAATTATTTGTTCAACTCAAACAGAAATGACAAATAATCAATGACCATTTATAATATTAAAGAAGCAAAAAATAATATGGACTGACAGCACCATAATCAAATTAAGTCATTTGATGAAGACAGTGATGAGGAAAAATATAATCCTCATTGAAAAGTAACTATTATCCTTGACCTTGAACTTTCATTAAAGGTGGAATTAAAAGGAAGAAGTACAAAATTAATGAGATGGAAGTATCACCAATCCTGTATTATAGTGACAAGGACACTGATGATGATGGTGATGAATTAATTCAACAAAGAAAGGACTGAAATGCTGATCACCAATGGATTTCTCTTAAGAATGAAGAATACAACGGGTAAGGCAAAGGCAATACTCCCAGTAGTCAACTGTTATTGTTCTATAAAAAATAGTTTGGGCTAATATTTATGATTAGCAAAATTTATGCTTTTACTGCAGATGTTCAGCCTTGTGGGATCATCAGAAAAAATGTAAATAACCCATGAGATGCCATTTTTCACATATATTAATAAATATTTACTTAAAAATAATAACCAAGTTTGACAACTGTGAAGATAAAGACATTCTCATGTCCTGTTGATGAATAAAATTTGTCAGCATTTTTCAAATGTTTAGTAGCATGCACCAAAATTTCAGTGTTCTTCCATAAATCTGACAGCTTCTGTTCTGTTACTGGATCTTTCTGGACCAGGAAAACATGATTTATAAATGTGTAACTCCTTTGTTAAGGACATGTGTTTTAGTCAGCTTTTTCACTGCTGTGACTAAAAGATCCAACCAGAACAACTGTAGGGGAGAAAAGATTTATTTGAGGATTTACGATTTCAGAGGTATCAGTCCACAGACCACAGTCTTCATTCCTCTGGGCTCTAGTCGAGGCTGAACATTACTGTGAAGTGTGTGGCAGAGGGAAGCAGAGAGAGATCTCCCCTCACCATATACAAAATATATACCTCATAGCCACCCCCCCCATAAACCACTTCCTCCAGTCATACCCCACCTCTTCCAGTTACCACACAGTTAAATCTCATCAGGGATTAATTCAGTGAGTCTATAGCCAAATCATTTCTCCTCCAAACCTTCTTGCATTGTCTCATACATGAAATTTTGGGGAACATCACATCTTAACCATAACAACATGTATTCTGTGTTGGAAGCCATGTATGAATTATGGGTTTGTTTGAGCCACCATAAGGCAGGGAAGTTGCTTTTCTGGGGACTCCTGGATGAAATTCCCAGGTTTGAGAAAGCCCAGATCATGCTGGCACCCTGCCTTAGCTCACAGCCCTAAGTTCAAACGCAGCCACTGGAGATGGGCAAAACCTGACAAGTTCCAGAAAACTTATTTTCTCCATTCTTATCCTGTTTTCCTGAAGAAGTTCCTCACTGAATCCCTTTGATGTGTTTTACTAAAAATAAAGCTTTCATTGGCTTTTCCTTTTGTTAGGATCAGACCCATCAAGCCCCTGCTTCAAATATTTTCCTGTGTCTTTTGCTTTATTTCTTGATGTTACTTTTTCAGATTTTATTTCCAGCTGGTTCACACTTCTGAGGGTTACTTAATCCATCCACTCACAGGTCACTGGTGACAATTCTGTATTATACAAAGTGTACAAAGGTGAATATATCTGATGTATGCAACATGTACATTGAAGACATGCAATGCATATGCTAGGCACATTTATATAAACATACTTCATATTAAATATGTATTTTAAGGGCATTTAGTATGGCATTGTCATATCAAATTGGAGTTAGTTCATATCATCATCAATAAGGAAAAAGTTAAATTGTCATATGTACAAAATAATGAAGTATTTAAAATAAAATACTTAAAATGAAATTAACTCTCTACTGTTTCTTGCACAAGTAAAGCATATTTAAAGCAATTATTTTAATGACACCTCTTAAGCACATTTTTGTTTTAATACTTAGAATTACAAAAGGAAGCTGCCTGCCACACTGGCACTCTGCCTTGTTATAGCAGTACTCATCAGTAGATTCAGGATACTTGTTTCCAATGCCCAAGTGCTCAAATAATAAATCCTTGATTAATCTGAAGATTGTGAATGCATTGCACATGGGGGTCAACATTTCACCAATACTTCATTATATTGGGTAAAATCTATTAGAACTTTCATCAAATCTTCAATATACTAAAGTAGGAATTGGCAAACTTTTACTGCAGAGTCCGACAGTAAATATTTTAGTCTTTGTGGACCACAGGGTCTCTGTGATTGTAGACACTAGTGGATGGGTTATAGACATGTTGTAGATGCTAGTGGATGGGTGTGAGGTGCATTTCATCAAAACTTTGTTTAAGGAGATGGAAATATACCTATGGATAGTATTGGTTTAGCATCCACATGACTCTGGGTTCTATCTCTAACACCACAAAATAAAAACAAAACAATAAAACTTTCTTTAGAAAAGTATATAAAATGATGTATTTGGCCCATAGGCACTAATTTGTTGACTTTTGTGCTAAATCCAAGGTGCAGCTAATGAAGTGAATCTTCCTTGTAAAGGTCAATTGCATGTATGTCATTATCTCTTTTAAAAATAATATATTTGAGCATGCATCACACCACATTTTTCAATAGTGAAGTGATTTAATATACAACTTATAAGGTATAAGTTTATAAAATTAGATTATGTTTAGAATTGCTACTTTTTTATTACTGTTATAGAATTCAATGTTTTAATATAGCTAATAACTTCATACTTGCATACTATAAAATATCCTAAAAGTACATTTGTTTTAAGCAAGAATTATTGCCCTTGAAATATTTTGTCTTTATGTGGTAATTATCTCTCAATATGGGCAAATGATAGTTTATATAATATATAAGGAATTTTAAGGGTTATTTCAGTTTAGTTTATAGTTCTATGAATTAATGATTTAATAATTTCATCTTGTATGCTTTGTGGCACATATTTAATTAAAAAAACTATTAAAGTGTCACAAATATACTAACTAATCATTATAAGGATTCAAAAATAGAGTTAAATTAGAGAAACATTAGATCATCACCCACTATGCTACTTAGCTAGGAGGCTATTCAAAAAAGGATTGGCATTCACTGACCTACATCCTTCCCCCGCATCTTTTTTTTTTTCTTCATTTTTTATTTGTTCACTGTAATCCCAGGAATCAAGCCCAGGACCTTGAGCATACTAGCAAGCCCTCTACCACATGAATATCCCCAGCCCTCCATTTGTGTTTGAACTTATGCCAGTAATTTTCACTCTAGCTTTTCCTCCAAAATTGCTTTTCCCAATTTTACCTCCAATTTTCACTTGAATAAATCTAGAAGCAATTTCTTTCATATCATGTTGCTTAACCTCTCAGTAGGATTGGATCCCCTGGAAACCTCCGGCACACTTTTTTCACCTGGCTTTCAGGATGTCACTCATTCCCCCAGGTTTCCTCACAACTTTTGATTCCTTCCATCTTAGTCTGTATTATTTACATACCCTCTCCTTTCTCTTATACTTTTTATATACCAGTTATTTCCAAATGTATCTCTCCAGCCACAGTCTTACTCCTCAATTCTAGATCTTTATAATAAACTGCCTTCTTAGCTGTTGGTGTCAACTTAGCAGGTCCAAAATTGATCGAAAACATTTCCTCATTCCTACCCCTCATTTCTACTTGAGTTAATGACAAAATGCCATGGTGTCTTTCTTGGCTCAGCTGTCTCTCTATCTCTCTTTTTTAAAATATTTTTTAGTCGTAGATGGACACAATATCTTTCTTTATTTTTATGTGGTGCTGAGGATCGAACACAGTACCTCACATGTGCGAAGCAAGCACTCTACCAGTGAGCTATTGCATCAGCCGCCCCCCCCCCCCCCCAGCTGTCTCTTTTATGCCTCACATCTTGTCTATCTGTAAATATTGTCAGGTCTGCCTTCAAAGTTAGTCACATCTTCCACTTCCAAGCTACCAGCATCTCCTGTCTAGATAAGTGTAAATAGTCAGCAAATTGGTCTTCTTCTCTCTTTTTAAATCCTCTTTCCATTGATTCTTATCACAGTGAACCAATTAGACCAAGTCAAATGATGTTATTTCTCTGCTTACAGCATTCTAGTGGCCCCTCATTTCACTGAGTCCATGTAAAAACTCTTCCTAAGATGTAACATATAATACGTGATCTGTCTCCTGTCACATGTCTGACTTTAATTTGTATTTTCTGTTTCTTTCACTCTCCTAGTCCTACTGATCTTCTCACTATTCTTTAAACTCTGAACCATTTCTATCCACTTCCTGGCTTTCTCCTTCTTTCATTTTTTCTTTAAAGCAACTCTCTTAGCAAGACCATTATTGACTGTCCTGATTCACATTTGTACCACACCTCCCATTCAATGCATACAAATTTTCATTTCCCTGCTTTTGTATTCCTCCTCTGCCACATTTTACATTTTGGTTGTCTAATCTGTTTATTGTTATTGTGGGTCTACTTCGCTTCACAAGTAAGATTTTTGTCTGTTTACTGGTATATCCTCAGTGCCTAGAAGTGAAGACCTAGCATATAGTAACTGTTGAACTATATTTATTACATGTGTTAGTGGAGTTACTCTTGGTGTGGTGTCTGAAAAATTAGACTAATTCTCACTTAGGAAAAGATCGATATGTGTCTATTCTGACATTACCAGTAAAAATATGTATGTCTTAGATTATTTGTCCTTTTATACAAGCTAGTCTCTCATTGTGTAGAAAAGTTCCACTGAGTCAGCAAAGTCCAATATCATTATTACTCATTATATATTTGTTTCCTGGTAATTATGATCTTTTAGCTGTATTAAATGGATCAAATCCCTGCAAACTTCATTTCTATTTTATTAAGAAAATTAAAATATGAAGGTAGTAAATTCCATGAAGTTTAAAAATAATTACCAGAGGATTGAGAACCTTCAGTAACTCAAATAGAAGTTTGAATTTATTGCTTTCTATGGTAAATTTCAGGAGCAGTCTCTTTTAACACAGCAATCTGCCTATCTTATATTGGGTTTTGCAAAAGAGTGAAGTTTAAGGATCATCGAACTGCAAAAGATAAGTTCATTTCTGTAGCAGCATGGTTTTTCGAGTCATACATTTGTTGATTGATTGGCATTCTAGGGCATTCTAGGGCATGCATGAACAACTGACTCACATGAACTGGTTGGTATTTGAAGCCAATGAACAATGATTGAATGAATAGGTTTAATAATGTTCAGGTGGCTACCATTATAATGATTGCACATCAATCTTTTCTCAAGGATGTTTTCTATTTAAAAGATACTTCCTATCAACTTTCAAAATAAAAACTATTCATATTCTAGATTTGTAGACTTATATTTGACTCGAGGTATTGCTTAATAATTGCTCAGAAATACTTCATCTTTTAAAAAGATTTTAGATGCTTAGAATACTTAGTCTGAACAAGAAGAGTTATGTACATTATTTTTTGGTAAATGCTAATTTCAATTTATTTGATTTACTTTTATGGGCTCATGCTCAAATTCTAACAAAATAATCTCAAGGAAGAAATTTCACTTTCTTTGCAGATTTGTGTAGGTATGTAATGGTGATGTCTTGTGATTATTCTCTGTGTTTTCCCCATATAAATATAATTACAGTGGTCTGTAGTTAAATTCAGCTTTTTTATTAGAATTACATACCAGTTTAAAGCCTGAAAAATTTACAAATTCATTTTCAGACACATTCATAACTAATCAGAGCATTACTATTTGAAAGTCTATATAATAGCATTCATGTATTTCGAGAGAGGTTTTTACCACCATGATGATTTATTCTTTCATCTTGTATTATTGTGGGAGTTTAAAAACTTCATCTAAGTTGCCTAGTATTATATTTAAAAAGAAAACCCAACAAATGTTGCACACACAAATTGTTATTCCCCTAAGCACCACTGCTCATGAGCAGTGAGCTCTAGTCTCTCAGTGCAGCATCCAAGCTTTGTGAGCAATCATCTGTTATTACTTGCCTCTGCATGTTTTATACTCTCCTTTGAAGTTTCTAGAAAGCACCTACATGCCACATACCCAATCTTTGTGCTTACTTTCTATTCTCTAAATAGAATAGTTTTCTTGCCTGGTAAGATCCCTCTTTTATATTTTACCTATTCTGTATAAAGTCTTTCTTGGACTAAGATCTAACATTTTGTATATCAATTCTTATGTGTAACATTGTATCATAATTTTATATCTATTTTTCAAAACAGAGAATATACAGTCCCTTATATTTACCTGGCACTTCATAGATTTTTTTAAATTAATGAATTAAGATGGGAAAAGTTTGGAGTCTTATCAAATCTGCCTTTTTATTTCGTCAGTAGAATTATGGGAAATAATTGGCTTTTTGTGGATTTTTAAAGTAGTGGTCCTGCCTTGCCCATGAAGAACGTAAAGAAAGACAAAACTAAAAAATGGACCTCCAAAGAGTCTATGATTACACCATCATTAGGGTTGGCTTATTCACTTGCTGGTAGTCTTCTGCAAATGAAGACTGGTTGCAGTTTAAGTGAAATAGATCAGGAAGAAGGAAAAATCCATCCTTTATTTCCCTCTGAAGGGGTATTAGCAATCAATATATATATTTTTTTACATTGGCAACCTCTTTACTATCTACAGACTGGATATTATAAAATCAAGACTTCTTTGTCCAGTATATACACAATATATTCAGTACAGCAAAGTTAAATGAAATGCATCTTACAGGGCAATGGATTAGGTGAAATTTTGTAGCACACTCTAACAAAACACCTTCTGCAACTTTTTCCTTCCCACCTCCCTCAACCCAATGAACAAGTGTGGACAGTATTCTGTTCAGAGGTGGTTTAACAATTCCAAATGCAGTATTTCCCATCAATTTTTAAAAGCTATTTACAAAAAGTTTTATTCTACTACTTCTACTTTCAAATACATCAAAAACTTCTAAGTCTGTAGAAGGACTTGATATTTTGCATAAGAACCTGTCCACTGCACACAGTACTGGTAAATTACACATGCAGCAATGGTTATAATCTGAGGTATCATAATATGAACATTTTGTCCTTCCTTCTACTTTCAGTCCAGTAGACAAGTACAGGCATAAGTAACACTTAGAGATGATTGAAAAAATTAACATCCATAAGTCACTTACAGAGGACAAGTTTTCCTATGAATTTCAACACAAAATGTAAAAATGTGCCAATTTTAGTAACTACTTGGTCATACACTGGCAACCTCTTTAACAAATAGATCTTGTAAAATTGGGACTCATTTGTTCATTATATACACTATCAACACAGCAAAACAAAATGCACAAAACATACAGAAAACTCATGTCTGGAAATATCAAAATATGAAAACACTAACATATTATCTTTTGCAATTGCTTCCCTCCCACCTCCTCCACATCACTGAACAAATATATTTAGTACTATACTGCTCACAGAGTTGGTTTAACAGTTTCTTTTCCCAAAGATAATATTTCATATGACTTTTAGCAAAAAGATATTTAAAAAGTGATATTTTACTACCTCTAGAAACATCTAGACAGACTATATATTTCAAGTAAGGACTCAATTTGTCCACTAAGGTACATGACAGACTTGAATAAAGTGTTCACATGTAATAATAATTCTAATTTAAAAATGTCTTTAAAATATAATGCTCAAAGTTTCAGAAGACAATATTTCCTAGGAATTGTAACACAAAACACAAAAAATGTGTTTACTAATTCTACTTTTGTCCTACACTGGCAACCTCTTTAACATCTAGAAAGACTAAAAGTAGATGAAGACAAATTTGTCCTTTATATACACTATGTATACAGCAAAGAAAAATAAATAAGTAAATAAATAAATAAATAAATCCAAAAAAAACCCCATAAACATAGGAATAATGGTTACTCTTTCCTCATTGTAAGCACAGCAGTATGGTGCTCCAAGGAAGCAGCACACAATGTGTACCACTAAACAGGGTTTTGGCCATTATCCCCCAAAAACATTTCATAATTTTAACAAAAAGAAATTCACAAGATATGTTATATTTTACCATGTCTACTTTTAACATGTATCAGTCAGTTTAGAAATTCTAGAAAGTCTAGATATTTCAAAACAAGTATTTAGCATTTTCAACTATATATATATAATGAGAAATAAAATGGACACACAAAACAAAGGTTACAAGATGAAAACTGTCTTTTATCTATAACCAGTCTGGCATAGCCCTCCTTCTGTCAAAAGTCTTCTCCCTGTCCCCTAATCCAATGGACAAGTGTTTCTCCTAGAGGTGGTCTAACAAATCCATTTCAAAGTCACTTCCAGAAGACATTTCTGATTTTTTTTTAAACAAATGAGCATTTACAAGATGTTATTTTCTTACTCTTGTCACATGTGGGCAACTTCTTTACCGTTTCTCATGTCCAAATGTAGCAAAAGCTTTAAAAGGTTGGGGTGAAAGTTGAAAGCAGCTTTTTCACATTATATACAGAGGCCTTCTACAAATTGCCAGTAAATCTTCCCAAAGGGTGGTGGGCCTTTCTAATTGGTCAAATACGGTAGGTGTTGTACGGTAATGTGATGTGGTGCCTTTTCTGGGAGAATGAACGCCAACCACCCAAGGCCTAACTGACCGCCCGAGGCCTAACTGTTCCACCCGTCCTCTTGGGGGCTCACCTTCCAGGGCGGTTAAGGCGGTTGTCCGCCTTGTCAGGTCACCGTGCAGTCTCCTGGAGCCGCCCCAAGCGGTCATGGAGGGCCCTAATCTGCCTGGCTCCGCTCTCTAATGCGTGGCAGAGCTTTTGGGCATCCACCCACCTCCTTGGATCCTCCTAGCCCCTGTAGCATTCAGTTGGCCTCCCTTCTCACCTTGCCTCTCCAGCCCACAGTCACTCAAAGGCACCACGTCCTTAGCTGCGGCTTTGTCTGGGACAGACAGGATTGAGCCAGGTCTCTGGCAGCCCGCAGGGTCAGGGTTTGGGATCATCCACATGGGGGCCAGAGGCGGAGGAGGCTCGCTGGTTCTTGATCCTTCACGTCTGGGTCAGCCAGTGGGCAGCTGCAGAGGGAGCTTCTGGTGTCTGCAGGGCTCAGGTTGTGACCTGTCCCAGAGGCCCCCAACCCCCCAGCTCACTCAGAGGGCCCAGGAAGCAGGCCTCACTTAGTTTCTTATCACACTCTCTGCCAGAACTGGCAGTCTAAGCAGAATAATGTAGTTTAGGACAGAGGAAAGGAAAACTCAGGAGCATTGCTGCTGACCGGTTCACAAAGATGGAGACAAGTGACTTTGACAAGGAGTAAGTTTCTATACATTGTCATTTTGAAAGCCTGACTTCAATGGAAAATTGTAGTAAACTCCTTAAGAGAAATTTTCCAGGGAAAGGCAATGGAAAAGTGAACAATGACTAAAGACTGTGGAATTAGAGAGTGAAAGAAGTTAAAGAGTTAAAGAAAGTTAAAGGGTTTAGTGTATTTCATATGCCCTTGGAAATGATCCACAAAAGGACGCACTTATTCAATTAATTGGGTTTGAATATACAATATTAGAAAGCTTCATAGAGTATATTTGAAGATTTATAGTAAAATTAATTGCTCTTAGAATGTCTATTTGTACATTTTCTATGGTAAGTGTGGTTGTTCATTGTGTTTTGGTTCAGATATTGGACTTCCTAATGTAATTGAACCTGCAAAACTATGACCCAAACGTTCAACTATCACAGATTTTAAGTATGTAGTAGAAAACATACAAACTCACAAATCATACTCAATAGAATATAATCATGCCTTGTACCTTGACAATATCATTATGAGCCACTATGATTTTGTATGGTACTCTAAAATATCAGGAGTATCAAACTAATAGGTACTTAGAATCTAGGGGAAAAGAGATTATGGTGTTTGTGTGCAATACAAAAGTAAGGTATTGACAACAGAGTTCAGATTATTCCTTTTGGATTAGAAAATTTAAAGTATCAGAACCTTGCTTCCCTGTTCCAACAACATAATTGAGTATGCATTGTGTGCTCTCTTTGTTGAACGTCTGAATAAATCATCAAATAGATAAATGATGCCTGATGATGAATTTGTTGAGAAAAAGTAAACATTTATTGAAACTAAGATTTCCAATTGCCTGTGTAGTCATTTTATTTTTGAAGTAATATTGGCAAGATGCAGAAATTATATTTACAATTATGTCCAGATACAGAGTGATAATATAGATTGATCTGTTATTGTATTTCTTTCAAACACTTGGTGAGGAATAATTCTTTCACAGAATATTGTGAAACACATGTTATGGAGACTGAAAACCTGGGTTTGAATTTTGGGTTTGCCACTAAACAGATTTGGGGGTTTTGGCAAGTTATTTGGCCTTTCTTTAACTAGTTTCTTCCTTTATAAAATATCTAATGTTACCTACCTCACAGAATTGTTGGGAGAATGAGAATTAAAACAAGTCTGGTATATGTACACTATTAGAATTGTGTACAGTCATTGCATTGTAGGTCCTGAAAAAGAATCCTAGCATTATTGCAAAAGGGTTTTCCTCATACAAGGATTTAAGTCATAATTTACAAATGACTTTTAATAAATTGTATAATTTTATTATTTGAAAATGATGACAAAACACTTGTATTTCTATCAAATAATGCAAGTAACATTTATTTTGCTTTGACTGTCAGTGTAATCTAAGTTTAACTCTTTGTTTGATTCTATTAGTAGTAGTATTCTTGATTCCTTAATGCTATTGTTTCTGTTTACACTTGAATCTCCCTGTGGAAAATTATCGTGAAATGTATGGGTACAAGAAATAAATTAAAAACATAGGGAATTTATATATAAAAATAGTTTTGATGCATTTTACACAATTGTTAGCTGTATGAAAGAACATTATATTTCTCTTTTCTTTTTTTAGGTCCATAGAGAAAACATCTAATGAAAAGGGGAAGCTATTGTTAGAAATAATACAAGACAATATTTTATTGATAAAAGTACATTATGAAAGGCAAAATGATACAAAAATATAAATTAAAAATATATTGTAAAATGTAAAGTGAAAAAATTGAGAATTTTTTTATGTACACTTTAACTTTGAAAATGATTTAGAAAGAATAACCATTGATAAAGTTTTCCTTTTGTCAGAAATCATTTATTTGAAAAACTACCTGTGTTTTTGCTTATATAAAAGGTGGATAATTGCCACCACTATGTTTTTAGTATATGGCAGATATATGTATATATGGATATATATCCATATATATATATCCATATATATATATATATATATATAGGTACATTTTGATATTGGATTATTGTTTGATAGGTCAGGAAAACAAATGTTATGGAAGAACTTGATGAATCACAATCATCTGTAACAGCCTCACAAGCTTCTGAAGTGCCTTACCCTAATTATAAGGATATTTTGATGTTAATTGAACAACTAAGCATATCATATGAAGGTAGGATCTTTGCATAAAAATTAGACCTTCTGATGTGTATTATAGTAATAGATGCACAAATTGCTTAGCACACACCATAAAACACTGATGTGTTACAATGCTGGTCATTTCAGAAATGTGCTTTGCATTAAAATATAATGAGAACAGTGGTACACTATCAAGTAAATACCTGGATTATTCCCACTACACTTTTCTTTGTGAATTATACCCCCTACTCCTTTTGTTGGCTTTTTTTCTCTCTTGTGCCTTGAGTATTATCAGGTCAGTTTACCATTGTGTCTACCTGAATCTGTAGTAACCTTAGACCTGTACCCCACCTCCTGAAACTATGCTTTTTTATGCAACTATAATCATATATTTTTAAAAATTAATTTCTGATAATGCTTATCCCTTCCTTAAAACCCAAGTATCACTCCTCTTTGCTATAAGGTTAAAGACCTCAAGCCTCTAGCTTTATCCTGTGTCTGTGTCCCAGCCACTGTCTTAGATGTTTCTTCTTACAATAGACCTTTTTGTTTTCAAGAGATTTAATGAGGTGTTATTGACATAAGGTAAATTGTACATTTAAAAAGTGTGTAACTTGACAAGGTTTGACATATTCAAAACATGTTTAATCACCATAAGTAAGATAAAGAAATCCTTTTATATTCCCTTAATAAGAACCTGTCAAATGATTTTTAAAATATTTGTACCATTTTCATGCTCCTCAACATGGAGTAACTGGGTGGTAATCATAGTCAAGAAGGATGTGTTTGGAGGTGGTAGATCATTGCAGGACTCCCCTGTGAATGGAACTCTCACTGCTTCCTGGTGGCCATGTCCTAAGCTCCTTTCCTTTGTCATGTCTTTCTGCCATGATGTTCTACCTCACCTTGGGCCCAGAGCTATAGAGTCAGCTGTCTATGAACCTAGACTTCTGAAAGTCTAAGCACCAAATAAACTTACCCTTCTCTACATTTTTTTAAAGATCTTTTTGTCACAGTGAAGAAAGTTGAATGTAAAAATTCCCAAGCATTTAAATTTTTTGGTGTTACTTTTAATGGGATAGTTTTCCTGATTTTTTTCTTAGCAGAATTACTTTTGTTGTACAGGAAAGCTATTGATTGATGAATGTTGATCTTGTTACTATCTATTTTGCTGAATTCATTATCAGCTCTAGAAGTCCTCTGGTGGAGCTTGAGAACTTTAAAAATTTCCAGGACTTTACAGTCAGTCTGTGGGCATCTTTGCCTATGGGGTGAGTTTCTTTTAAACAACATCTAGTTGGATCTTGTTTTTTAATCCATTCCACCAATGTGTGTCTTTTAATTGGGAGGTTGAGAACATTTACATCCAGTGTTATTGTGGATAGATTTTTGTTATTTTCTGCCTTTTTGTTTGCTATATTTAATTCTGTCTTGGTTTTCAGTAGTTGATTGCTCTTCTATGTGACAACCCACATAGTTCAAATCTGTAGATAGGTGTGTCGGTCACCATGCTCTTTGATTTCTTTGTTTGCCTCCTAAAGGTGCGATTTGTTTTTAAAAGTATTTTCCAGACCTCTCTGCTTGTGAATTTTATTTTGGCAATTAAGTTACTTAAAAACAGCTTGACCCTTTATATCTTATTTTTTTGCTTTGTTAGGTGATCTGTCTAGGTTGAATTCTTCACTAATAGGTAAGATCTTTCTGATGACTTTATTCATTGTCCTATGAATTACAAGTTTTTTTAGACTGACTGATGGGAAGAGACACTCTCTTTTGGCACTTTGTGAGTATCAGGCAGCTTCCTCTAATTTTTTGAAATGTTTTATCCCTAGGTCTCAAATCCTTTCCAAGGACACATGTATTGTTAATTACTCTGTTAAATATTCAAATGGGGTACTATAAAGGTCTCCATGGTTCATTCTCTCTACTGCTCTCTAATCTCCATTGTTCTGTCCTTTGATCTCTCTGTCTTGATTTTACCAGATTCAGTTTCATCAGCTCAGCTCAGGGAGTCTAGTAGATTAATTGGGTTCCTTCTCCTTGAGTCATTGGCTGGAAAATCTCTCACAGTAGTGAGTTAACACAATTGTAAGACTTAGCTCATTTACTTTCCATCAGGAATTATTTATTGTATTCATTGCCTGATGTCTACTTTCTTGAAAACTATTGTTTAATGTATTTTGTTTGTTTTAGTTTTACTTGTTTCAGATAGGAACCTGAAGTAGTACCTCTTCCTCCATCCAGCCTTAAAGCAGATTGCAGTAGCATCTCAGCACATGCTGTATGTTGTGCCTAGCTGTTTCCAGTTCATGTCTCATTTCTCAATGTATTCATATCATGCTCAGGGAAATATTCCTAGGGATCAGATTCCCTTATGTGATCACAGAATTCATTATTTCATTGCATCATTTATCTGAATTTGTAATGATCATGTTATTTGTCAGTCTTCTCCACTAGATTTTAAGCTAAACAAGAGCAGAGTTCTCATCTGTTTTATCTATAGATCTTAGGATAATGTGTTCCATGTTATAGGTACTCTTTATACATTTGCTCAGTGTATGAGAGTACATGTAAAAATATACAGTCCTTCATATATGAAAATATTCAAGTATTTTATTTCTGTCTTGTTTTCTCCATGATACAGATTCTCATAGCCTAATGAAAATCCAGAAGGCAGTTCATTCATATCAAAAAATAATAGAACTTAAAAATTGTCACTGTTCACAGTGTTTATTACATGAGAAAGAAGTTGAAAAACTGGAAAATAAACTTTCTGTAATAAAAGAGGAGATATCAGAAATGAAAAAGGTGAAACCTAAGTTAGAGGAAAAAGAAATAAAATGCAAACAAGAACTCTGCAACTTGAGGTATGATACCCTGGTTTGAAAGAAATGTTTGAACTCTTTCCTTTACACTAAAAGTACATAGGGAATTTTTGTAATAGTTGAGTTAACTGCTGGCATTTTGCAAGGGAGAAAACTACTTATTCTTGTAGAGTCTGAAATTCTTGGCAAATAAGGTAATATATTGCTAACCATATTTACTTCTAATAATTAAATGCATATTATTTTCAATCATAATTTCAATGGCTTTATAGAAATGTCACTATCACAAAAATCTCACTGCTTAACAAATAGAATTTGGGGTTATTTTTTATTTATATTTTTATTTTTTGTATTACAATTGATGGTTCATGGAACCATATTTTATTGATGCATTATAGTCACACATAATGGTGGGATTTGTTGTTACATATTCATACATGCACACAATGTAACAATATAATTTTGTCTATATCTTTCCCTACTTTTTCTCCTTTCTCTCCCCTTCTTCCTCTCCTGGGGTCACTTTTCTCTACACTACTGAGCTCCCTTTGATTTCCTTGAGACTACCCTATCCCTTTCTTTTCCATTTTCTTCTCTAGTTTCCACAGATGAGAGAAAACATGTGACCCTTGACCTTAAAAGTTTGACTTATTTTGCTTAAAATAACTGTCTCAGTTTCCATCCATGTCCTGCAAATGACATAATTTCATGGAAAATGTATTTTCTGTATTCATTTAGTTGAATAAACTTCTTCAAAATAGAATTATTTGGTTAAAGAAGAGTAATGTCATGAAAAGGTATTTGATCAATATTTCTAAATTGCTTTTGTACCCCAAAATGTGTTTTTAAATATTTCTGCAGTTTTTTTTTCTTTCTTTTCTTTTTTTTTTTTGGTGCTGGGTATTGAACCCAAGCTTGGTGCATCTAGGTAGGTATGCTGCTGCTGAATTATTCCCCCACCTAGCTACAGCTTTAACCCTAACATCCATTAAGCAAAAAGTGAAATGGAAAATAATTATTTCTTTCAAATTCTCCCTTATACATAAATAATATTTGGTCAAATTTCTATTTTGCAAGGAAATATTGCTATTTATTATTGGACTAAATATTAGGTCCTGCCTTGTTCCAAAGTGGATTTTGAGTTGTTGATAAAATACATAACAATAAACTAAATTGAAAGTGTTACCATGAAAGAAACATAAAATGTATAAAAACGGGTACTTGACTCCTTAACCTGGTCTTGGGTTATGATAATATGCAGATGTATGATGTGTGAACAACATATGAAGGTGTTGTGTTAACACTGGCAATCAATTGCAGTGGTTGCTGTTATATTTCATGAATATAAAAGCTAATACTAGTGAATTTATAAACTCGTTTATAAACAATAAGTCTTTAAAACTTATTTAACTTTATCTTTTATAACTAAAGAAGAATTATGACACTGCAAAAATGATCTTCGTTTTTTGTTTTGGCAATGCCAGGGATGGAACACAGGGCCTCCCACATTCTAGGCAGACACTCTACCATTGATCTACATCCCAGATCCCCACCCCAAATCACTTTGAATATATCAATTTACTAATCCATTTCAAAATTCCGTTTCCATGATATCTACCACAGTTACTAGTAACAGAAACTTCCCAACTGACAGAATGATCTTTCATTATTACCTTTCAAGTATATATGTTTTTGAAAAGACTGAAGGAGAAATTAAAAATATGAGAACTAGAAAGGAAAAGTATCTTGAACATAGAATTTTTATTAGGAATATGGATCAACATATGAAGATCCAGAATACAAGACAAACTTTTTGTTTTCTGACAAAATGAATTTTAAGATAACTTATTTACCTGCAGGTATGCCTTAAAAGAAAAAGAGAAGAAAAGAAGAAATGTCGATCAGCTTTTTGAAAAAATGAGCAACCAATTAAGAGAAAAAAAAGAGGAATATACTAAAGGAATTAAATTAAACAAAGAACTTCAAGTATCTTTTAGAACATTAAAAACAGAATTGGAAATTGCAAGAAATAACTTAAATCAGGTAGTCTTCAGTATAACTTCAAGTTTCTTACTGTATTGATAATATTTCTTTAACTTCATATATACGGTCATGTTTCGTTTGATGGGAACATGATCTGAGAATGTGTTGCTGGCATTTATTATGCTATCACACAAACTTCATACATCTCCCACAAAATTCTGGGACCACTATTGAAACATGTAATCTGTTGTCTCTCAAAGCAATGTTACACAGTGTGTGACTCTATTATTTGGTTTTAAAGCAAAATGTCATTTCTTCCTAAAATGAAATCATGACATTTATGGTTAAATTTACTTATTGCTTATCTTGGCATCTCATAGATGCTCCCTGTGTATTTTCTGAATAAAAGCTGAGTTTAGTTTAATAAATAGCATAAATGTTAATTTAGATATTTTTACATTAAGGTACAGGATAAAGACCTTTGAAAGTATTGTAGGACTAGTTTAAATGAGTTTTTTTTTAAGATATAGATGAACCTTTATTTTATTTATTTATATGTGGTGCTGAGAATCGAACCCAGTGCCTTATACATGCTAGGCAAGTGCTCTACCACTGAGCCACAACCCCAGTCCATTGTTAAATGAGCTTTAAAAAATTATTTTTCATAATTGTGTTTCTATATTTAAGAAAAGTTTTTCCTACTTGACAAATTTACCTGTCATTTCTGCAGTTAAAATTTGAATAATTCATGTGGGATAAAGGTCCATATGCTTTAGTAGACTACTTGTTTTTAGTAGTTTAAAAAAAAAAATTTGCAGGTACTGCTCTTGATTAAGCTTTTAGACTTTCTCTCCATTGCTAATACGAGACCAATATCTTACTGAAATGAATCTTTAGGTGTTAGCTGAACAAAAGGACACCAAAAGGCAACTTTCCCAGAATTTATAAGATGGGATTCTATCAAATCATCTTTGCAAACAAAAGGAGAAAGACATGGCAAAAAAAATGTTTCTTGAATTATTTTTGTTGTTTTCAAATGTTTGTCTCTTTGTGTGTAAGTGTTGTGTGTGTATGTGAACATATACTAAATGGTAACTGGATCTATCATGGAAAAACAGAGAATTTTAAAGCCATGTATTTTTATCCTTTATGCACATATTTTGGGGGTGAGGGTGGTGTTTTGATCCCTTTGGCTTAATTAATGTTCTTAATTCAACTCCACTGGTCAGTAGTAATTTAGTGACTTTCACATTGATTACTTCCAGAGAAAAGGATATTAATGTTTTACATAGGAATTGATGATTTCCCATGATTCAAAACCCATGTTACTAACAATAGTTATTCTAGTTTGGGGCATTAATTTCACCCTTTTGATATATTAATGTGGACGTCTGCTTTTTATTCCCACCACTAAGTAAGCAGGCAAAGCATAGCCAGCAGAGACCCTAGTTTGAATATGATTTTCTCATTTATGAGAAGAGAAACAGTTTTCTTCAAGCAATCTCCTATTTCAGTACAAAAAGCTTTTGGAGTCAATGGTATACCATAATATTTTACTTAGTGATAATTAATTGATAAGTACATCATTCCTGATAAATGAGGCCAGTTTATTTCCCCTACTTCATGTTCACTCACGTTTCAGAGTTTACAAAAGAGAAATCTTACTGAGCAGAAAACAATAAGGAATTTCTGAGAAGAGCCTAACAAATATGACCTTATTAACAATTAGTATTATGAAACACAAGACTTCTTTTGTGTTTTTATTTTTACAGTACAGAAATAACTGATATGATGGAATACTACTAGAAGCAGCTTGCTTATAGTTAAATCATTCTTTTTTTTCATATTGTGATTATAAAGTTCATTGTACATGTAAAAGTGCTTAAGTATAATCCTTAGATTTATCATTTATCAATAGCTGCAATTCTTATAACTTACTATAACTTACTACAAAAATGTTGAAAAAAATAGAATACGTGTAGAATATTTTCAGGAACAGGGAACTAAAAAAACTTAGGGGAATTTCATCTGTCCAAATATGTGAAGAGCTAAGACCCATATTATGGGTTGGCTGTATACATGAGGTATCAGAGAGCAAAGTTTTTTAACATGGTAAAACATACTAATCACTTAATTTATGAATTGAATCTGTTGTAATTCAGAGAAAGATTTTTTCAATTTTGAAATTCTTTAAAATTATGATATTTTTATATTCATAGATTCATTATCTTCAATAAACCTTTTAAAATTTTGGAATTTTTTGCTTTGATAAGCGTTGAAGCTTACATCTGATTTTTCTACAGTTGGCTATCCATTTATTGCAACCCTTTTCTTTGTATAAATGTACAGATGATTTCTTAGTTTCAGAGGAAATTGTGATGTATTATTTTATTTATGCTAGCTAAATGTCTCCTTGGTTTTACTTAGGTTTCCAGTAGGAATGAAACAGGGAAAGAACTGTTGCATGAATGTCACATGTTTCAGGATGAATTTGCTATGATGAGTCTGGAATTGAACAAAACAAAATGTCAGAATCAGGAAAATGAAAAAAAAATACCTTGAAGTCATTGAAATTTTACGAAAAAAGAATGATGACCTTCAAAGAACAATCAAACGTAATGAGGAAACTCTTACAAAAACAACATTCCAATATAATGCAAAGATAGGTATTCTGAAAACTGAGATTACAAAGCAGAAACTGGAAAATAAAAAACAAAACACAGAAAGACAGGAGATAGAAGTCAAATCATACCCTGCCAGACAGATGTTGCTCTACACGCTTGTGCTGAAAGTCAGACATCAAAAAGAGAACTAGAACTTCCTTCCCAGAGAGCCAGAGATGGGTGCCTGGGTTTCAAGGACAAGGAGAATTTCAATATATCAAAATCAAATGTCAGCAGTGACATTCTTTCCCAAAAGGTTTCCAAGCGCAGAAGAAAAATCAGGAGACAAGAAACACAGCTCTGTAGTCATTTAATGCATGATATTAGAAAAACAACTACAGTTTTAAAACAGGTACAAAGAGACCTAAAACAAAACCTGTCCCAAATGAATGAAATGAAACACATATATTAAAATTATCAAAGTCAAAAATATAATTATATTGAAGAGCAGGAATCTATAGATGAGAAATTATCTCAAATGGAAAATGAAATTATATAGCTACAACAGCAATTACATGATGTTCACAACAAAGTTGACAATAATGAAGACCTAATTGTCTATCTGCAAGAGCAATGTAATATTATAAAATTTATAGTTAATGAGGCTGAAAAATCCACTCTCGAGCTTAAAAAATTAATGGAGTTAGAGGAAAATCATCATTTAAAAGAACAATTATATCAAAGTAAAAAGGAGAACTCAAAAAGAGAAGTAAGTATCAGTGAATTCAGTGATATTTGATTATGGCAAACCTGATTTCCAAGACATGAAATGATTCATGTCTGAAGTAATAAGTCTGCAAACGGTTTTAAATTGTGTACATGTTTTGAAGTAATGCACCCCTATCTGATGAATATATAAAATTATTTACCAACTAAAATCAATAAGTTTAGCACTATTGATTTTAAAATTTAAAAAAGGGAAAAAATGTAACCTTGGACCCAACAGATGCTTTTTTTTGAATAAAGGCATTATGTCTTTACTAGGCATTGTGTCTTTATATAGGAATGAAGTTTTAAGAGGTTACTTACAGATTTTTTAGTAGATATATGGTGATACTAACAATGTATTCTTAATATTACTGAAATATCTGTTTTTGGTGTTGGGGATTGAGTTACTTTGACAATTCAGTCCATATTTCCCAGCTGAACTGAAATGTTAATGCTATATTTTTAAATAGATTTCCTTCTCTAGAATTTTACATATTTCTTATTGGTAATTTTATTTTATTCATGTAAATTTGACTTCTTAAAATAACTTAATTTTGTTATCCTCATGGCTTCTCAACATTATAAAAGCATCTACTTGTCATTAAATCATAATTTGGGACAAATGCAATGAATTGCAGCAAAGCCATTGTTGATGACTTTCTGTAGTATCTGGAATTTATTGCATATCTTCACAGATAAATTGCTAATACTTTTCATTTCAAGACCTAATTGCTGTCATGTAAAGGACATAAACTAATCCAGTACAAACATATTTGTAGAAGCCTGGTTTATTAATTTGACATTGAAACCCCATTTTCAACAAATGCAGGTACTGAATTTTTGTACAGCAAGAATGGGGTAAGGAGAGATGAGAGTTGTAAAGTTGAAGACAGAGGGAGGTGTGGAGACCAGGTTGCCTAGGGTCTCACTTTTTAATGAGATGGGAATCTTTTGGAAGGATTTAAGCTGAGGATTGAATATGTTTAGAACTCTGTTTTGAAGTTGAGCCTCTGTTTAAAGAGGGATAATTTTGACTTCTGTGTAGAATTCTCTACTACTAGTCAGACCTGCATAACCATTCTTTGTGAGAATTCAGTAGGTTGTGAAGCATTGCAATTTCATCAAATGATAAGTGGCTAGAGGGCTGAATCTATCATCTCAGGAATATGGTAGTGATTAGGCAGGAAGAAAGCAACTTCTGTGTCCTTAGCAGAAATAAACAGGATTTTATACACATGAGGAAAAGATGATAAATTAATATTTCTCAGAGTCAATTGCAGTTTTAAATATTATTCACATAAAGTGATTTACAAAATCTTTAACAGACATATCTCCTTAGGTAGCTGTGACACAACTTCAGTAAGAACTGACTGATACTCTGACAGAACAACCTATGTCAAAGACTTCACTAGAACATTCACCAAGTTATCACTCTAATTTAGATGAGGCATGGGATTTGGAGAAGAAATTAAATCAAATCACATGCAAAGTACATATTGTCAATTATTTGATCTGTACCTACTTACATAATATAAAATGTTTTAGGATACTAATTTCAGTGGAGAGCTTTCTTTGGATTTTTATTATAGTTGTTTTTTATTACAATTTAATTATCTTCATAGTGCACTTGTTCTTAAATTCTGAATTTCATTCTTACAATTTTCTTGTGATTTAATACACTTTAAAATATCAACCATTACAGCCAGGGATAGAAGTACATGCCTGTAATCTCAGCTACTTGGAAGACTGAGGCAGGAGGATCACAAGTTCAAGGCCAGTCTTAGCAACTTAGTGAGACCCTAAGCAACTTAGCAAGTCCCTGTCTCAAAGATCTGGGATATTTTTCAGTGGTTAAGCACCCCTGGATCTAATCCACAGGGGTGGGGAGCTACCCAGCTATCTTCAGGAAAGCTGAGAATTGTATATCAATCCTCACACTAGCTGAGAGACTTTTTTTTCTGTTAACCAGAACTTTTTAGTGCTACCTCTATTGCCATCAAGGCAGATTAAATCAGAGGATACCATTCCATAGAATGTTCCAGGAAATTATTTCATACTTTTGTTTTTCTTATTGGATACAGAATCTGTGTGTAATTGTTAAATGGATTTCCAGATAACTTGTGCAGAAAGGCTATTATATTTTCCTCAAAATTCAGGTTCATTTTTAAATCATTGGACTAGTTCGGCTTTTCCATTTAAACATATTATAAAAACATACAAATATTTGGATCATGCCAGGCACCTCTATGGGAAGCAGAGTGAAGAAATTATCTAGGTTCTTCCAGTGGATCTTTGAAAAGGCAAACTTATTGGGATATATTGGACAGACATACATTTCACTCATTTAACATGTAAAACTCAGTGTCTCTTAGTATATTAGCAGAGTTGTGTAGCCATAATCTCAGTGAATTTTAGAATATTTTCATGATCTTGAAAAGAAACCCCAACATCCCTTAGCTGTCACTGCCTTACTCCCTCTATCTTCCTAAGTCTTAGGAAACCATCAACCTACTTTTTAATCTCTATAATTTGTCTGCCATTGACATTGCACACAAGTAGATTTATACAGTGTTTTTCCTTTCTTTCACTTAGTATACTGTTTTCAGGGTTTGTCTGTATTGTTTCAAGTATCATTCCTTTCTGTTGTCCAGTAATGTGTTCTTTTGTAGGCCATACCACTTATCCACTCATCAGTTGATAGGCCTTAGGATGCCTCCCTTCTTTGACTCTCAGTACTGATGTGACTGGGAACATATTTATAAGTTATTGTGTGGATAGATCCTTATTTCCCCTGCCATTGGACTTTGTCCACTGACTGCACTAATGCTGATTTCACCATTCTCTGCCTTACTTTTCTGTTTTCATTCATTTGACCTTATTTATTTACACCTGGCATAAAAATAATTTTTCCTTTCTTCATGGAGATTTCTCTGTCTTTTCTTACTCTCACTGACCTTATTCTTTTTAGCACTATTTAGCCCTTAATTCCACAGTATACTTTTGGTTTTTGGCATGCTATATTATCTTGTCAAAGTATAAATTTGCCTAAGGTGAAAATAACATTTGATGTTCATGGCACTTATCCTTGAATAAGTAGAAAATGTTTTTGCTTAACATTTTTTTTTGGCAAAATTGGGCATTTTATATTATACCAATGTTTCTTTTGAGATATTGACCTATTGAGGATTTTTTTCTAGTCTTATTTAAGTAATTAAATAGAAAATTGAATACATCCAATAGAGAAGTGTTCATTGAATGTTCATAATTTTCTCACTGTGAAAAAGAATCTAGATTTCCCCACCCTTCATTAAATAACCAGAATAGGAATTTATAGATCAACTGAAAACTGTGGCTCATCTTTTCTAATATATCATACCATATACCTTTATCTATTCATCAGAGGGCTACTATAGAATATATTTTATTGCAATTAAATTTACGCAAACATGTTTCCTTTATTATCAAACTCTATTGTTTTATTCATGTAGACAGATAATTTAATTGCAAACCTAGAAGATGCATCTTTAAAAAATCTACAGCTGGATGCAAGATATGAGCTTTCTTTGAAAAGATTACAAGATATATGTGAAAAAGCAGAGAGCAATCAAAAGAAGTTGGAAGAACATATAGAGAACCTCAAAAGACTTATGCAAAACAATATAATAGGACATGGCTAAGGAATACAGCATAAATGGGAAACTGAACAAGGAACAAGGCAGCATTTACAGCAAAACCCAAAAGAAGTATCTCTATTTTTAGAGGTTATATTACTTATCTGTAATGTGCTTTAATTCATTTTACTGAACATTTTTTTTTTAGATATTTTCATTTTATGTGTGTTCTCTATAGTCCTTAAGGAAATTTCTGTTGTAGATTTTTAAGAGCAAGATGACATCTTTATGTATTTCATTTTCCATCATTGTAAATACTGACTTCATCTTTCAGAATAATTACTTCAGAGAATCATTCAATATTTAAGAAGAGTTGTAATTAATAAGACTATAAGGCAAAAATGAAAAAATGTGAAAAATTATATCATACTCTTGAATTATTAAGTGATTTTTTTCAACTTTGAATTAATTCTAGTTTTTGAATTTTCAGATTACAAAAACTAACATGAGAATGATTTGTGGCTGAGATAAGAGTTCAGTGGTAGATAGCTTGTCGAGCCTATGCAAGGCCCTGGGTTCCAATGCCAGTAGAAAAAAAAAAAAAAGCAATTAACTGATGATAAAACTCCAGCAACTTATTTAAATTTGCTCCCTGAATAATTGATTGTAAACTAAACTAATTAAATATACAATAATTATTTGGTTTATGATTATTTTTTAAATATATCCTTTCAATTTTATTTAGACACATGCAGCAGCTTCAGAAATTTTAAAGCAAAGAGAGAATGATACTTCAATAAGTTGTATGCAATTCAGACTTGCCAACCTAGAATCTGAAATGTCTAACATGAAAATTGAAAATTCTAATGAAATATATGTGGAAGAATATAATCAACTCCATATAGAAGAATACAAAATGAAGAAGTATGTCAAAATGTATACTAACAGAAAATACTTAATCTTTTAATTTGTTTCCAATACATAACTTTTAGTGAGACGGGTTCATGAGATTAGTAGGATGCAAAAAGCTAATCAGACAATTTTAGGAAGTAATATTAGCAAATGAACTCGCTTTTGAAATATTGGTCCAGGAAGTTTATATTTCTCCCACTTTTTTGGGACTTTCTATTGAATTTCTCTATTAGCCTGTCAGCTAAGTACTTTTTGATTTTGTAATTCCGTTATATTGTGATCAAATTACTTATAGAAATTACATAGAAAGATTAACAAATTTATTTTTTGAATGAGTAGAACTTAAACCCTAAATGTATAGTATCACTAGTACTACCCTCTTTGGCACATTCTGACACTTGGTAAATTAACCATGTTTGATCATGATATTTGATGTTACCCCTAGATGAGACCTAGAGACAAACTGTCCTTTACAGTTTTTCCTTTCTACATAAGGCCTTCTTTTGATATAGGGAAAGATTATCACGGGGCTGAAAGGAAATGTACTTTGCAATGTGGTTAAAAGTAATACCATGGTCAGTGTTGGGGGGAATAAGAAACAGAATCAAGAGTTCCCATCTCTGATACCTTGGTAACAAAATTATGAGCTGACTGTCTTGGGAGCTGCTTTAATTATTCTCAAATCACCAGCTCAGCTATCTTGTTCTGCTCCAATTGTTGTTGCTCTGAATTATTTCTCAGTGCCAAATGCTTAATTTCTCCGTGTGATGGTTAGAATAAATAGATGGTGAGAGCAAATGCTTGAAAATATCTTCAATGAATGTTTTTTGAATTCCTTAACTGATTTAATAATAGAAGTATTTCTAGCTTAGTTTTACTTTTATATTCTAGTTGTATATGTTTAAAAACACATGATGCATTAATATACTTTAGCATAGTAAAATGTCTTTGTAGTCAGATAAGCTAATGTATCCATCATCGCACATAGTTACTGTTCAAATACCAGTATTTCTAAAGGTGTCCCCAAGAATCCCAGAGTCTTTCAGTAAGGCAGTAGTTTTACTAGTTTTACTTTAAGTCATACATCTCTACCTGCCATTACTCTCCCACCTGTGTTGTTTGAATCTTTTGTTAGAAGCCCCCTGGAAATATGTATACCTCTTTAGAACAATTTCAAATCTTTAATTGTGTGCCTTACTCTGTTTTGAAGGATTTTCAGTGTTAAGACTCTTTTCACTGAGAATTTCTGTTTACGCTCATGGCATTTTTTTAAAAATATGCAAGTTATTTGGGGGGAAAATATGAAATAACAAGTATTTACCTTTTGCATTCCTCACAGAGTCAGTAAGAGCCTTCAGGAGGTTAGTAGCAGATTCCCAATGGAAAAACAGAGTATATCTTTACCCTGCCCTCACTGTAGAAGGCCTGTCCCAGGGTGTCCTTGTGTTACACTAAAAAATGACAACTGCTTACGCAACAGAAGCCAGGGAGAAAATGTAGCAGGTTCTACCTCTAACCCACAGCCTTCATGTCAAAGCATTGAGGACTATCTGGCTGAGGTGAGTTATGCTTATGTTTATCTTTTGGGTTTCAGATTTCTCATTTGTCTTGTTTTGATATTGTTGAAATACTGAGTTGTTTTGTTGACTTATGAATGTTAAGTAAAAGTCACAATAATCTATGATATTGTAAAGAATCACAAACAAATTTTACAATTTTATAATATCTCTGAAGGTCTTATTTTCAAGTCACTTATTAATCTTATTCAACTGAGCTGATATTTTTAACTGTCCTTAAATTCTGAATTTAAGATTTTTTTGAATGAATTAAACTTTTAAAATGAATAAACTTTGATTTAGAGCTTTGATGGAGTTTTTAATGATCTTCCTAACTCATAGAAAAATAGTGCAGGTCTGTGTTAAATGAGGCCTCAATCTAATGTTTTCTTTTAACTTTGCATCCTAACAAACTCAAGAGAAGAGCAAATCTAAGCTTTATAAAATATCAATGGAGTCAAATGTGCTGGAAAAGGGAACAAATTAAGCAACTTTTAATACATAATTATAAAGATCCTAGCAAGTTGATATTTTTCTTCCATTAGTTTGTTAACTTTCATGAATATTTCTCTGAAAAAAATGAAAGACTGAGGGTTGAAGTGCCTCTGAACCATGAAATTGGATGACTGTGCACTAAAAAAAAATGAAAGTGAAGTATTTCTGTAAATTGTTATACACAATGCACAGGTAGAAGATATTCTCATTTGTTCTTACCAGAAAACAATCAGACAGTGTATCATTTAATAAGACAATGATGAATGGCCCAGCGTCTCAAGAGGCTCAGGCAAGAGGATCACCAGTTCAAAGCCAGTCTCAGCAAAAGCAAGGCACTAAGCAACAGAGACCCTGTTTCTAAATAAAATGCAAAATAGGCTGGGGATTGGTTCAGTGACTGAGTGACCCTGCATTCAATCCCTGGTACAAAAAAAAAATGATGAATGAATGTGTAAATGGAGATACAATGCAAAGGAATTTTTTTTTAGTGGGGCAACTCTTTTCCATTAATTTTTCTGGGAGAAAGACATGTTTAATTTTTTTAAATTTATTTTTATTGTAAACAAATGGGGATACCTTGAAACTTATTCTAGTACTTTCTACATTTTCTTGCAGAGTATTAGTTTGCCAAAGTATGCAAACTTTAACAGGGGTATAAAAAGCATTCTTCTATCAAGATGCAAGGGAAGGTCTCTATAATCACTGCAGAATTCCTTCAAAGGGGAAGGGAGGAGGAGTAGAGGGAAAAGAAAGGTACTGGAAAAGAAGGTCTATCAAATTATTTTATGTGCATGTTTAACTATGTCATAATGCATTCTGCTAATATGTATGATTATAATACACCAAAAAGTTATTTTAAATAATTGCATTTCGAAAAAGAAAAGACTGGGAAACCTCAGTCTTAAAAATTTACCTTCACATTTAAACTGTATAAAGGCTTTGGATATCACATAGTTGTTAACCACCTCAAAATACTTATCATGTTTAGTGTTCTATTTTAGACCCTGTTTTAAGGAATCAGTAACAGAATAGCTTTTATAAAAAGAACACTGTAGATGGGGCACTTACAATACATTTGCAAGTTTTTCCACTCATTTGTAAACAGATAATTATAATTAGCAAAATGTTTCAAAAATTTGTTCCCAATTACTGAGAAGAATTCAGTTACAGTTAAAGAGCTATTTATTGTTTATGAATCTGGAAGGTCACAAATCAAAGAAACATAATTTTATACTGGCTGTAAGTAATATGTGTGTGTGTGTGTGTGTGTGTGTGTGTGTGTGTGTGTGTCTTTATAATGGTTGAACTCAGGGGTGCTCTACCACTGAACATCTTTATTCGTTTTATAATTTTTGTTCTGTGACAGTGTCTTAAGTTCCAGGCTGGCCTCAAAATTTCCATCCTTTTGCTTCAGCCTCTAGAGTCACTTGGATTATAGGCATATACCATAGCACCTGGCTTTATTCTGTCTGTCAAGGGAATTTTCTGAAATCTTTGTGTCCATTTTAATAAAGAAATGTTTGGTTATATTCCACATAACAATATTTTCAAATTTTTGCCAATAGAATTTTCACATGACACTATGATAATGCCTCTTTTTTCATTTATGTATTTCATTTAATTAGCTGAAAAATTGATAGCATTGAATATATGCTAAATGTTTAATTTTCTGAAAGTAAAGAATGGAAAGTTTATTTTAAGGAAGACTACACTAAAGTGAAAAAACTGATTAAAAATGTCTAAAGGGAAGAATTTTCCTAAGAATCACACTGTATTGCAGTCAATAGAAAATAGGAGTTGAATTGTTCAACCTTCACATTAGTAAGCTAAAGCAGCATTCATCTAAAATGACCTATATTTAATACACCAGTGTTGATTGTTCTTTGAACAGTTTAACAGCATTATACATCCATATTCTTTGTCTAAACTTAAAATAAATATTACTTTTATTTTGTGTGATCATTTTAAACCATCTTCAAGTTAGGTCTACTCCCTTAAAAGTTTTATTTTAAAAACTACATTTTCTAGGTAATATATCATTTCCATGATAACCTCTCTTTTAAACTAAGTAATATAAATAATTAAGCAATATAAATATAAGCAACATAAATATAAGCAATATAAATATAAGCAATATAAATAATTTAAACTAAGCAATATAAATAATTGTTGCCACCCGCAGCAACAATCCTGCGGGTATTTGTTACCGCCTGTAGCAACAATCTTGTGGGTATTTATCAGAGGTGGACTGTTAATAAACTACTTCTATTCTTCAACTGCTTCCTTGCTTGCTTGCTTATTCTCTAGCTTATAGAGATATATTTCTTCTTAGAGTTCTGCTGCTTCTTCTTAGAGGTGCGTCCTGCATCCTGCGAACTAAAGGTGTGTGCTAGAGGTGCTTCTTAGTAGTATGTCCCACATACTGCGATCTGTGATCTGCGACCTAGAGGTGTGTTCTTAGTCCTCCGCTCTGCCTTCTGCCTTCGGCCGCCTGCCTCCTGCCTCCTGCCTCCTGCCTCCTGCCTCCTGCCTCCTGCCCACTTATATTCCCTCCAAGAGGCGGAGGATAGGGCCATGCCAGTTAAGCGAAGATCAGGTGAGGAGCCAGCTGCCCAATCACAGCAAAGGTCAAAACGAGCAGGCAGGAGCAGGAGCACTTGGGAACACATGTGCACGCTTTGTGCACTTGAACACGGCCAATGATAAAGCACCTGAGTGTGTTCATGTTAACCGACTTCCTCACCGCCGATGTGATCAAAACAACTTCTGGCTGGCTGCCAGGCACCATCTTGGCATAGACCACATGGCATAGCCCCCAACAAATAATATTTGCCTTATTTCAGATGAATTATAAATTGGACAGAGGCTTTATCTAGAACATAAATAAGGTATGTTGTCAAACTGTGGTAAAATTTAAATTCATCGATTGATTTCTGAAATCAACTACAAATAACAAATGACATGACTTTTCTTGGACTACTGAATACATTTTTACATGAATTAAATTGTTTTTCTTTCAAACATCAACTGAAAGTTTTGAAAAAAATTCCTAATGAAGAATATACTCATTCATCATTTATTCATGTTCCATAGCTTGTAAAGACTCATACTATCTGTACATACCTTCTTCTGGATTGAAATTTTTTTGCTTCTGCCATCACTATGAAATCAAAGGCATTGCCCGCTCCTCTCTGGTCTATAGCCAAAAGCCCAGACTCATCTAAAAACACTTGGGTCAAGCATTTCATATACCCTGATGTTCACTTTGTCATTGGTTTTGCTCTCAAGAAAAGTTCCAAATTTCCTAGAAAGGAATTAAAATATTTAAAATATTAAAATTAAAATCAATGGAATTCTCATCAAGTTGTTCAGCCTTATCTCTAGCACTCACCCTACTCTGACCCTCTGCTCTAGCTTCTAGTCACACTGGACTACATGTATTCTGCACCTCTCATTCTGTGTGTGCACCTCTTCCCTCTTTATTATATTTTCTCCTTATCCTTCAGGTGTCAAATCTTAGAGCACCTCAACCCAAAAACCTGCGTTACTAACACAAAATGGGGACAAATCCCTTCAGTGTTCCAGTAGTACCCTGTTTTATACCTGTTATAGCACCTATGACTCTGTAAGGAAATGGCCTGTCTGTGTTTTTTATGTTATGTGATCTGATTATTGAGAGGTGACTTTTATCATCTTCATCTTGTTACCCAGAACTTGTCATGTGCCTCAGCATAAAGTTGTTGAATTCATGAATGAGGGTTGGAAAACCTGAAACTCTAGTCTTCTACCACAGTGATAATTCAATGTGCAACTCTAGGCAAATTATATTGTCTTGTAGTCATACACACATTTTCACTCTTATTAACACCGATAAGTTAACTTTTTGTTTACTGATTCTTGTTTAGTGAACTATGAAAAAATGTTTGAGAAAAAGAATATAATTATTTTTATTTCTACTTACTACAGAATTTGAATCTTGACCCACTAGAACTTCTGACCTAAGACCTAATAATAAGCCAAGGAAACCTCTACATTTGGAAGCATCACAAGAATACACAGAAGTTTTAAGGAAAAAAATATATGATATTGAAGATAACATTGTATTGATAATACCATTGGCATAAAATTTTAATTTTTTTCCACTAAATGTATGATGTGGAAACCTCATTGATGGAAAATGTTTGTATCACATGTACACGAGGGGATTCGTACAACATTTGAAACTGTTTCTTTCCATATATAGCTGAATATGAAGTACAAGTGCAAACTAGTATTAGAGTTTTATGTACTCAAACTGTCTAAATGCCAGATATTTAAAAAGCGCCTAAACAATCAAGAGATCAGTATTAGCTTGGTGTATCTAAATATAACATTAATGATTATTTGCATTATACAAATTGTGTCACTATATATAGACCTAGAGATTTAGACAGAAATTATTTTGGTGTACCAATGCTTTAAAAGTATTACAATTATTATAGTGGCATCAGACTTAAATACTTTTGATTTTAAGTTTAAACACTAACTTATGATCTTTTCCTGGTGAAAAATAAAATTTGCTTAAGGCTTTTCACTTTTTCTCTTTATTCATTTATACAATTTTAGTGTTTTGGAAACAGTCTTAATATTAATGAAAAGTTTCAGGTTCTATTATAAAGAACATTTTTCCCCTGAATCATTTGAGAGTAAATTGCTAACATACACCATCATTCATGATTACTTCTGTAATTCAGAACATGCTATACAACTACAATGCAACTTTCATAGCTGAAAAGTTAATGCAAATACATTCTATCATAATATACTTTACCATCATCAGATTCTTTCCAGTTTTGCTAATTTCCTATAATGTCCTTTGTAACAAAAGTATCCCATTCAGATTCATGAAGTGCACTTAATTGTTGTATTTTATTGACTCCTTTCAAGTTCAAACATTCCTCAGTCTCTTGTTGACCTTCATGATCTTGAATCGTTTAAGGAAGAATCCTCATATAATGTGCCTTGGAATTTTTTCCTGGTGTCTTTATGATTGGAACCAGATTACATGTTATTTGGCAAGAGTATCACAGAAGTGATTCTGTGACTTTCTATTTGAATACCATTACTGATGATTTTAACATTGATTACTAAAGGTAGTGTCTTCAGGGTTTCTCTTCTGTTATGTTGCTTTTTCCCTTTATAATTATTTAGCATTTTATAGGGAGATAATTCGAGACTACCATTTTTATCCCTATACATCATCCAACTTTCCATTTATTTAATAGTATCTATATAGATAGACAATTTATTGAGTGTAATGTTACTTAGTAATATAATTTTAAAAATTTATTTTTTCTTTTATAAATATTATATTTTGATAATTTCATGCTTATTAGATTTTTTAACATTACTACAAAGAATTCCTAGAAAACATTTCCTAAATGTTAACATTTTACTGCCTTTGTTTTATTCCTTCTTCTTTCTTTCTAGATAAATATAAATATAGGTATATAACAAAGACAATTCTCTCTCAACCATTTGTGAGTCACAGACAGGATGACTGTTTATGACAAAATACTTATATTTCCTAAAAAAAAAAATTATATAAGTATAGTGTAATGATCACAGAAAATCAAATTTGGTTAAATATTAATATCTAATCTATAAAAGTTATTCATAATTTACCAGTATTTCAACAATGTCCTTTATAACCAAAATAAAACCAAGCTTGGAAGTTTTCATGATCCATAATTCATTGTGTCCAGTGGTTCTGTTTCTTTAGTCTCCTTTAGTCTGAAACAGTTCCTGTCTTTCTGTACTTTACATGACATTTAAGTTGTTGGAATGGTATATGTCAGTTTTGTGGATTTTTTCTTAAGTTTGGGATCAGATGATGATACCTCATGACTGGATGCACATTATGCCATTAGGCAGGAATGTTATGAATGTGATGCTGAGTTCTTCCCAATGCAGCAAATTCAGCTGCACAGACTCTTCTGGTTTGGTGTTGAGGAAGCCCACCTGGCCAAGAACAATTTACAGCCTCCAGGAAGAGCAGACATCCCCTAGGACTTAAAGGAAACTTCTAGTCAAATGAGCAAATTGCTGGAGACCTCAGTCACATGGTCACAAGAAACTATGGAGATATGTACTTAGTTCCACAACTGGCCAATATGACTTTGATTCATTCATTAAGGAATATCTGCCAGAGGATAGTAGTATAGCTCAGTGGTAGAGTGCTTACTTAGCATTAATGAAGTCTGGGATTCAATGCCAGCACTGCAAAACAAAAGCAAAAACAGACACACTTCATTTACAAAAACAGCCTATACACTGAATTTTTCTCACAAGTACTAATTCACTGATCCTTGTGTTAAACCAAAGGTGCTGCTAATGCAGTTCATCTTCAAAGGTACCCTGCAGTCATGTCATTGTCCTTGTCATAGACAATATATTTTACAATGTACTACACCATTTTTTATAGATGGACTTCCTATATAATTCATAAAATTTGTTTATAAAATAAGATTATTTTCTGAATTTATCCCCCTTTGTTAATTATTAAATTCAGTATTTCAATATGACTAATTACTTTGTATATTTGAGTAGTATAAAATGCCCCCAAATTAGAGGATTGCACAGCATGAAATGCTGTCCTTAAAATTATTATTCTTTCTGTGATCTTTATGAGAAAATTGATAAACTTCTAAATTGATAATAAGCTTATATAATAGTTCAGTGAGAAATAGTCAATGAGGATTAGTTTAGATTAACATTTTATGAAATGATTATACCTTGTTCTAGTTTTTTGGTGCCACATATAATGCAGTTTTTTAAATCTTCAAAGTATTACAAACATACTTATGATCGTTATGTAAGAATTGAAAACACAGTAAAAGAAGAAGAAAACTGGATCCTTTTCAATTGTGCCACTTAGATATGATGTCCTTGAAAGGAGAGTCTGGTCTCATAAACTTAGATTCATTTTCCTTTTCGGGGGTTGTGGGGGGCATCATGCTCAGATTATCCACAGGGACGACTCTTCTCCTGAGCCATGTCCCAGGTCCCTCATTCATCTTTAAACTCACCGTAGTGTTTTTCTCTTCAGAACTCCTCTAAAATTGTTTTTCCCAAAGTTACCACTGATTTTCACTTTAACAAATCAAGACAATTTCACACAGGTCATTTTACATTTACTCATTAGACTCCATGCAAATCTATTTTCTTTTCCACAGTCATGCCTGAACGTATATACAACCCCCCTCATTCAAATAATTGTTGAACAGCAACAACAACAAAATGGAGACAGTGCAAAACCAGGAACGGCCCCAATGAAATGGGAAAGGAAAGCTGTTTCACCCAGATCAGCCCATTCCCCTAGTAGACACAGCTTGGTGTGATCATGAGAAAATGCCCAATTCTCAGTTTTCCCCTTGGGGGTCAGAAGAGAGGGAACATAAGTCCAACATTCTGGCTCTTCTGAGACCGCTGTCTCCTGTGACAGGAGAGCACTAGCACTGGTGGCATAATTTGGATAACTAGGAGTCACTGAGAACCAGAAAACTTGGTAGCTTGTTGAGCACCAAAGAACCTGCAGTACTGATCACAAACACTAGAGGAAGCAAGAGATCACGTGCTTCTGACAGACCCGCACAGCTCTGTCTGGAAAGCTAACTGTCGGAGTGCCCAAACTCAGAGAAGATGCATTCCCCGAGAGGTCTGAGGGGCCCGAAGTGTCTAGCTGGCTCACTGGTGAAGGTCTTCTCCTGTATGAAGCCACTCATGAGAGAAATTATCAAAACTAAAATTCTGAACTACGGAAAAACCAGTTTAAGGAGCACTCCAAGACCAGGTAGCAGTCATGTTATTTTACAGTAGCTGAAGGACTTAAAAGATGAAATGGCTGTTATCAAGAACACAATAAGTTTTGGTGTGGATGGGTGGGGGGGAAGGCACACTCATACATTGCTGGTGGAGTTTCAAATTGGTAGAGTCACTCTGGAAAGCAGTATGGAGATTCCTCAGAAAAATGGACCCACATTTGACCCAGCTATTCCACTCCTCGGTTTATACCCAAAGGATTTAAAATTAGCATACTACATACAGTGATACAGTCAATTCAATGTTCATAGCTGCTCAATTCACAATAGCTAGATTGTGGAACCAACCAAGATGCCCTTCAGTTGATGACTGGATAAAGAAATTGTGGTATATATACACAATGGAATATTAGTCAGTCATAAAGAAGAATAAAATTATGGCATTTGCTAGTAAATGGATGAAGTTGGAAAATATCATGCTAAGTGAAATAGGCCAAGTCCAAAACTCCAAAAGCCAAATGCTTTCTCTGATAAGTGGATGATGATACATAACAAGATGGTGGTAGTGGGGGTTGGGAAGAGAAGAACTTTGGATGGTGTAGAGGAAAATGGGGAGAGAGGGAGTAGGGAAAGGAAAGATAGTAGACTGAGACAGACAGTATTACCCTATGTATATGTATGATTACATGAATGGTGTGAATCTACATTGTGTACAACCATAGAAATGAAAAGTTGTACCCCATTTGTGTATAATCAATCAAAATGCAGTCTGTAAAAATAAAAAAAAATTACAAAAGATGAAATTTCTTAGCATTTATGTTATGAATAATGACACACTTTAGTCTTAAAAGTATTAATAAACATTAGTAACAATAAAAATGAAGGATATTCAATATCAGGGATTAATCTATCCAAAATATAACTAAAAATACAAATGATCGTTGCATTTGTGGCTCTTAAACTTCCTCCTACTATTCCCTAATACTGGGGATGAAACCCAGAGACACACTACCACTGAGGGATATACCCACTCCTATTTTAAAAAATGATTTTGAGAGAGTCTCACTAAATTGCCAAGTCCGGCTTCAAACTTGAGATGTTTTGCCTTTGCCTCTGACATGCTGGGATTACAGTTATAAGCCACTATGCCAAGCTTCTCAATATTAAGAGATTAAAAAGGCACGTGAAACTTTAATATTACTCATGAAAAAGAGAAATAACCATAATTCTGTTAGATATTTTTTTAAACAAGAGGCCAAGAGAAGTTGTATACACCTTTAATCCTAGAAACTCAACTTGGAAGGCTGAGTCAGAAGGATCACAGGAGGATTGCAATTTCATGGTCAGCACAATTTAATGAGGTCCTAAGCAACTTAGTGAGATCCTGCATAAAATAAGAAAGAAAAAATGCTGGGGATACAGTTGGTTGTAAAGTGCCTCTGGCTCAATTCCCAGTATCAAATAAATAAATTAAAAACAGAAAAAGGAACTTCAAGAGAATAAAACAGACAATTATTAGTCATCCATTTAAGAACCAAGAGGGAGGACTATTTCTGAAATAAATTTCATGTAGATACACATAACTCAGTAAATGTTGAACATAAATGGATGATGAATTGAATCAGAAAGGGGACTATCAGTTGTGATTACAAAGGCAGGAGGATCACCTGGGTTAATAGCTAAGTTCTAGCTAACTCTTGACCAGCTCATTGGACTCCAAGAAATTTAAGAATTCCTTGAACTAGAGGGATCTAACATGGAATTCTCAGTGATTCATTTATTAATTTAGAAAAACATGATGAATAATAAAACCTCAAAATGGCACAAAAGTAGCATAGATGAATGGAGATTAAAAAATTTAATTAGAAAAGTTGCCAAGAATCTATTAAACAATGACAATGCATTCTAGAAAAATAAATAGAGAAGATATTTTTTTTCTCAGAGAATTCAAGTCTACTCAGCAATTTAAAAGAGAAGCAGCTGGGGATCATCTCAGTCTATGAAGGAACACTTTTGTTAAGTATTTCTAATTAAACAGTAGTGAAAGTGAAACAAGATGACTTAAAATAAGAACCCTCCTGGAAAAGCAGTAGACAACATAATGTTTAGATGGCACAACCCTAGTTAATATTTCAATTAAAATCTTGAATCTGAATCATGCCAGCTATTTTTGTTCATATTCAAAAGTAATTTAATCATTATTTACATAACTATTTAAATAGTAAATAGATATATTAAACTCAGAAATGAAAGGAGATCAATGGTATATGTACCCTAAAAGAAATGCAAAGATCTTTATTATTAATCTTGGAATTGTTTTCTTAGAAAACCTGCCTTTGAGGCCAGAGCAATGGAGCTGGCTGTCTATAGAGTGAAAATTCTGAAATCAGGAGCCCCAAATAAACTAATTTTTCCTCTTCTACATAGTTCTTACTGGGTTTGTTTGTTTGTTTTGGTGACAATTATAAAGCTGACTAAAACAACACAACATTTGAAGAGTTACACATACAGCTGTCAGGTAAAATTTTGGTCAGGAATTTTACCAAAGTATTATTTTCCCAGTTGAAAGTAGACATTCAAGAAACTCCTGGAGACTTTAGTTGTCCTACAGGGAAATCCTATAGGAAATGGGATTACAGATTTAGGACTGCCAGAGAGTGGTTCTCTTTCTAACTCCTAACTCTACCTTACTAATATACCCTGGACTCTGAACAGGCAGAGAAATTCTATATATTCACAATTGAATTCTTGGAAATTTGTACTATTTAGAAATATGCCTCAGAAAAGAAACATGTATTTTCAGTAATCATTCAAATTCAAACATAAAAGTTGTGTTCCAAACCAGTGTAAGAATCTATCCTCTCATACTGAAACCATTTGGCATGAATACTCACTTTCTTGGTTTTGGTTGACTTCCTTTTTGCTTCATTTGCAAATATCTCCAAATTGTACAGAAATGTGTGTTGGACCATGCATTCATAAAATAAAACACTATTTCTTACACAGTAGAAAAGAGTAAAGCATTTTTAATATCTTTTGAGAAAAAGATATGTATGATGGAGACTGTATTGAAGTCCTGAAAGAATCAAAACTGGCAGTTTTGCAGAATATCTGAGCAATCATCTTCACCAGCAAAGATACCACGAATTGTCCACAGATACCTCCAACCCACACTTGGGCCCTATAAGTCACCAGAACTGAGGAGACTTGCAGCCTAGGAGGGAGCTGGTCAACACCTGTGGGCATACAATGAAGAAGGAGGTAAACACAGGAGGAGTTAGAGCAAGTGCCAATTCCCTTGAGTAAGAAGGGTAGCTGACTCACTTTTCAGGGATTTTACTGGATTAAAGTGCAGGTGCCTTGGGCTTACATTACTCTCTGGCAATGAACTGAGGAATACTATTTGGTGAAGGAATACCTGGGGTTTCCCTGTCAGTTTATTATCGCCAGGTTTATGTTTGCATTAGCAAATTCTAGTGATATTGTTTGCAGGATTTCAGGATTGAAGCTGATGTCATGCAAAATATTCTGTGCAGCTTTTGCTTCTGAGATAGTTTCAAAACTGAAAAAAAAAATCTATGAGCTGCTTATATGGGAGCTCTACAACAGAACACTTACGTGGTCTGAAAAGCAGACAGAGTGCTAAATTTTGATATCCATAGGGAGATAAATGACAAACAGGGACAAGACCTCTTGATCCTGAATTTGGCTGTGATGGGAGTGTTCTCTCTCCCAAGTTGGTCATCTTCCCTGGTCTTTCCTTGTCAGGCGGGGTTGGAGTACAGCACTGGAGAGGGTGCACTGGTCTACTTTTTTCTTTCCTAATACTTGGGCTCCCTTGAGTTTGAAACTCAGGCTTCCATGATACAGGGACACTGTGGTCACTAACGGATTAGAAAGTGATAGGGAAATATGCCTCAGGGCATGGACTGAAACAAACTGAACAGGGGAAGGAGACCATTGAGTCCTGGAGGAGGACCAAGAGAGAGTGGGTGGGCACAAGGGAAGGAAGGAAGGGTGGAGCTAGGAGGTGCATCCCAGGAGTGAACGTTGAGAGCTGGGGATGTGACCCTGTTTGGACTGAGGCCTGTAGCTGCCCAAGTAGCAGCTGTTCAAGGAATGGTCAAGGAGTAAAGACAAGGAAGAGGAGCAACATTAGCACAGCTTGGCTCAGGGCCACAGCTGGGACATGGGAGCCCAGAGAACATATTAAAATGGTTTTTCTTTTTTCTATTTTTAAAAATAGTCCAATGTTTTCACTTTTTATTAACAGCAGAGAACAGTAGAATTAGCACAACATTACGCATCTCCAGACCAGCTTTTCCTACACCAAAAAGTGATCAAGCTAGCAGGCACAGATTTAAGGACCCCGACAACATATCATCTAGCATTATGGCTTGTCTAAGTGGCCAGGTCTCACCTGTAAAAATGGCCAGGTCTCACCAGTAGCAAAACCATCCTACCTATTGTTTGTTTTTATCTCATTTTGCTCTTCAAAGGAGCTAAAGCAGGATACTGACACCTGATCAGCTATCTGAGCTATATCACATTGGGGTTTAGCCAAGATGCATATCTCTGGGACATGACACCATAAAAGGACATCTGAGAAAATACTGCTTATGTGCACAATTCTAGGCTCAGGATCACAAAGGCAAATACAAAGAATCCTTCTCTCCTTTTTAAAAATTTAAACCTCTATTAGGGATATTTTGACAAGTTGCCCCTTTCCTGCAGACCTGATCTTTTACCTAAATTTTTTTCTTCTTTAAGTTCCTGATTGCAATTTTTTTAACAATGTAATGTCCCCACCTCAGTACTAAATATTCCCGAAATAGAGTTCAAATTTTATCAGAAACATAAACCAGGATGTATGACTATCGAGAATCATAAGGGACAGATGGGAAGAAAGTCACCCTAAACCACTGCCTGATAGTTCATGCCTTACCTGTGTGAAGGACCCTGGAAAAAGGAAAAACCTGAACACATCACTGAACTTAGGGGTCTGAGGAGAACGTAGTCTCTGAGCTTCCTGTACTTCTCAAGCATTTGCCCAGACAGTTTGGGCTTCAGTCAATTCATTCAGCAAGCAAGACCCTGGTCACTGGAAGAGGAGCTCCTTCTTGCAGAAGGCCACTACCTTGAACTTTCCCCAGATGGTGAGTTGAGACTGGGCTCCTCAGACATCAGTGTCCCCTCCTTCTCATAGATCAACCAGACATATCTGGTGGAAGCCTGTGATGCTGGGAGACCTGGAACTCATATGATATCAGAGGACTGTACCCAAGCTCACTTGATTGCCCTTCATGTTGACAACCAGAAAGTAGTATCATTCAATGTATTGGTGAACCCACCGGTAAGAGCATCTGAGTCTGTCAGGACCAAGGTGTAGAGTTTACCTGGAACAAGACTATCCCAGGCAGTGCTGGTGGATGTGTTCTTAAGCTGGGCAGGTGTCAGCACTTTGCTCAGCTCATTCACCTGCACCCTGAGGAAGGTGGCCCCTAATGAGTGCTACACTACTATCCCAATATTCAAAGTATGGTGAAATTTATTATTTTCAGGCATTCAAATTAAAAGTAAAATTTCCTTTTACTTTTTTCCTCCTGATTATTTATTACTCATTTCTAGCATCGCTTACTGACAACAACGCTATCAGAAAACATATTCTGCATTAATTCAGTATTTTGATATTTTAAGTTTTGCTTTTTGGCTTACCACATGGGTAGTTTTGATAAAATGTCATATTCCCTTCTACTTTTTCTTTTTCCTACCTGCCATTTCTATAATAATTATGTATAAAATTTCTAGTAAGAGCTTCTTGTTGGTAAAATAATCTTCAGAAACAGTAGGAACCTGAATTGTGCAGATATAAATTTCACACTTTCTATAAATGTGTGTGTGTGTGTACTGGAATCTTCTGCCAACTTCTAGTCTCTTCACAATTGAAGGGAATATTTTCATCTGTATCTATAGATTGCAGGAAGTATAAATCTCTTATACATGTTTTCCCTTTTATTTTTTCACTGATATGACAGGTAGCATAACAGAGTGAATACAAATCCCAGCACCAGGGTGGCCATGGCAAATTGCAAAACTCTTCTGTGTCTTGGATTCTTCATATATAAATAAGAATTATAGCAAACATTTATCATACAGTTATTGGGGATATTAAATTGTTTAATACACACAAAAATGATTATAAGAGTGATACCTAGGAGTTGCTAATAAAAGTTACCTATTAATATTATAATAATTAGCTTAATTATTCTGTTGCAGTATCCATTGACATTTGTCTACTTTTTAATTTTGCTTTTGTTATCAGTTGATTTTAGTTACATGTAACGTTAGGGTTCATTTTGACACAATTATACAAGAATGGGATATAATTTGCTCCAATTAGGTGACAAGTACTTCCCCTTTCCCCTCTCTCTTCCACCCCCTGTTCCCTTCCCCCTCTTCTGCTGATCTTTCTATATTTATTTATAGTTTCCCTTTTAAATTAATTAAATTTACTATGTACATTTATATATGTAAGTAGGAAAATTTGGTCAACCCACCATTCTTCTCTTTTCCCATCCCCCTCCCCTCCCTCAATCTTCTTCCTCTATTCCACTGACCTCTTTTCATGGAGTTCCCCACACCGTTTCTTTTTCTTTCCCTTATTTTGGTTTAGGTTTCATAAATTAGAGAAAACATTTGACACTTGATTTTCTGGGACTTGCCTATTTTACTTAGCATCATGGTGTCTAGTTCCATCATTTACCAGCAAATGCCATAATTTCATTCTTTGATATGCTTGAGTAATACTCCATTGTATGTATATACCACATTTTCTTTATCTATTTATCTGTTGGCAGGCACATAGTTTGATTTCATAACTTGATTATTGTGAATTGAACTGCTATAACCATTGATGTGGCTGTATCTCTATAGTATGCTGATTTAGATGATTTGGATATGTACTGAGGAATGGTATAGCAGGGTCCTATGGTGGTCCATTCCTAATTTTTGGAGAAAACTCCATACTACTTTACAGAGTGGTTGTACTAATTTCCAGGCCCACCAACAAAGTATAAGTTTACCTTTTTCCCCACATATTCATCAGTATTATTGTTATTTGAATTCTTGATAATTACCATTCTGACTGGGATGAGATGAAATCTCAGTGTAATTTTAAATGCCATTTCCATGATTGCTAGATATGTTGAACATTTTTTCATGTATTTGTTGGTCATTTGTATTTCTTCTTTTGAGAAGTGTCTGTTTAGTTATTTTGACCATTTTATCAATTGGATTTTTTTATGGTGTTAAACTTTTTGAGTTGTTTATATATTATAGATATTAATTCATTTATTTCTGTTGCTTCTCTTGCTGCACTTTTGCTATTAAAACTGGTTCTGTAATGATTAAATTTTTCAACCAGTTTGATCCAGATTCTTGAGTCTTCATGGTTATACACAGACCTAAATGTTCGCAACATTTTTAAGTTCACATAGACATATACTTTTATGCTCAGTCATTGTTCCCAAAGCAGCAGCACTGTTTTGCATCTACAATAAATAAATATAATAAATATGTATAAAATTTCTAGTAAAAGCTTTTTGTTGGTAAAATAATCTTCAGGAAGAGTAGGAACCTGAATTATGCAGATATAAATTTCTTACTTTCTATAACTGTGTGTGTATGTGTGTGTGTGTGTGTGTACTGGAATCTTCTGCCAACTTCTAGTCTAACTTTAGCTACACACAGTGAACACACTGATTCTGGCCCCCACTAGTAGCCTTATGTGACAACCACATGTTAGCCTAGATCTGCATACTGACATATCCTTTGAGGTTTTGCTTATTTTTCTGCCAGCAAATATCAGTTGATATACTTCAGAATTATCAGGTTCAAATTATGTTACAGGAAGAGAGAATTTCCCCTCATCTTTTCTCACAGGTGTAAACCCAAAGACTCTGTTTTGTCTTGGAAAATATCTTTTCTTGGGTTGTGGGAGTCCCCTTTTCACATGCACCCAGTGTGGATTCCACATTTTGATCGAGACTTCAAGTAATTTATTTTTCAAGGGTGATGAAAATTATCCAAGTTATTTTCATCTCTGCATCAAATTTTCAGAATATTTTCAAATTCTGCCTCCAAAATAATCCAGTAACAGAATTCTATGAATCTAAAGTAGATTCTTTAGATTTAAGCAAGAAAAACACTATCATGACTCATTGGTATCCATGTATAAAAAAGAGAGGGTTTTTTCTTCTGAATCAGTTGAAGGGCAACATGAAGATTAAGCATCATTCTAACAAAGGTCTGTTGGTTCCATTTGATATAATAGAGAAGCAAAAGTAGTAGTTCATGCCATGTTTTGGAATTTACTAATTTCCTGTTCTTAGTGTGATAAGTTTCATAAAAGGGGACAATTACATTCTCTAATTTAATGAGAAAACATATTTCTAAGTTAGTTAAGTTATAAATTAATAAGTAGCTGATTTGCCCTTAAATCTAAAGTACAAACAAGAATACAGCTAATAACCAAAACTGAATCTCAAGAACATTTTCTTGAGATTGTAACATTAAGTCTTAGAACCTGTGAAAATAAACACAGCTTGGGGGTATTCCAATATAGTTCAGCAGTAAAAAAGTTATTGCATTGCTTTACTATTTCTCCTACCATGGTTTCTTGTATTATCTCATTTAATCTTCATAATAAACTGGTGAACTAAAGCACCACAGTCCTTATATTTTAGAGAAAATTTAAACCATTTAGAAACATTTTATCCAAAAACAAAGAGCTATTGGTTACAAAGAGGACATCTTTTGAGTTCAGGGAAATTTTCACTATGTAAAACTAATCTAGTTAATGTACTGAGCTGTATTACCTTTGAATTATGATTATGTGATTTTACTTTTTTTCTCTTTAATTACAAGCTTATGGGTGCAGTGACATGTGCCTTAATTCCAGCTTCCAAGGGGACTGAGACAGAAAGATTTCTTGCATCTGGAAATTTACAATTTTTATTTTTAAATAAATAAAATTTATATTTATTTGGCAATGTGGAGAAACACTATCAAAGGTGAAAACTCAGTCCAATATGCCTGATGAACATAATTGCAAAAACACTTAATATCTGCCAGTTGTATCCAAAAACATCAAGAAAATGCATTCCATGATCAAGTGGCTTTCATACTAAGGATGCAAAATTGGTTTAACATATGCAAAACAGGGAATGTAATTCACAATAGGATTAAAAACAAGAATCATATGATCATGTTTGATGTGAAAAAAGTCATTGATAAAATCTCAGCACACATTCACATTAATAATTCTGGAGAAACTAGGGATAGAGGGAACTTACCTCCACCTTATAAAGGCTATATATGACAAACTCAAAGCCAACATCATACCAACTGGAGTAAAACTGAAATCATTTCGTCTAAAATCAGGAATAAGACAAAGTTGTCTGCTCTCACCACTTTGATATAACATAGTTCTTGAGACTGTAGACAGAGCAATTAGGCAAGAGAAGGAAATTAAAAGTATACAAATATGAAAACAAGAAGTCAAATGACCTCTATTTGCTTGATGACATAATCTTTTATCTAGACGACTTATAGAACTGATAAATGAATTTAGCAAAGTAGACGGATATAAGACTAACATACATAAATCAATAGATTTCCTATATTGCAACCGTAATTGAAATCAGGAAAACTATTCCATTCATAATAACCTCAAAAAATTTTGGGAATTAATCTAACTAAGAAAGTAAAAGATCTCTACAATAAAAATTATAAAACATTGAAAAAAGAATTTGAAGACCCTAGAAGATGAAAATTCCTCCCATATTCTTGGATTAATACTGATATTGTGAAAACAGCCATAACATAGCAAGCACTATAAAGATGCAATGCAGACACCATCAAAATACCAATGATATTCTTCATAGAACTAGAAAAAGAAAAAAAAAAACAGTTCTGAAATTCATTTGGAAGAATTAGAGACTCAGAATAGACAAATTCTGCAAATAACATGATTTCATTCTTCTTTATGACTGAATAATAAATGCCAGGTGTACATATACCATATTTTCTTTATCCATGAACATATTGATGGATGCCTAGGCTAATTGCATAACTTGGTTGAGGTAAATAATGTCACAATGTACAAACGGAGTTATCTCTTTGCATGCTGCCATCATATCCTCCAGGCATGCACCCAGGAGTAGCATAGCTCTATCATATGATAGCTCTGTTTTTAGTTTTTTGAGAGACCACCATACTATTTTCTTAGTGGCTGTGCTATTTATATCACCACAAACAGTGTATAATGGTTCCTCTTCCTCCACAACTCACCAGTCTTTGTTGTTGTTTTCTTTTCAATAATATCTATTTTGATTGGAGTGAGGTGGAATCTCAATGTAATTTGCATTTCCTGATAGCTAAAAATGTTGAATATTTTAAAAATATATTTATTGGTCATTTCTCTTTTGAGAAATTTCTCTTTAGATCATTTGCCTATTTATTGATTCAAATACTTACCTTGATGTTAACTTTATTGAGTTCTTCACATATGCTGCATATTTATCCTCTATCAGATAAATATCTAGCAAAGATTTTATCCCATTCTGTATATTTTTTTCCTTTGTTGTGCAGAGGCTCTTTAGTTTTTCATTTCTTTCTTTTGTTTATTGAACTATTGGAGTCTATTCAGGAAATTGTTAACTTTGTGTGTATCTTTCTTACATATTTCCCTTGTATATTATTTTAGTACTTTCAGAGTTACTGGTCCTACATTAAAATCTTCCATCTATTTAGAGGTAATTTGTGTATGGGGGAGAGGTAAAAATCAATGTCAATTTTCAAATGCAGATACTCAGTTTTCTCAGAAGCATTTGCTGAAGAGGCTCTTTTTCTCTATCAACATATATTTTTGGTACTTTTATTGAGACTCAGATGACTGTAGGTGCATGCATTTATTTCTGGGTTCACTATTTTAAACCATTGGTCTACAGGTCTATTTTCATGACAGTACCATCCTGTTTTTGTTAACCATAGTTCTGTGGAATGTTTTGGATTTAGGTATTATAATGGCTCCAAAACTTATCCAGGTTTATTTTGACTTGAGGGATGATTTACTTCCATATGAACTTTAGAATTATTTTTCTAGTTCTGTGAAGAATGATATTTTGATAGAGATTGCCTTGAATCTATTTGTAGATCACTTTCAGTAATATGGTCATATTAAGAATATTAATTCTGCCAATTCATGCACAAGAAAGGCCTTTCCATCTTGTGGCTTCTTCAATTTGTTTTTTCAGTATTTTGTAATTTTCATTGCAGAGTTCTTTTACCTGCATGAGTACATTTCTTTGTAGGTGTTTTATTTTTCTTGAGGCTGTTGTAAATGGAATTGTGTTCCTGATTTTTTTTTCTCAGCAAATTTGTCATTAGTGTATTGAAAAATATCTACTGATTTTGTATATTGACTTTTGTAACCTATAGTTTTGCTGAATTTGTTCTTCAGTTTGAATAGTTTTTTGTGAAGACTTTAGGGTCTTATAAAGTATAAAATTACATACTCTGCAAAAGGATAATTGACCTTCTTCTTTCCTATTTGTATCCTATATTTCATATGTTAGAAAAGTTTCCATAAGCTGATGAAAAAACTGTACATACTGTAGTTTTAAAATGGTGTTATAGTTTATATGTAAGGTTTAGCTCTGGGGAAACTTTAAAGTATTATATTGGGTAGTGATTGTGGCTATCCTTTTCCTTTTTCTGATTTTGACAGAAATCCCTTCAAATTTTCCCTGTACCCTATGATATTCGCTAGGGTTTTGTCATATATGGTTTTTATTTTGTTGAGATACAATCCTTCCATACCTAATTAGCTTGGTGCTCTTATCATGAATAAATTTTAATTAATATCAAAGGCTCTCTCTGTACCTATTGAGATGATCATGTAATTTTTTAACCTTGATTTTCTTTTCGTGTTGTATTATATCTTGATGTGCTTAGGTTGACCCATCTTTATATTCCTCAGATAAAACCAAATTGATAGTGGTATAGGATCTTTTCAATGTGTTGTTGAAGTACATTTGCAACTATTTTATTGAGGATTTTTACATCTATGTTTTTCAAGAATATGGGTCAAGTGTAGTGTGTGCACGTGTGTGTGTGTGTGTGTGTGTGTGTGTGCATGCACGTGTTCTCCTCAGGTTTTTGTAGCAGTGTAATACTGACTTTATTGAATGAGTTTGGAATCATTCTTTCCATTTCTATTTTAAGGAATATTTTGAGAACCAATAGTACTAGTTCTAATTTAAAAATATTAAAAAATCCATCAGTAAATTTATCCAGTCCTGTTGGGTGTTTGTGTGTGTGTGTGTGTGTGTGTGTCTGTGTTTGGGGGGTTAATACTTCTTCAAGTTCACTGATTTTTATTGATCTTTTGGGGTTTTATTATAACCTCTTGGTTCTATTTTGGTGGGTCATGTATGTCTAGAAATTTGTCCATTTCTCCATCTTCCAATTAATTGAAATACAATTTTTAAAAATAATTCCTAATGATCAACTGCATTTCAGTGGTGTTTGTTTTAGTTATCCCCCTTTTGGATCTAGTTTTATTAATTTTGGTCTTCCCTTTCTTTCTGTAAATTTGGCAGAGGGTTTGTCAATTTGTTTATATTTTTAAAGAGCCAACCCTTTTTTATCATTGATTCTTTGCATTTTTTTAGTCTATTTTATTTAGTTCATTCCAGTTTTTAGTATTTCCTTAGTTTTACTAATTTAGGGGTTGCTTTCTTCTTTATTTTCTAAGATCTTGAACAATTACGCTATTTATTTGAGATATCTAATTTGTTTTACTTAAGCCACTCATAGCCATAATTTCTCTTCTTAATACCACTTTCACTGTATCCCAAAGATTGCAGTATGTTATATTTTAGTTTTCATTTAATTACTGGAATTTTCTAATCCCCTCCTAATTTGTTCAATAACATCTGCTTGTTTAAAAGTATATTATTCAATTTTCAGGTATTTTACAGTTTTTAAATTTTTTCTTATTGTTTTAAGTTTTGTTCTATTATGGTCAAAGCAGATACAAGAAATCATTTTAATTTTTTTTTTTCATTTTAAAGGTTTGCTTTATGGCCTAAAATATGTCATATGTTAAAAAAAGTTCCATAAGTTGATGAAAAGACTGTGCATACTGTTGTTTTAAAATGATGTTATTATAGTTTATATGTGAGGTGTCCCCCAAAAATTCATGTATGAGACAATGCAAGAAGGTTTAGAGGTGAAATGATTGGATTATGAGAACCTTAACCAATCAGTAAATTAATGTCCTGATAGGGATTAATTGAATGATGACTGTAGGCTGTTAGGTGTGGTTGGAGAAGGTAGATAACTGAGGGTCTACTTTTGGGGTATATATTTTGACTTGATGAGCAGAGCACTCTGTCTTCTTCCTGGTGTGGTATCTTGAGATGCTCCCCTCTGCTACCCTCTTTCACCAAAATGTTCTGCCTCACCTTGGCAGAATGACACCAGTTGTCTATGGACTGAGATCTCTGTAAATGTGAACCCCTAAATAAACTTTTTTTCCCTAAAATTCTACTTTTAGTCACAGCAATAAAATTGCTGACTAAAACAGATGGAATATTCTATATAGATGTATGTTAAGTCCATTTGATCTATAGTGTAATTTACTGTTGCAAGATTTTTTGTTCTGTTTTGTTTTAGTAATCCACGTATTGTATTGAAGTGGCCTATATTTAATTTTTTGGGGTCTGTTTCTCCCTTCCTCTCCCTTTACATGGCGTTTGTTTTATGAAATTGGATATTCCAATGTCTAGTGCTATAATGCTTAGTAATTTTTACATCTTCTTCGTGGATTATTACTTTTATCAATACATAATACTCTTCCTTGTCTTTTTGACTGATTTTTATTTGAATTCTACTTATTGGAGATGAATATAGCTACTCTTGCTTGTTTTCAGGTTCCATGTGCTTACACTATCATCTTCCTTCATTCAGTTATCTTTCTCAGTGAGGTGAATTTTTTTAATTACTTATTTTTTAACTTTTTACAGACTGCATTTTGATTCATTGTACACAAATGGGGTACATTTTATTTCTATGATTGTACACAACATAGATTCATACCATTCATGTAATCATACATGTACATATGGTAATGATATCTGTCTCATTCCACCATTTTTCATATTCCCCCTCCCTCTCATTTCCTCTACATAATCCAAACTTCCTCCATTCTTCTCTCACTCCCCACACTCCCCACCCTCATTATATATCATTCTCCACTTACCAGGGACAACATTTGGCCTTTGGTTTTTTGGGATTGTCTTATTTCATTTAGTGTCACTGCCCACGGCAACAATTGCGCAGGTATTTATCGGAGGGGCCTGGAAATAAACTATTTTTCCTATATTCACTAATTTATAGAGGAAAAGAGACTTTGAGAGAAAGATAGGCTTTGCTTAGAGGAAGAGAAACTGTTTATCAGGAAGAGAGACTTTGCTTAGAGAAGAGAGACTTTGCTTAGAGGAAGAGAAACTTTGCTTAGAGGAAGAGAATGGCTTAGTGGAAGAGAAACTTTGCTTAGAAAGTTATAGAGAAATAGAGGCTTCTACGCTTATCAGAGATCTATTTCTTAAAGTTCTGCTGCTTCTTGAAGGTGTGTCCTGCATCCTGTGAACTAAGAGTCAGTCTATCTGAGGTGCTTCTTAGTGATGTGTCCCACGTACTTCGATCTACCTATCTGTGATCTAGAGGTGTGTTCTCAATTCTCCGCTCTGTGATCTGCCTTCCCCCGCTGCCTGCTGCTTCTCTCTGCGAGCTGCTTCTATCTTCTTGCTGTCTTTTCTTCTTCCTTTCTGCTAGTGGCTTCTACTCCGCTTCTTTCTGCTACCTGCTGCTCTTACTGTGGTGCCCCACCCACTGCCCGCTTATATTCCCTCCAGGAGGTGGAGGGCGGGCCACGCCAGTTACAATCAGGAGAAGAGCCAGCTGCCCTATCACAGCAAGGGTTAAAACGAGCAGGCCCGTGCAAGCCCCAGCAGGCGTGCTCGGGAACACCTGTGCAGTGTTGTGTGTATGGACTTAACTGATTACGGCCAGTGATAAATCACCTGAGTGTGCTTATGTTAATTAATCTCCTCACTGCCAATGTGATCAGGTGCCATCCGCATGGCACAGCCCCCAACAAGTTAGCATGATATCCTCCAATTACATCCATTTATTTGCAAATGCCATAATATTGCAAGCAGCAAATTGTTAGCTCTTTTTATCCAATTAGTTATCTGTGTCTCTTAAATGAAAACTAGGAATATTTACATTTAGTGTACTTTTTGAAAGGTATATACCAATTTCTGTCAATCTTTCATTTCTCTTCTGAGTTTATTCATTTATGTGTTTGTGTATTTATTTTTGGTACTGGGGACTGAACCTATTGGTGCTTTACCACCATGCTACGCTCCTAGTCCTTTTTATTTTTTAAATTTTGAGACAAAGTCTCACTTACTTTATGAGGGTTTTGCTACATTGTTGAGGATGGCCTCAAAATTTTGATCCTGCTCTCTCAAAACTGGGATGACAGGTGTACATCACCATACCCATCTTCTTCAGATTTTCTTGAATATATTCTCCTTTATTTATCATATTAATCTGATGGTTAACTGAATTAACCATTTTTATGTTTTCCTAATTCTCATTTTTTTCTCTAATCTTTGGGCAAGTTTAATTCTTTTCTATGTTGTCATCATTGTGTTTGTCTTGCTTCCTGTTTTGTGCATAGAATACCTTTAACTATGTTCTCTAATGCTGGTTTAGTGCTTATAAATTTCTTCAATTTGTGCTTTGGAGAAAAGGTTTTTATTTTGGCTTTGAGTCTGAAGGATAACACTGCTAGATTTAATTACCTGTGTTGGTAGGATTTGTTTTCAAGACTTTAAATATATTACTGCACGTTCTTCAGACCTATAAAAATTTGACTGAGAAATCTCCTGCTGTTCTGATGGTTGTGCCTTTAGCAGTGACATGACCCTTCTTACTTGTAGCTTTCAATGTTCTTTCTTTGTTTTTCACCTTTGGAAATTTTATGTAACATGAGGTAGAGAGTTCCTTTTTGTGGCTGTATCTACCTGGGGGTCTAAATGTCTCCTATAACTGGATTAGCACATCTTTTCCAAGATCTGAGTAATTTTCTGCAATATTTAACTGAATAAGGTTGCTTTGCCATTAACCTATACCTCTGCTCCTTTGTCTGTACCTATCATTCTTCAGTATTTAATGAATTTCTACTCAGTATGATATAGTCCAAACTCTTTTAGCATACCGAGTATATGATTTTAATGGTAAAAAATCTTCTGTACAACATTTTAAATATTTAATGCTGCATTATGGCATATGTATTTATAAAAATTATTTAAAGAAGATTTAAAATATGTCCTCTTTTTTTTGGTGGGGAACACTAAGTAGGATTAGGTACATATGTAGCATATTGTCAGGAAGTATGTTTCTCAGTCCTCCCATTCTCATTTGGAGTTGGCAGTCATATGAATATATAAGTCTGGCATAATCTGAAGAGCATAGATAAGGTTCTCTTCTGAAAAATTTCAGTTTTTAATATGCATTTGTCTAATTTTTAAATCTCACTGATTTCAAAATTGGAAGTTTGTGTGTCTTCTTGGACCTGGGGTAGAAAATCTTAATACAACTTATTGATAATTTTTCCAGAGTATTTCTGAGAGTCCCAAAAGTGTGTTGGAAGGATCTGGTGGTGACTATCAAAGAGCAAAACATAGAATAAACAGAGATGCAGAAGGTAAGAACTGTAGAGTATTAAAAATTCATTGGATAGTGATTGTTTAAAACATGAGAATTAGTATATTATAATCATTGAAAAACATAATTACTAAAATGGAATAATAAAAAAGTGAAATGGTAACAGTGGTATAGCTAATCAAGTTTCAACAATAGGTTAAACTGGTATGTTGCTAGAGAAGCTAAATTTTAGTTCCATATCAAGATATACATAGATCAGAGGAAAGGTGAGAAATAAGTATGAGGCAAGGAGGAGAGGAAATGAAGAATAAGAAAAGAATCCAGGCGAGACATGGGGACAAAAAGACAGTGTAGGTAAGAAATGAATGGGTCAAAAAGATGGGGGCTGATGCAGAAGGAAATGAAATGCTAATACCTCTAGAGCCCTTCCCCCTAATGCCACCAGTTGCCAAGGGATACCTGCCTCCAGGGGATTGTTCCTCCCTACAAGGGGTTGTTAATGAATACATGCCCCTGGGCCACTCCCTTTCTGCCTGTACCCCTTCATGGCTTCATTCTGCCCTTGGATTACTCCACCTTTGGCCCATGTTCTGGTTACCAGTGACATACACAGGATTGGAAGAGGAGGGAGCAAAGAACAAAGGAAATCTAAAATGTATAAAAGGGGCAGGACAACCCCACTTCCTCAGACACCTAGCTCTTGGGCCCGTTCTTTTTGGAGAAGTCTAGCTCTGTTCTATTCTTTAAATAAAACTCGCTTTCTATGCTTGCCTTGACATTTCTTGGGTGTTCAATCAACAACATCTGGGGAGTCAAAACTTAGCACTGATTGATTCTCATCACTGGCATCACAGGGAATAAATCAAAGAAAGAGAATCAGGTATATAAATTGGAGGAAAGGAAAATTACACCATAAAACAGAAAAAGAAGGGGAAAGGTATTTGAAATTGAAATTTGGGAAGAATATGTGAGTTTCCAGGACCAAAACTTGTCTCAGAGTAGAGTAAAATTTTCCCAGACTTTCTGTATTACTTCACTGTTAGAAAGACATTAAAATTGAAGTACTGAATAATGCAGATCTATATTGTGTATACAAAAAGTAGATATAAACCCATATAGTCAACCATGTATGTATGTAATTTTATGTCATCTATAAATCTGCTACTTCTTAAGACAGTACATTTTAGGCAGAAACCGAGAATGTGGAAAAAGAAAAGATAGGGGCCACCCTTGACATAACTTGATGAAATGACCATTTGAAAGTTATGACTGTTGATAACAGCTTTAAGTTAAGGCACACAATTAGGAGAAGCCTGTAGCTAGATTCCAGGCTGGTAAGTTAAAGCACAGGAATTGGAAGTGGAGTCATTATAGACCAGAAGACCAGAACTCTTGATCTTTAATGAATCATCTGCTGGGGAACATGTTAACAATGCACATCCTGATTCAACAGTTCTTTAATTCTCTATTTCTAATACATTTTCAGGTGCTTCCAATGTTGGGGGCCTCAGACCACAATCTGAATGACAAGGGAATGGACTTCCCTTTAGGAAAATCTCAATACGGAGTCATTTGATCATAGTTCAGGAAATAATCAGATAAAAGGAAAGCATAAATCCTGGTTTTATTCTAAGCTTGTCTCTTGACAAGGGTGAAGCACAAAAAAAGTTGAAGACCAAAAATTACCATTCTAAGACAATATTACTCAATTGGGTAGAAGTTCTTACTGGGAATAGTCCATACAAAGAATGCAGAATGCAATAAATAAAGACTGCAGATCTAGAGGTTGTTTTTTTTTTTTTTTTTTAAGGCAGGATAGGGAAAATTAAGAAGGAAAGATGTTAGCTAGAGAATTTTGGAGGTAATTGTGAGGAAGCTGAGAGAATGCATTTCAGTTGACTTCATTATGTTTGCATTCAAAACAAAGGAAAGATTATACTCTTTCAGAGATTATTGGAAGCAGGTGGTAATGGGGCAGTTCAGCTATTCTGCAACTATTAATTTCTACTCTCCATAATTACCAGTAATGGGGGATATTTGTTGCATTAATGTTTGGTATTCAAATAAGATACCTATTATTTCGAAAGCATTGGGTATTTATTAAAGATAACTTTTTTTTTCTTTTTTTTTTTTTTTGGTGGTTCTGGGGATCAAACCCATGGTGTTTGGCATGCTAGCAATATGCTTTGTTAGGGAGTCATATCCTCATTCTTAGAGAACTAATATTCTGATAAGATAATCATTTCATGAAAATTCTTGAAAGATTAATAAGATATACCAAACCATACTCATTTTGTAATCAGAAGACATTAATGAGTTTTGAACACCCAAATTATTCCTTGAACATACCAATTTTATTTCAAGCATGTTACATTATTTTCAAATATGAAAGATTATTGGTATTTTGATAATTCTGTGACATGTCAGTGTGATTTTTCCCCCTTTATATTACCATATTTGAATATTTAAAGCTTAGTATACATGATTTCTAAGATGTGGTTCTTATATCTTCTCACTGAGTGGATCAAGAAATTTTAAGTTGTGGTCTGGGTTTGTAGCTCAGTGGTAGGTAGAGTGCTTGCCTCACACATGCGAGGCACTGGGTTTAATCCTCAGCACCACATAAAAATAAATGAATAAAATAAAGGTACTGTGTCCATTTACAACTAATTTTTTAAAGAAATTTTAAGTTAGTTAAACTAGAGGATATAAGAAATGTCATTGCACCAGTGTCCTATATGGATATAGAAAAACAAGAATATTTTATTAGTTGTTATTCTAAAAGTATATATTTAAGCTGATCACTGGACCATTATTACAACTTTGTACTTAATAACTTGCAGAACAAATGGACAGGACACATATATATATAATATGATGTATTAAATAATACTTATATGTTGACAAGTGCTATTATATTCTGATCTATCACCTTTGATATTTATATTATCAAGTTCTTTTTTTGTTCTCTGATTAGAGATCACATTTCTCTCCATTAATCTGCATGCTTACATGAATATATATCCACATTTCTATCTTATTTGTGGTCATTGGAAACATAATTCACTTTTGTAAACTTAACTTCATTTTTTATTAAAGCTATAGTCCTGGTGTTCTTCAGTACATTTCAGTCATGTGACTATACTAACCACAAACAAACACACCCCCCAAAATTAAAGTAATAATTGTCAAAGTTAAACATAGTTCCATGCTATTTCAACAGGAATGTACATTTGGTTTTGTCACATTCATACTGATTATATGTTCCTTTTCTTTTTAGTATCTCATAAGATATATCCTTACTGGGAGGTAATTACACTTCTATTATTTTTATTGAATTATTTATTGCATGCTGTATAAAACATAAAATATTTATTTAACATCTTGTTTCCAAACCCATCCAGATCACCATTGAAATGAAAGATTCTCTTCCACTAAAGCTGGAGAAACGAATGTTGCAATGATATTTAAATCTAGTAAAATTTGCAATACAATTTCTCTATAACGAAGCAAATTTATATACTTGACATGTTTTCAGTCTTCCTATCTGTAATCTTTTTTTCCTCAAATTTGAAGGACTTCACACACACACACACACACACACACACACACAAACACACACACAATGTCGATGTTGGCACCCATCTTTTAACAAAAAGAAATTTGTAAGCATAAGAAAAGTATTTTAAAAATATAATCTTTATCTTAGTAATTTCTATGCTTAATTTCCCCATTGGAATTATGACACTTTTTAGAGATTAACTTTACTATTAGGATGTAAATTTTTCCAATGTTTTAATATCTTTATTGGAGAGCTAAATAGCCGGGCACAAGTATATTCCCAGCTTCTTAGGGACTGAGGCAAAAATTTTGCTTGAGCCCAGGAGTTCAAGTCAAGACTGGGAAATATGGAGAACACATCTCCTAAAATAATTAATTTTTCTTCTATGACACCCAGCCTATTGTGTAATTGCATTGAAACTATGTTGCACTTTCTATAACACCATATTTAGTGCCTTTAATAACTAATGTAATCAAGATTGTAGTAAAAAAAATCAAACAGTATATTGAAACCAAAGTTTTGAGATAAAACTCAGTTACCTGCTTCTGCTGGCAGATGAGAATGGACTTTCTCTGCTTACGCTGGTGAGTGTGGTCTGTGTGAGTGTGCAGTCCTCTGCAGCTGAGAAGTATTACAGCTCTTAGTGGTGGACTATGCACTCTAGTGTTACAGAAGACCCCAGCAACTCACCATCAATTTATTCTTATTTGTGAGTACTTGCCTTGTGAATCTGAAGAATGAAATCCACAAAAATAAAGACGGATGTGTGTAAAAATAGGATCTATTGAAGAATAGAAATAGAAGCAGAACTCTTGCAATGTAAGAGGTACCCGATAGCATGTTTTCCATCCAGGTGTGCTAGTCTGGTGGTTTATATGGCACTTGGGTCACTGCTGTTGGTCCAAACTTATGCTAATTCATATTTGAAAAAAGTACCAATGCTATTGGTTCAAACTTATGCTAAAACAACTGGTCCACTTTGAGTCCGAACTTTCATTCAGGTCTGTCCCACTTGCATTTCCTCATCACAGGTCAGGAAGCAGGAGATTGAGGTCATTGGATGGTCTATACTTGCAGATTCTGGGCTGCAGCACTGCATGCAACAGGCTTCTGTAACAAGCATCCATACCATGCCCACACCTGGTAACAGGTTGGCACACTAGCTCACAGCACCACAGTCCACAACACCTGCAAGAAGAGATCCATGTGGCTGTATACCTTCTCACCAATGGTGTTCCAACACACTCAGTCCACCACTCTGCTACTCCATCACTCCACCTCTCCACTGCCACTTCGTGGCAAGGACCAGTAGAGCAGCTCCTCCCTTGGCAGCTGAGAAGCCCTGTCAATATAATTATATATATATCTATCTATATATATATATCTATCTATATATATATATAGATATATATATAGATATATATAAAATTACATTTATATATTTTCCCCTAACTTTAAAATTGGTATCATATTTTGTAGAGAACCATAAATCATTTCCTATAGCAATGACTATGAGTGCAAATCCAAATATACTTATGTGTACAACTGATGTATTTCCTCTTATTTTATGTAATATTTAATTTTTGTTTTTTGTTTTTTCTTTTCCATTGTAGAGATGGAAACCAGATATTTTGCATGCTAAGCAATATTCTACCACTGTGATTCTCTTTAATATTGATGAATATGGTAGATCGTACTATCAGTACATTTCAAATAAAATACCTAAATAATTTCCTAAAACTTGAGAAGGGAGATATGTAAAATTAAAACTACCTGGCCAACATGAGCAACTTAAAACAATTTATACAGTTCACTTCACATGTCATTTGATACTTTTGGTTTGTATAGACATAAGCAGATCATCATTTTCCAGAGACCCAGATTTATAGTTTTATTTCTTTAATAAATCTTCCTTGAACACTGGGCACTGAAATATTTCTATTCTACGTGTTTCTCAAAACATTTGCTCAGTTCAGGACTGCATCATCTTAATTTTGCACTATTGCACTCTAGTTATTCATCTATTTCCATTTATGCATATGCCCCTCATTTGCATTTTTTCTATAGCATTTAGAGTAGTCTAGCCCCAATGCAAATATGACCACGAAGTACTCCTTAGAACACTAATATCTAAACATCTTAAACTTATGTACAAAATTGTCATAAAACTTAAATTGTCATTTAAGTTCTGCTTAAACATCTATAACCTTTTCCTTAGCTGTCCTTTCCTCTGGCATTCCTCCTCATTGACCCCTATCTTTCAACAAATACCCCACATCTGTATTTCTTCTCTTGCTACTGCCTTTTATGCTCTTGTCCTATATTTCCCTGTGACTGTTAACACCATTTTTTTTTAAGTCTCAGCTAAGGCATTACTTCTAGAAAAATCATTCCTGACCACCACGCGTCTACTTTTGCACTTATCAGAAGTTCAAAAAAATAATTATGGGGTCAAATGAATGGAACCAGTTTACACAAAGGTGACCATTTTAGTAAACTTTTTTATTGCTGTGACCAAAAGACCTGACAAGAACAATGTGGAGGAGAAAAGTCTGTTTATGGTTCACATTTTCAGAGGTCAATTGTTGGCTTACTCTGGTTCAAGGAGAAACAGAAGATCATGGAGGAAAGGCATGGCAGAGGAAAGCAGTTCAGGACATGGCAGTCAGGAAGCAGAGATAAAGCTCTGCTCACCAGGGACAAAACAGAAATCCTGAAAACATGCTCTGAGTGACTTATCTTCTCCAGTCATACCATATCTACCTACAGTGACTGCCCAGTTTATCTGTGGGTGGTTTAATCCATTGAATAAGTTACACTTCTCATAATCTGATCATTTCCCTCTGAAAATTCTTACATTGTCTCACACATGAGCAATGGGGGGAAACCTCATATCTAAACTATAACATTAAAATCCTAGGGCTAGGGTTGTGGCTCAGTGGTAAAGTGCTTGCCTAGCATGTGTGGGGCACTGGGTTCAATATTCAGCACTGCATATAAATAAATGAATAAAATAAAGGTTCATCAACAACTAAAAATATATATAAAAGTAATTTTAAAAAACCTAACCCCTCAAAACTCATGTTAATCTCACAATGTAAAAAATATTCAGTCCCTTTTTAGGAGTTCCTATAGTCAGCATTACTTAACATTTCCAGCATTCCAAAATCTGAAGTCGAAGTCTCCTGAGAACCATGGCATTAGCCCCTGTAAAAATCAAATACACATACACAATATATAAATATATATCTTGCTTTATACACACATTTTATCTATCTATATATATACACACATATATATATATATATACACATACATATATATATGTATGGAGAGAGAGAGAGAAAAATAGAGAGAGAGAGAGAAAACATTTCCACCAGGGAGAAATAAGGACATTGAGAGAAGGGATGGGTCCAAGGCAATACCAAAGTCTATCTGGGTAAATAAATCCTGTAGGTCCACATCTAGCATTTGGGGTACATGGCATCATAATGTTCTCTCCAAAGGGTTTGTGTAGCTCCATACCTATGGCCTTGCTGGTTGCAGTCAATGTGGACTGTCTCTTGACTTATTTCTGCTCAATTCCTGTAACTTCCCTTGGCCTTGTTATTGGCATCTCTTAATCTCAGGGGTCTCCACTGAAGTTTTGGCACCTTTCTCACTTCTTCACACATCACCTGGCTTCCCAGACATTCCCTTGAAATCTCAGTGGGAGCCTTCATGACCCCCTATTCCCAGTGTCCTGCATTCCTGCAGAACCAGTACCATATGGTTGATACTAAGGTCTGAATCATGCATTTATTCTTTGCAGATGGGCACTGTTGTCCATGTGGAGGTTCTTATAAAGGTAAAGGATAAGAGCATATTTATTCTGCTTGGAGAAATGCTTTGAGCATCCTACTTTGTCCTTGTCATCTACAAAATAACAGAATGCAAATATTTGTGTGTAATAAATTAGCAATTTTGCTTCTCAAAGGTTCTTTTATGGAAAAGTTCTAAAATAGTTTTATTTATTTACTTTCTTTTTAAATCATGAAAATAGAATATACCCCATATAAGCCTGTCAATGTTATTAATTTTTACATATAACAGTTTTTTTCAGAAAAAGTAAAACCATAAACTTAATTCTCTTTGTATTATCTCTAATATGAAAGGAATTATAGATAATTTCTGGTATAATTATTTGTTATTATTTCCTCTAATTTCAATTCTAAAATAAGCTCAGAAGTTCTTTGGACATCTTCAGATACCAGGTTTCATGTCTGATATATAAAGAGTTTGAAGTCTCTATCCCCATGCTTATAGCAACAGTACTAAAGTTGAATACACAACAACTTTTCTCAAACCCATCACAGAATTGAAATGACAAATCTCTAATAGATTCCAGAAAAGTTGAAGTGTGTAGACACATGTAGATAGAGGGAAATTTCCCAACATCAGCTCACATGGAGTAGAAACCATGTGACAGACATGTACACCATCGCCTGATGGGTGGTGGTCATGAATTGCTGGAGACTGAGAGCAACTACTTTGAGAATAAGAAAGTCCTGGGAGCCACAGTCTCAGGAAAACATCTCCATATTTGAGGGTTTTGCCATCAGGAACCCTACCAGTTTCTTGTAAAAAAGTCAAGAAAAACTTTTGTCTTTGGCAGAAGGAGAAAAGTAACCATTTTAAAATCTGAACAGTTCTTCTCTGTGACAAAGACCTAACCATCAGTGGAAAAGAGCATTCTCCAAACCTCACCTTACACAGCAAGAAGGGCAGTTACCCAATTTCACATTTAGATGACTTCCAGTTTCACTTATGAGAAGAAAAACACAGGTGAGAAACAATTGTGACAGTCACAGCTGACATACAAAGACCCACCAACAGACTGAGAGTTGATATTAAAGTTCCCCATCTCCTAGCCTCCCCACTGGCCCTGCTTCAGTATAGTAACAGTAGGTTTACCATCAAAAGAAGGGAAACTTCAGACCCAAATTAAAAAAGAGTTCTTAGGGAGACAAGGGGAACCTGAGGAGACCTAAGACAACTGGGGACATGAAAACAAGGACATTAAAGGATTGGCACCTGTAGCTACAGCAAGCATTAAGCATAGCCCAACTTCTAGCCAGACTGTTATAAACACTCAAACTGAAGGTCCAGGAGCCTCAGTTTTTCTTATCTGTACACATCCAGTTTTCAACAAAAAAGTATCAGGCATGTTGAAAAGCAGGAAAAACAGTCTGAAGAAACAAAGCAAGCATCAGAACAAAGCTCAGATATGACATAAATATGGATTTATTAAAGAGAGAATTTAACAACTATATTAGTATGTTAAGGATTATAATGGAAAAAGCAGATAATATATGAGAACAGATGGATGATGTTTGCAGAAAGATGAAAATTCTAAAGAATCAAAAGAAAATGTCAAATCAAAAACACTTGTAACAGAAATGAAGAACACTTTTGATGATCTCACCAACAATTTGGACACAGTCAAGAAAGAATCTGTGGACTTCAAGATATACCAGTAGAGATTTCCTGGTGTGAAGTACAACAAGTAACACACACACACACCAAAAAAAAAAAAAAAAAAAAAGAAAAATGGGACAGGAAATCCAAAAACCGTGGGACAATTTTAGAACGTGTAACCTGTGTTTAATGCTATACTAGATGAAGAAAGAAAGAATGGAAGAGGAGCAATATCTGAAGAAATAATTATTCATGGCTTTCCAAAATTAATGATAGACATCAAATTAAAGAACTAAGAACCCCAGAACACTAAGCAAGATAAATACCAAAATATGTACCTGAACGTATCAGAATCAAAGTGTAAGAAACCAAAGACAGAAAGTCCTGAAAAAGGAAACATCTCCCTTATTTACAGGAAATGATAAGAATTATAGTGAACTTTTCATCAGAAACCAAAAGAATGAAGCAAAATACATAAAAACAAAAGAGTGAAGTAAAATATAAGAATGTTTTAAGATAGAAAACTGCCAGTCTAGACTTCTATATTCATTGAGATTATTATTTAAAGAATAGAGTTACTTTATATTAGGTAGAGGGGAGTGAAGGGAGTGAAAGGGGTATGGAGGAAGGAATGATAGTAGAGTGAAACAGACATTATTACCTCATGTACACGTACGACTGCATGACTGATGTGATCCTGCAATATGTATACTCAGAAAAATGATTACACTCTATGTATGATCTATCAAAATGTATAAATGCATTCCACTGTCATGTGCAACTAATTAGAACAAATAAAATAAAATAAACATTTTTAAAAAGTTTAGCAGACATGAAGATTTTATAAGACAAATAAAAACTCTGGAAATTTGTTGCTAGAAGACTTGCCCTGTAAGAAATGTTACCAGAAGTTATTCAAGGAGTTGTAAAATGATATAGGTCAGAAGCCAAGGTCTATATTAAAAATAAGAAAAACATCAGAGAAGAAATAAAGGAAGGTAAAAGAACACCTTTTATTTTTCTTATTCATAATTTATATAATAAATAAATGTTCATATAAAGTAGTAATAGTAACAATGTATTGGGTGATTATAGCACATGGGTAAGTATAATTAATGAATGCAATTTTATAAGCAATAGGAGAAGAAATTGGAAATACTCTAAGGTGCCTGCAGTATACACAAAGCACTATAATTTATTTGAAAACAGATTTAGAGTCAATCACAGTGGCATATGTTTGTAAGCCCAGTGACTTGGGAGGCTAAAACAGGAGAATTGCAAGTTTTGGCACTTAGCATGAGCCTAAAAAATCAAAGAGGGCTAGGAATGTACCTTAGTGGTAAAGCACCTCTGGGCTCAATCCCCAGTACCATACATGCAAAGAATGATAGGAAGTAGGAGTCCAGAATCTTAAGAGTATGCTTTATAGCAATCATTTTTGAAAAGTCCACTTGTGTACATGCAATAGTCACATCTGAAATTCACATTAAAATTGAATTTGCAAAATAGTGTCTTTGTGTTTTTCCTGGGTAAAAGAAAAGACACAGGCACACACATCCTTATAAAGTCAGTCAGTACCCATATAAATGTGTGGACAAAACTTAGGAATGACAAAGGAAAGGAAGGGAAGGAGGGTGGCTGGCGGACCGTGGGGAGAGATCACATGTGTTAGGAGATAGGTATCACAGTCTGCCCCAGTCATAGTGAGAGTCTGGCTTACCCTGCCACATCAAAAAGACAGTTGGGAGGTAAACTCTCCAAGCTTCTGTGTTCTGGAACTCAGTACCATCCTCTCTGGTCCCCCTAGTGTGAACCTGTTCCGGTCCTAGAGGTTTAACACAGGAGTGTAGAGTGTAGAAGGGTCCCTTTCAAACTTGCTTTTTGTTCAGGCTCCATCTAAAATTTTATTTCAGGGATAACTACTTCTGGATTACTTTGGATGTTGAAATGCAACTTAGGGCTGATCAATTGTAATATGGCCCCATGTGAGGTGTCTGAGTAATCTACAAATGTTTACATGCATTGCCATCAACTTCCAGTTACAAATATTGCCTAATCTATTAGTAATTAGTAGAAAAGAACTATAATTATTATACAGAATTATAATTATTATACAATGGTCTCAGCAGTAATATCTCTTCACCAGGAAAAGTATGATGACAAAAGGACTATGTTATCTACACACCTGTAGAGCCATGACTGCTATTCTAGGTTTGTAAGAACACTAATGTCCCAGGAATGGCTTTGGAACAAACAAATATATATATATATATATATATATATATATATATATTTTTTTTTTTTTTTTTTTTTTTAAGTCATGGAAGTGAGCCATGCTTTTAGAAACTGTTATTGTCAGGAACATTTATGTCATCACTGACATTGGATCAGAAAATTTTAAAATTACTTAATTTTTAGAGGTACCTTTCATTTTGTTTCAAGTTTAAATAGAGTCATGATGAGATACTTTTACTTACTCTTACATCCTGTTTTTCTGAGTTGAGCAAACAGACAAGGGGAAATAGGACATTATGATCCAAGGGGCTATACAGTATCTGGTTGGGCGCAGTATCTGGTTGGGAGCCTAGATGCTAGAGCTGCCTGCCAACTGCCTGGCTCAAAGTTTAACATTGGCACTCATCATTAAGGGGACCTGGGCAAGATTTTTATCCACTTTCTGTCTTTCTTACATCATCTGCAAAATGTGAATAGCAACAAATGAGTTTAAAAATGTCAAATGTTCTGAAAGTTATGATATTTAGTAATTACATAATAATATTAGGAATTTTGGCTCTTGTTATTATGGCTAAGTGTTAACTATAATTGATGCAATCTCTTCCACAACCAAACACAGCCTCCCTTACTCCTCCTCTTCTCCTCTCTCCCAATCACCCTGATCCAGAGTAACAAACTATGTGATTTTGAAACAAAGTGCCGTTGCACCATGATAGGCATGTTTGAAACAGTTCCCAAAACTCATATCAGAGGGTGGAAAGTGAGCAAACTTAGCAGCAAGAAAATATTCAGTTCTTAAGAACAATTCTTGTTTCTTTGAGGATTAGAAGCACAAGAATTATCTCCTGTGATTGAGTTAGACGTGGGCATCTGCCCTTCTAGGGCAGTTTTTTGTTTTTTTGTTTTTTTTTTTTTAGTATTTATGTGCAGAAAGAGAGACTCTTTGATTAAGGATTATAAGTATCAGAATAATGTTCTCTGAGAAATATTTCTGAACTAGGACAAAGAAACTAGTCTGTAGTGTTTAGGAAATAAAACTTATTTGGACAAGCATGATTTATAACTGTTTGATTTTTCAGATTTTGGTATAAATTTGAAGTTACGGGAATAGTCAAAGGTGAATTAATAATGACAGTGGTTTATAATGTCTTCTAATCATGTGCCCCAATCAGGGACCTGATAGAAAGCAGAAGGTTAAGACATATGATTTAAATTAGGAGTGAGTCCATAAAAACAAATAACCCACTCAATAAATGGACTAAGGAACTGAACAGATATTTCACAGAGGAAGAAATACAATAGATCAACAAACAGATGAAAAAATATTCTTTATCTCTTGCAATTAGAGAAATGCAAATCAAAACTGCTCTAAGATTTTATCTCACTCCAGTCAGAGTGTTGATTATCAAAAATACAAGCAATAATAAGAGTTAGCGAGGATGTGCAGGAAAAGGTACACTCATACATTGTTGGTGGGACTGCAGATTGGTGCAACCATTTTGGAAAGCAATATGGAAATTCCTACAAAAACTTGGAAAGGAACCACAATTTGACACAGCTATCACACTCCTTGGCTGTAAAGGACTTAAAATCAGCATACTACAGTGATGCAGCCACATCAATGTTTATAAGCAGTTCAATTCAGGAGAGCAAAACTATGGAACCAATCAGATGCCCTTCAACAGATGACTGGATAAAGAAAACATGGTACATATACATGATGGAATATTGCTGAGCCTTAAAGAAGAATGAAATTATGCCATTTGCAAGTAAATGAATGCAACTAGAGAAGATCATGCTAAGTGAAATAAACCAATCCCAAATAACCAAAGACTAAATGTTTTCTCTGATAAGCTGATGCTGATCCATAGTGGGGGGTGGGTAGGGAAGAATGAAGGAATTTTGGATTGTACAGAGGGGAGTTATGGGGTGGTGGGGATTGGAAGGACAGTAGATTGAGATAGACATTATTACCCTATACAAATGTATGAAAAAAAAATTAAAAAATATTTATTACTGTGAAAAAAGTTAGTGAAAAAAATAAAGAAATAAAAGTTAAGAAAATAAATAAGTTAGGAGTGATTATTACAAGGGGCTATTTACAGAGCTGTGAGCAGGGCTGATGGAATCAAGCAGCCCTAGGAAGACCTTAGTCTCAAGGATCAGTAGGCCATTTGACCCAGTTATCCCACTCCTCAGAATATACCCAAAGGATTTTAAATCAGCATATTATAGTGACATGGCCACATCAATGTTCATAGCAGTTCAATTCACAAAAGCTAAGCTAGGGAACTAACCTAGGTGCCCTTCAACACATAAATGGATAAAGAAAATGTGGTACACATACACAATGGAATATTACTCAGCCACAAATGTTGAGAGTGGTGAATGAATTACAAGTTTCTTTAACAGTCCCAAGGCAGAGGCAATGCCCTTCTGAGAGCTCTTGGTGGAAAGGTGCTGATGGAGATTGCTTAATTGCTTGTAATACCCTGTTGAAAGGGGATTCTGTACAGCTCAGCTCACAGAATTTATCAGTTCATGACCTAAAGTCACCTGGGGGTGAAGAATTGTGGGTGCAAGCTGATGACTGTAATTAGGTTTTTCAAACTTTTGACCTAGGATCTGTTTTAAAGTAACTTTCTTACAATGAATCCCTTTGATGTTGAAACCTACATAATAAACCTGTGGAACTTGCTCCTCTCTCCCATCTGGAGTCTGTTGGCACACCCAGCCTCGCCTTCTCTATATTTTGTGTTTGTTTGTCCTTTTTTCTAATCCTCTTACCACTCAGTTTGGGAAAGTGAATAAACATCCCTCAGGATGTGGCACACGAAGAACAATGAAATTATAGCATTTGCAGGTAAATGGATGGAACTGGAGACTATCATGCTACGTGAAATAAGTCAATCTCAAATAATCAAAGACCAACTGTTCTCTCTGACATGCGAATGTTAATTCACAATAAGCTGGTTAAGGATCAAATCCAGTGCCTCATATATGCTAGGCAAGTGAGGTAACACTGAGTCACAACCCTAGTCCCTAAAATAAAGTCTTTTGAAAAGATTAATACAGTTGATATCACCCCAGGCAGTCAGGACTAATGAACACAGATAGAGTTGAATTAAGGAAAAGGGGAACATTATAACAAATATACTATAGCTAACAAAAGATAAAAGTATATAATAAATATTTTTATGTCAATAAATCTGATAGATGAACTAGACATTGTTTTTCATGTTTTTTGAAAATGCAACTATCTGATTAGGACACATGGAGAAACAAAATCTGTGTAGTTCAACATCTGTTAAAGAAATTAAGTTTGTCATTTAAAACCATGCTATAAAGAAATCTATGGGTAAACAAAAATTAATGAGGAATTTTAAATTTAAAGAAAAGAATATCAATCTTACAAAGACTCTTTGAGTAAAAAGAAAGAATAAAATCCCAACTTGTTTTACAAAATAAACATACTACTGGCACTAAAACCTCAGAAAATAGGGTAATTATTAATACTCCTGATGAGCCTACATGGAAAAAAATAAAAACTTGAAATAATAAGCAAATAAAATCCAGTTGCTCCCTCAAACTTAACAATATGTCTCCTTACAAGACACAGCAAAAGGGGTGGAGGAATACACAGGGTCTCTTGAGAACGCACTGCTTCATGACCTCAGTGAACTAAAGAATGGTCTTTCATGCTTCATTTGTTTGAGTGTAAGTGAGCGTTAGCCACTGCACAAATCCCAAGGCATAAGAAATTTGCCCTGTGTTTTAACAGGTTTAAAACTGAGCTGTTAGGTGCCTTCTTGCAGGTTCTGGTTCCTCTTCTTTCCCTATAAAGGTCATTGAGGAAGCCAGTGCAACAGTTCCTTCCCTCTGAACCACATGGTGGCGCTTGTTTCAGGGCGCCGCTGCTACACTTGGGACTTATCTACGGATGGATGGCGCAGCACTGAGTGGATAGACAGCGAAGAACGGAAGTACCCATGGAAGGAAGAAGGAAACGGTGCATTTTACCTGGGAAGAGATGACTTTGTTGTTGAAATCGCACACATAAATCTTCCAGGAAACCAAAACCACTACTGCGAAAAAGGCTCAGAGTGCGCTTTTCCACTGCGGAGCCATCGCCAGCACCCTAACAGACCACTACCAGCAAAATTTAGGAGCAAGTGCTTTCCTTTCCTTCAGGGAGCCTGGACTTCACCTTTCAGTTTCTAGTCTCCGAGTCCACCCGAAAAAGCAGAGGACGTGGGGAGTCCCGTGTTCTCATCCCTTAAATGCTGTTATCAAGAGGCTGATGAGGACCGGTCCAGTGTGGACAGCGACCAAGTATGTCAGGAAGAGCGAGCCCTTTCCAAGCGGCTTTCTCCAAAAACCATCTCTTCCCTTTGTGCTCTAAGTGACTGTAAAAGTCCCTTTCACCGGGAACTTGTGAAGGATTTACACGCCAGTCTGCGCTGCTGAGAGCACACAGTGGGCGTCGGTTCCGGCTCAGTGCATCTGCAGGACGCGCTGCGTGTACCTCTGCTCCTGGACTAAGTGTGGCTGACTCGGGAGAAAACTGAGGGTGCGGGTGCGGAGAAGAGTCCATTCACCAAGAGCCCATCATTGGCGCCTCGTAACTCCAGCATTTCTGTGGTGGTGCTCTGAACAGAGCCACAGCTGCGGGAAGAGGGATCTGACCGTGTGCAGTAAACTATCAGGTGGGGTAGACAGCACTGTCATAAACATTACCTCATGGGCAAGAATTCTTAAACTTGATGCATAATATAATATGCAAATCAACTGAGAATAAAAAGAGCAAGAGCACATGCGTACTCAGCCTATTCGATTTCCTCACGGAGTTTAGGAACCAAGTGTGTGGAGTGAAACATGGTCGAATTTAAATTTTTAGCATGACGGAATTTTAAATTCCGGGTTCTCTATTGTAAAAGGCATCTTGGCAGATTTTCACTTACTTAGTGGCAGTGATTTAGAGGGCTGTTCAAGCTGGAGCAAAAAATCAGGTTTTCCACAAAGATTTGTGTTGAAGCCTTTGTAATCAATCCAGTCTTCCTTGTTACTGACCTGTCTTAATGAAGATGAGAGTCAGGTGAAAAATTGTAGAGCAATTTGATACTGCCAGGACATCCAGGTGTGATCTGGGTATCTGATCCAGGTTACTCTTGTTGAGCAGGGTGACTCCCTTATTGCTGAAGTCTCCTGGGTCTTATGCTAGCAAGTAGCCATGTGTAGTAGGACCACCTTCACAGTGGAGTACATTTTAATGTTGGTTCTGCAACTGAAGCCTCTTATCTCTATGATGATTTTCACTTTTTAAAAATGTGTGTCATTTATAAGATAGTCCACAGTATCTGAAAGCTGCTGAGGCATTTACTGATCTATATTTATTATTTTAAAATACACATTCAAAACACATTTATTTTTTATGACCAGCTTACTAATGGCAATAATGGCATACATTTGCTTTTTGAAAATTTAATGTCATATATTATTTGTTAAAAGCAATCCATTTGAAGTCTGTAGTTTGAAATAGTTATTGTACATTAAATATACATAAATAGTTGTATGTTATTTCAACTTTCATAAAGGAACTGTAAACTAGAGGGACTTCAAAAAAGGTATAATTGCACACAGAAAACAAAATTGTTGTGTGTTGTATTCCAGGCTTAAATTCACATTAGAAGCATGTTGCATATACACACATACACACATATCAATGTAAAAACTTAAAGTTTAGCATGCTAGCAGTATAAAAAGATTCTTGACTTGACAACTTTGCCTACTAGTCAAAGTAATGCTTTTAATATTGGATTTAGTTTTCCTTCAAAAATTTGTGAACATTCAAAAGTAAATGAATAATGGTAAAGTTCTAGTAATCTATTATATTGTCACATAATTAAACATTTTGTAATGCTGATGAACCTATATATGAATGCATATTCTACCTTTATATAAACAAACATATTTGTATAATAAAGATATGTTTATTAAATGTGCTTCTTCAGAATAAATACTGGACTGTTTATTGATGGGAATTGTATATATATATTAATACAAAAAGGACATCACACTCATTCAATTAATCTGAAAATAGTTTTTCAGATATTGTTAGTGTTTTAAAGTCCACTCTTACAGGGAAATTTTTAGATTATTACCAATATGATCCTAAAACTTTGGGTGAATACAGATCTGAGTAACCATTGAGGTGAGGAAAGTCATGTGCTTTTTAAGTAGTTTTTAAAAATATGTACGCTATTTGATTTTACACCCAACTGAATACTTTTCCTATTAGGACACAAATAAGAAAAGTGTGCTTCTCAACAAAACTAGATTGATCTTAAAAGAAGGATGGAGCTAGGGCTGTAATTGGTAAATGAATAAATACTCATAGCCATTCAAGTTAGCCAGAAGCTGAGATTGTGTGTTCTTGTTTATATCTTGTTTGATCACAATCACTAGTGCCTTTCTGATTATAATATTCCAGGGGATGTATTTATGCTCTGTGGGAAGCTGTATAACATGCTGTTGACTGCTAGGATTTTTTTTCTCTATTTAACTTTTAGAGTTTCACAATTACAAGAACATGGGAATTTTCTAGTATTCAGGTGTTATACATTCTTTCACCATCTCATTCCCAGCCCACTGTTTATTAGAGAATTTTTATGATTAGAGAATTATTATTAGTATTTTTAGAGAATTTTCTCAAATTTAATCTTCTGAAATTTTTTATGTCTGTCTTTGAAATAAAAGAAATTATTTGGAAAGTTCAAAGCATAGAAGCATTGAAAAAGTATTTGCGTGATTCATTTGCACTGGAAAGTGATGAACTAAAATTTATTTGCAGTAAATTGAAACACACATCAGCAAATTAACTGACTATCATGCTATTTGCAAATCTAATAAGGCAGAATAAATAGTAGAGCTATACTCTGATACATAGCAGATAATCATCATGTGAAATTTGTGGGTCTTATAAGTTAAAAGAGTTGGAGTTAGTTCCTAGATAATGTGAAATACAAATTTAGAAGTCATTAAATATTGTGCCTGCATGTGTTTCTCACTATATGATATGCTTAATTTGTTATGGTTTTGGTTTTTGGTTTTAGAAATCATTTACAAAATAATGACAGTAGTTTATTTTGTGATTTTAGCTTCTAAGAAACTTTCATTTTGTATCTTTTCCACTTAGTTTACTTCTCTAAAAGCTGATAATCATAACAGCCTCTATTTATTGAACAGCTAACCTAATAATTATAGCAATCATTTAATTTAGATGTCACAAATAGTTTACAGAGGATACATTTACTATAGTCACTTAAATGACTACAGTAAAGTGATCTAGGTGGTGCAGGAGAAGGATTTAGAAACAAAATACTACCCTGGATTTGCCATGTGCTTTATATAATCATGTTATTATACTCCATGCACAAGGCAGGCATTTACCTGAGACAATAAATGTAAAAGGGACTGTTAAATTACAATTACTGTCTAATTTTGAAACATAAAATTAAGGAAAATGATATATGGAAAGGTATCAACATTTCATGGATCATTTCTGATGATTTCTCAGACTTTGTAATTTAAGCACAGTAGGAATCTATGGCTGTGGTTATTTATGGCTCCAAGAATAAAATGGAATTCAGATGTCTGAAGCTTTTTAAAATGACCTCCACTTGACAGAACTCTTGATTAATCGATACTTGCCATTCTTCTGTGAAATATATTGACTAATGCTCTTAGCAAGTTTAACAGGTAGATCTGAGAACTTACTCTCACATGTTCCTGCAGACATCTGCTCTATTACACAACTGTCCTCTAATTCATGTTTTTTCCAAGAATAGGATTTCTACATATCAAAATTAATTTTAAAAAGAGTCATGCAGATTCCGACTCAGCAAAACAGTCCATTTTAATTCCAATTCTTCCTCACTAACACTTTAAACAATAGAACAATCTGGTGAAATAAGCTGAAGCCTGAAAGAGACAGTCATGTCTTTCAGGATAGACTTGGACCTCACTGTCTTATTGAGAACTCAGACTTCCACTGCTGTTGTAGTTTCTTCCCCACTGTATGTATTCTAGAAGTTTTAGAGGTTGAATTTCTTACTAGAATATAATGCCACTAGAAAAGATCTCTTTTTATTTTCTCTTAACTGTTGGCTTCCTAGTACATACCAATAGCAGGCATATGATAACAAGTTGTTGAATGACTAAAATGAAACAAAGTTCTATGGAAGCTTTCTAACCACAGAAAGATGCGGTGCCTCAGTGCAATCAAAATTTTAATTTTCAATATATATATAAACTATGTGTTCATTAGCAAAAATTATTCTAGTTGTTTAATCTATGAGTTTCTTACCACTTCAAGTAACTCTTGAATAATTACTATTATACAGAACTTAGAAGAAAAAAGAAATATTGCACCTTCCTAACTGCTAGTTTGTAGTGCATTTACTAGGAGAAAATAAGGAATTTTTCTTTTTTTTTTTTTTTTTTTTAAACTAATGTAGGTCTTCACCGAAGATCTTTTTTTCCCATATTTTTCATTGGTACATTATAGTCATTCATAATGGTGGGATACATTTTTACATATTCATAAATGCACAGAATATAATAATATAATTTGGCCAGTATATTTCCTTAGTATTTTCGCTTTCCCTCCCCTCTTGCCTCCCCTGGTCCCTTTGCTCTACTTTATATCTCCAATTTTCATGAGATCCTTCATTCCTTCCTATCCTAAGAAATTTTTATTTTATGAGAAAGATAGAGTTGATTTTCATAAAACTTTTAGAGTTTCCATGAAAAAAAAGGCTATAACTCTATAGGAATACTGAAAAGGGATTTCATCACAAAGGTGATTTAATTTCCATTTAAATACATATCTTAGTTTCTCATTAAAGGTATCTTAGTATTTTTAATTGATTATTTTAAAATTATTTTTATTTTTACAGACTGCATTTTGATTTATTGTACACAAATGGAGTACATCTTTTTGCTTCTATGGTTGTGCACAATGTAGATTCATACCATTCGTGAAATCATATACATAGGGTAATGATGTCTGTCTCATTCCACCAATTTCATACCTCTTCCCTCTTCTCCCTCTCATTTCCCTCTACATAATCTAAAATTCCTCAATACTTCTCTCAGCTCCATGCCCATCTTTGTTGTTGTCATTTTGTGGTGTTGGGAATCCAATGTAAGGTCACAAGCTTACTAGGCAAGACTCCACTGCTGAGCTACATCCTCAGTCTGGTATCTTAGTTTTTAAATCTTTATTCCAGAATTTTCTATTATTTACATTCAAAGCAAAATTTTCCATATCATTTCAAGACCACAGAAATTTCTTCCATAGATGCCAAGCAGATGATAATTCAGTGATTCCCATTAATTCTTCCCTGACTCTGTACCACCCCCCAAATATTAGTCCTTAAATCATCATCTTCATCTCATTGTTAGTTGCTTGACAGCAGCAGAGATTTCTATAGTTTATTCTCCTTTGCCTTCCTCCTCAGTCCACCTTACTTTGCAGTGCCCCAGCTGTCAATCTCAGCCTGTTTTTCCTCATAGGCCCAGCTCAGTTCTGCTTCCATGACTAAATCTTACTAGGGGTGAAGAGCATTGTCCAAGTGCATGGTGGGACCCTTGCTCAACACCACACATGTAGCATTTCCAAGAATGCTGGGAGATTTGCAATCCCCATGTTAGTGAAGCCGATTTTCCTGAAGAGGGTCCTGGGGCTCAGTAAGGCTGAATTCAGGTAATCCACTCCTTAAGTTCTAGAGTTCCACCCCACAAGTTCTAGAGTTCTGTGCAGAGATTAGTCTTTCCCACCCCATAGTATATTCAACACTGCTTCTTGGCAGCACAGCCCTTCTACTCTAATCAGAAATACTCCAGCCACTCTCCAAGGTTTAGGTACTGCTCAATATGATCCATCAAATTACAAGACAGGATTCTTAGGACCAGGGACCCTAGCAACCTCCCCATCTCCTAAGAGATAGGTTCTCTGTCTTCCCAGTTATTACGTTCTACCTGGGGCAGGGTTGATCCAGCTAACAAGGGCAGGTAGTCACAACAAAGTCAAAACACAGTTTGTCATCTGGCCACAGATACACCCAGTTCTTCACATGTCTGAAGACAGCATTTAAGATGGGAATGGGGTGCCCTGGGACAGGGACATCAGGCCAGATGAGGATTCTGGTGACTCTAAGCATTTAGTCATCCTAGTAAAGTGGAAAGTTGAGGAATCACAACTTGCTCCTTGCCCCTGCCTGTAGAAGCTAAGCTTGGTCCAGCTCCACTGACTCAGCCACCACTCAGGATACTGCAAATCCAGGGAAGCCAGGACAGCTGGGTGGATCCAGACATCTGGGACCTTGCTAGCGTCCTTACCACACACATCCTGGCTACTGAATCCCAAAACCTTAGCCATTGCTATCAACAGATGTGTCTACCACAAATTCACATGCTAAAATCTAAATCCCCAATGTGATATTGTTTGTAAGTGGGACACTTGGGAGGTAATTAGGTAATAAGGATGGAGCACTCCTGTATGGAATTAGTGCCATTTTAAGAAGAGATATGAAAGAGATGATTCTACCTGTCCTTCTCCTTCACCCTTGCCTGCCCCCTCTTCTCTTTCTTCCATGTTAAGTACACTAAAAAATGACCATCTGCAAACAAGAAAGCAGGTCTTCATCAGACACTATATCTGCCAGCATCTTGATCTTGGACTTCTCAGCTACCAAAACTGTCAGATTTGAAGCTAACCACTCTTTCAGATTCTTAATCTTATTCATCCCATGAGTCTTGGATCCCTCAATGGAGATCCTGAGAATTTATTCAGTTTCTGTGATAGTTTATAAGTGGGTGTGTCTTAGGTTCTTGGATCTGGTTCCTTCTTCCAATTCCTTTATTTGATCCTTTCAGCATCAAATATTGGTTGTCCTTGGTTTGAACATTCTCTTGTAACCCATGGCAAATCGTGATGCAATTAGTACAATTCCTAATCATGGGGTTTGACTTGTCAAGAATATCAAGCACTTTGGGATTTTCATTTATTACCATCACAGGTTGATATTTGAAAAGCAATAATGTGGTTGCCAGTCCTCAAGTGCTTAAGCTGGTGGGAAAACAAATTATTCACAAATTATCTGTTACTTTGAGGGCTATGTGTCCTGTAGCAGGGGAAAGAAGCCCTGAGAAAGAAGATGGAAGAAACCCAAGTCAGGAAAACTTGTGCTGAGACAAGAGGAAGAAAAGACTTTGTTACTTTGAAGAAATGAACAAACAAAAGTACATACAGGGAGAACAGTGTGCCCCAGGAAAGAGGCAAGGGAGGTTTCCTGGGAGGTAAGGAAGAGTAAAGAGGGGTGATAGAAAAGTAACAGAAGACTAGTAACAGCTGGTTAAGTCATAAAAAGACAGACATCAGGGATTGGGTCTCCAGCCATGCATCATTTGACCCGGGCTCAGGAACACATAGTGACTTTGGAGTTTAGAAGACTTTAGGTCACAAGGAGGAATCTTGAGGTTCATCCCACAGGTCACCCAGAAAGATTAAATGCCATGTAGTGTGTGAGACACTGAAATCTGACCCTATACCCCATATCACAGGGACATCTGATGACAAGATTTATACATATTCCCTGAGTCTTAAATTCTCTTGGTTAATTAAGCTTGTTGAGTTTTGCAAACATATCCTAATCTTCCCCACATTTATCTTACTGCCAGGCTCCCAAAGACCTAAACACAGAGCCCTGTCCTGCTTCTGTGATTTCCTCAAAACTTCCCTGTAAAAGCTGGTTTTTAATATCATTGAAGATGCCCAGGTGAGCAGGCACTGGGGTCACAGGCCAGAGCCTGAGTGTCCCTCAAACTACTGTGGAGAAAAGAATTAACAGAGCAGCTGGGAACTTTAGAGAGGATTACTTGCAAGACTGGCCTTTGATGGGAGTTTCAGGACTTGAATTTCTCAAGTTCTTACCATCCTGAGAATGTCTCAGAGTGGTTCACTCTGTCTAAAGAGTTGTATAAACAATACGATTTGATTTGTTCTAAACATCTATTTTCCTTCTGGAAGCCTGTAATTGTAGTATATTCTAGGCAGAATGTGCCTACTTAACAACACCGAACAAATAATCCTGAATACTAAGTTTCTAATGAATTTCCTTGGTATACCATACAATACATGTGTTGTCATGTGTGTGTGTGTGTGTGTGTGTGTGTGTGTGTGTGTGTGTGTTTTAAATGTTTGCTTATTTGCTTTGTTTCCTTTCACTATGCTACATCGTGGCTATGAGTACTACCATATCCTGAGTCCAGTGGTGGGTCCTCCTAGTGACTCACAGAACCTGAAGATAGCCTTGGGGATGCCCAACATTGGTAGCATAATGTACCAAGTACAAGTGTTGTGAGAATTATATGAGATATTGCCTACAAAGGAATCAGCACAAGAGGCATACATCAGGTGCTTAATAAATGCTTAATAAATGTTCCTTCTCCCTCCCTTTAATCTTTCTAAAGAATTTAATTTTTCCCCTCATTGCTTCTTGTTATTGATTTGTTCATTAGCAAATGCTTATCATGATCTCTTCATAATAGTTTGCATGATACAGGGGACCACAGTGAGTCAGATCCTCTCTCCTGACCTCGTAGTACAGTATCTGATGTTGTTTATCCTCATTTCTTTCTGTGTGTGTGGGGTGGCTCGAGATATCAAGGTCAAGGAAGTACTACCTCTCCTTAAGAGGTGTACCTGAGTCCCTGATTCTTCAAGGACAAACCTCTGGCCATACCGGTTTCCTAGAGAAGTTCCTAAAGAAGAAGAGTTCAATGCCTATAATCCCAGTTACTCGGGAGGTTGAGGCAGGAGGATCACAAGTTTGAGGTCACCCAGGACACCTTAGTGAGACTATATCTCTAAAATACATATATAAATAAATGTGTCCATTGGCAGGCCCCAATTTAAGAATGAAGAATTTGCCCTTGTTTCTAGTCTGGGAAGATTCCTATGAAAGTCTCACCTCACAGTCTAGAGCAGCAAACTCATGAAATGGTAGCTTCAAACAGAGAACTAGCCTATGGGCTCTCAACCAACCAGACCTAGAGCAAAGGTTCCAAATGGCTTGACTCATGGTTCAACATTCATAACAGAGTCCTGAATAACCAGAGGACAGATACCACAATTTCAAGTGCAGTTTGAAGTTCTTTCTAGTGGCTGGAATTCGGAACAAAATCCTAGAGTCTTGATACCTAGAGCTTAATCAGAGAGACCAGGTGCTCTGATACCCATCCTTCAGTTAGAATCTCAGAAAATTGACCAAGAAACAGATGACCTGAATCCATACTCTCAGGACAGGCACCAGAGCTCACACCTAGAAACCAGAGTTCAAAGCAAAATTTTGGTCAAGTTTCTGAGGACAGTCCAGAGAAGCAGATCCCAGAACACAGAGACCAAAGTCTACATCCAGAACCTACAGTCCATATATAGTATCCTGGAAAGGGAAATATAGTGGACATATAGTGGGGAGAGGGTCAGAGCTGTCTTCTGCAGGATGCTCAACACTGAGAAAGTTGAGAGATCTGGGTGTAGATCTGGTACCTAAAATGTAATGATCTTCATTACCTCTGGCATTTAAAATTTGTCTCCTTCAGTCTACAATGTACTTCCTTGCACTTCTATACCTTAGAACTGTTTCTCTTCCCAGAAAGGCATAATCTTTGGATGATCTCTACATTATTATTTTTTTCTTCATAGCAGAAATTGTGCTAATATAAATTTGTGCTTACTTACCCCATTAGATTGCCATCTCACAAAGGAAATTATATTCTCCTTTGTCTCCCTAGGTCTTGTCCCAGAGACTGACATACAGTAGATTCTGGTTGTAATCTGTAGAAGAAGCCAACAGGATGGGGATGAGGCTGTGGAGGCTCTCAGTGCATTCAACCCTTGGCCTCTGCTGTTCTCATTGTGGCCAGTAGGTGGCAGGGTTGGCCCATGCCTTCCCTGTGGACACACCAAAATGTGTTTCCTTAAAGTACTTCTGGTCCTCACAGTCCAGTGAGTCCACATCCCTCACTGTGGTTTCTGGAGGCCAAAGAGCTGTGTGAGAGGACAAGATCCTCCTCCTCCACTATTCTATGGATCTTTAAAGAGGGGGGTCAACTTGGGTCAAATATTCCTGGGTCGGACCCTCCTTTTTTTTTAGGCCTCTGTGTCTGTCCTGTCTCAGGAAGCAGTTCTTTCACTGACATGTGTTCTTTTCCGAGAGAGTAGGGGGAACAGTCAGCCCTCCTGATACATTTTTAGTTGCCAATTACTGTCCTAAGCCCATTTTATGAGTAAATAAGTTTAACCAGGTGAGGGCCCTTACCTAAGTGGCTATGCTTAGGTGGGTATGGAGTAGAATCACATATGTGCACCTCTCCTGTCTCCAACACCTTCCCACACCTCTCCACTGACTTGAGGGCCTGGTTTCTGGGCACCTAGCTGGTCGGGAGGGACAAGTGGTATCTAGTCAAGCCCTTTGGGACCTGCCTCCACTCAGCATTTTTGCCAGAAAACACATTCCTTAGAATTAACCCTCCCAATTTCACTACTCAGTTCATGATGTCTATCTTTCCATCCTTGAGAGCCTCACCTAAATCCTCACCTTACTACTCCTAAGGGACGGTTGTGGGGTATTGGCTAAGATTCCCAGACCCAAATTGGTCTCTTAACACAGAACTGGGCTGGGAGCTAGTTGATTGTGCCTGGAAAGAAAGGAAGAGGAAGTCCCAAAGGGGACCTCTGGGCCCAGAACCAGTGAGGCCCATCCCTTTGCCTTCCTTGGGTGTGGGGTGCCATCTGTGGCCTAAAAAAAGAGAAATCTTGGTTGAACTATTAGACAGGGAAATCTGGCTTCAGGAACTCACTATGGAAAATTGTTCAAGATTGCCTCAGGTATGTCTGCCCTGCAGTTGGTTCACTGCTGAAGTTTGAATGCAAGCCCTAGATATGGGAATGACCGCTAGAGTCAAATGGCTTTCTTACCTCCACCCCCCATCCTGTTTTTCACAGAAGAAGCTCCTACCACCATCCCTTTTTTGATTTGTACTGCTATAAATAAAGAAAATGCAGGTTCTTCTATTTTGTTAGAGCCAGACCCTTCTGGATGGCTCAACCCATCAAGCCCCTATTCTAAGATAATTCTGTCTCCTGTCATTTTTTCTGTTACATGAATTTCTTAGTTATTATTTCACAGTCAGCCCCTCCCTCTGACAGAAACCCTTTTTCCTCCCACCACAGGATGTGTGGTGATACTTCGGTGCTCAGCATCTCCTATGTAACCCAGCTTGAGGTTCTATATGCACATATAGGGCACACACAGGGAATTTATAGACTTGCTATGTACACAGACATGAGTGTACACAGACATGAAGATACACAGATACACCTAATCTTCTGGTTATAAGAGGACTCTTGGCTACAAATTTACCCTTTAATTTATGTTGTTGATAAAGGACAGAATTCCTTTAAGTATTTTTTAAAGGGGTCATCCTTGTTCTCAGTTGAATCAAAGAATGGCTGTTAAATGAAGTTGGATACAGCAATCAAAAGTGAGACAAAGGCTGGGAGACAGGAACATTTTTGCCTAACTCCCTAAATTTCTGAATCTACCCTAAATGCCTGCCAGTTGGGTTTGCCTGCCAGTATGACTGTAGGGACAAATGAACTCCCTAATATGCCTGAAAATGGTATATGCATTGTTGTATATCTGTCTTTGTTGAAAAGAAAACCCATGGTGTCTCTGGATTTTCTCAGGGTTCATGACAAGCAAGGAAAAAATAGTATGAGTGGAAACACAGTACAGTACAGGATGGAAAGTATGGGGTACTACTGACAAAGGAAAGAAGGGGCACTACTGACAAAGGGACAGCTGCTGTCAGTTGTCTCACAGTCAGACCAGGCTGTGGAATTCCCTACTGACCACGGACAATCCACCAAAGGCCAACTTAGAACAAAACCACTGTGTATGAAACATGAAATCACTCCAAAATATGTTTATACATAGAGAAAAGAGATACTCTGTGAACCACAAACATGGAAAACATGTCCTTCTCCTGCTTAACATGAATATCTGCTGCTCCTTTACAAAGTATAGCTTTGCCTTGCTCCACTTCACCCATCTCATAATAATAAGATACCCATTCAGAGTTGCCTGGCTTCCTGACAATTTCTTAAACTTCCCCTCAAATCACCCAACACAAAACCAAATCCCACAAAAAATCCTGTCTTGAAAATCTATTACTGAAGTCTCATGGTAGACAATTGTGTGCAATAATGCTCCCCCTGAAAAGGTAGGAAAAAGAAAACTAAATTTTGAAAATAAACAATAATTGACTTTGTGTTTTCCTGATAGCCTTTGAAGGGTAATGACACTCCCATATATTGCCTTTTGAGACTTTTAGCATCCTTGTGGAAAAGGGAATGGGCTCAAAATCTTATTTTATAGAGACCAAAACCAAAGTTGAGCCAGAATATGTTGTTTGTCTGTCTAAACTCACAATCATGAGTCAAAAACCAAGACTTCTGATTCTGGACCCATCCTCTGCCTCCCAGCTGGAACTGTGCAAGAACACTGCTTCCAAGGTAAGAAAACTATGGCACAGACATCCCACAGAGGAAGAGGGCTTGTCTGAATCAGGCTGTTAGGGTGAGCTGTGCCATGCATTCTGAGAGTGAACCCCACAAGGGTGTAACAGTGCACAGTCAAGGCAGTGGTGCCCTCTTTCACACAACAGGGAAATGAGGCTATGAAAGCATTAGAAACTGGCAAAGCTTACACAGACAGGAAGTAGCAGAGCTGAGAGATTCCACCCAGGCTACCAAAGGAGGTGGAATGGAGGCAGGCAGTCTTCCTATGGGTAGGAGAGAAAGTCACCTCTGCAGCCTCTTGGAGTGAGATAAATTTCCGGTGGCGCTGTCAGAGTGGAGGAAGTGATGTGAAGGGCCTAAAATCCTGAACAAAGGCACACAGTGGCCTTCTATGTGGGGCAGATATTAAAGTGGATAATCAGAGGATGATGCATGTAGAGAGAGGCATCACACAGCACAGGTCTGCTGGAGACTGGAGAGCAGGATGGTGCTCATAAATGAGTGGTGCTCAAATCTGTGGGTCAACTGTCAGATTGACTTCCCACCCAGATGCCCTCCCCAACTCAGCTGAATTCCAGTAAATGTCACAGTTGGGAAGATGGGCCCTAATCTAATATCCATCATTTGCTTTAGCCATGTGACTCTCTACCATATCAGGCATGACTGTAGGCACAGAAGATGGGTCAGCAGGAAGTAAGGAAACCAGGTCCTTCACAAACCATAGAGAATCCAGTGGAAAAGTGCCTGGAAGGGCATCCAGCTCACATCCTTTCTGGTATTTGGAGGCCCCTACAACATGCCCCATATGGGCCTGAAGGCCATGTGACACTCCCATGATGGGGTTCCTCAATACCCCAAACTAACATGTAATTTTCATGACAGTGGCTACAGTTTGGGTCTGGAATATCCCCCTAAAGATCCATGTATTAAAGGCTCGGTGCCCAGGTCACAGCACTTTTGGAAAGTTGTGGAAACTTTAAGAGATGGGGCCTAATGGGAGGTTTGGGGCCACTGAAGTCATGCCCTTAAGTAGGGTTATGCAGTCCTGATTTCTTTCTTTTTCTCTCTCATTCCTGGCCATGGGGTGAAGAGTCTTCCTCTGCCATAATCTTCCACCATGGTGCACCGCTTCACCACAGGTACAAAAGCAATCCACAAAAGCAGCTGGGCCAAGTAACCACAGACTTCAAAACTGTGAACCAAAATAAATCTTTCCTTTATTTATATATTGATTATTTCAGGTATTTTGTTATAGTAATGGAAAACTGACTAACCCAGAAAAACAACAGAAGAAATTTAGTTTATAATTGAGTGAATTGTGCTTCATAAAGTTATGTTCCATTCCTTCTACACTATCCCCATTGATTAATGGAACATGTTCATTTACCCACAAGATAACCCATCCTTTTCTCCCCAGATTTGCTCTTCCTTTGCCTTTGTTTTTTATTTTAACTGAATGACCCTTAGGTATTTAAACTGGAAACTTGTGTGCCCATGAAAATATGAATGTTTACCACTTCATATTCAATTTCCAATGTAGGTCTGCTTTTCTCCAGTCCAACTTCCTACTAATATTTCTCCGTATTTCAGTCAAAACAAACCTTACAAAATTCTAATGTATTCATCTCTCTTCTGGAATGCCTCCAATGACCTGTGGGAGAATCTTCAAAGTCTTGAACACAGCTTACAAATCCTATTATCATTCAGTGCTTCCCTCTTCTATCACATGAATCTCACACTGCAACCTGGGGCAGACTGATAGTGTTCCCATTGGGAAGACGTCCCTTCTTTCTCACACTTCAACCCATTGCACAGATTATTCACATTGTGATACTTGGATAAAGTTCTAAAGGAAGCATGTATGGTCTTTGTAACATTCACAAATTCCTTGAGATTCCTTTTAAAAACTTCTTTTGAAATCATTTTAGTTTAACATAGTGGTTGAAAGAATTGTAAAGAAAATTCCCATATGCCTTTCAATCATCATTCCTCAATGAATGACAGGATCTAGCATGCCATTGTACAAAAGTATTAAAACCAGGAAATTGACTAATACAACAGTAAGATGCAGATGCTGTTTGGATTTAGCTGTTATTTATCTACATAGTTTTCTTTTTTTGTGTGTTTAACCTATGAAAATTATTTTTTGTAATCATAGGTTTTTAACTTCCACAATCAAAATACAGAATAGGCAGAGTCAAGTCGATTTGATCCAGGAGCCTCAGCTCCAATGAACTGGGTCTATGATCGCTTTGCGAGCTGCTGTGAGTAGGCTGATGCTTTTATTTTTAATCAGGGCAAACTGTGTTCTATGGCAGGGAACTTTTGGCAGAGCACCCACTATTTGTAATGGATGTTGGATAAACATCATCTGTTGAAGGAGTGCCAAAAGGACTTAAAATTTCTCTCAGAATAATAATATTGGAAATTACAAATATTTTTTACAAATGTTATCCAAGCAGTAGGTAAACATCTTAAATTAAGACAGCAAGTTATTGCCCCTGCTACAGTCTATTTCAAGAAATTATGTACTAGGTATTCACTGAAGGGTATAGATCCTGTATTAATGGCTCCTAGGTCTGTCTTTTTGGCATTCAAAGAAGCAGAATTTGGCGTAGTCTCAAAGGCAAGACTGGTTGTTGTTGCTACTTCTGTATTAAAAATTAGATTTTTATATGCATTTCCAAAGGGATTTCCTTATAGGGTGAATCATATATTAGAATGTGAATTCTGTCTTTTAGAACTAATGGATTGTTGCTTAAAATAGTGAATCATCCGTATACACCTTTGCTTCAGTATGTGCAGGACATGGGCCAAGAAGATATGTTGCTTCCCTTGCATGGAGGACAGTGAATGATACCTACAGAACAGATATTTGCCTACTATATCCTTCTTTCATGATAGCTTTAGTTTGCCTATATGTGGCCTGTGTCATAGCAGAAAGATGCCAGACGGTGGTTTGCTGAGTTTTCTGTGGATATGGAAAAGATTTTGGAAATATTCATTGTTATTTTAAAACTATATGAGCAATGGAAGAATTCTGATGAGAGAAAAGAGGTGGCAGTTATTCCTAGTAAGATGCCAAAATCTGCAGGCCACATAGCACATCTCGTAGAGTGCCAGCCTCTCATGCTAGAGGCCCAGGTTCGAGTCCCCAGCACTCTGGGTTTCTGGAAATGACAAAAGATGCCAAAATCAATACCACCTCCAAACAGTGAAGGAGAGCAGGGTCGAAATGGAAGTCAGAACTCTAGCATAGTCAATCTTAAAAATATTCTGAAGAATATTGGAAATAAACAGTTGGACAGATTTCAGTAATGTCTTCAGTGGAACACAAATGAAAATGAATAGCTTGTTACTGACAAGCATATTGGGAAGTTATTTTATTTTTACAAAATAAGTTTTTCTTTATCTAATTGGATTCTACTACATAATTTATAAAAAAAATCTCAATTATAAAAGTTTGAAAAGGTTCTACGGGACCTACAGACAAACATACATAGACATTTAATGATTAATAGTTTGTGATTAGTATGTTATTTCTCAATTTGGATGAAAGAAATTGTAGTTTTTTATTAAGCCAAGAAATATGAAACATAATTTGTTTAAAAATTTCTTTGGTCATTGAGGGACCAAAAGAAAAAAAAAAAAACGATATAAAGTCAATATATGAGGGGTTTTTCCCCCATGTCTGGAAGTTAAACTTTAAAACTCTATTTAAGGAATCAGATTTCACAAAATCCTAGAATATTTTGATAATGATGTTGATAATGTCAAGGAAATTAATCAAGTTTCTATTGATTTTAATAAGTAATTTATTCAGTAATTTTGGTGTCTTGCCATGGAAGATACTAGCCCGGTCTAGCAGAAAAGTACAATATGTATAGGATCTTTAACATTTTAAAAGTTGTATTAATTCTGTACATTTTGAAATGCTGGGCAAAATTATTTTAAAAACAAATCCTACAGGAAGTTATTTGCAATTAATTCACAATTAATGAGACATTTTGAAAGTTTAATTGAAGAAAATACCATAATGAGGTGAAATTTTGGTAAATTTTTAATGTTCATTTTTTAATCTTCCATGAAAAAAATTTATAAGATACATGGCCCAGTTTAATTTTGTGTCAGAGTAGACTTACAGATCTACTGCAGGTATCCTGAGCCAGGAATGCAATCAGGTTTCAAGCCAGTTTGATAACTGGCTATTCTTAATTTTCATAAGTTTAAGACCTTCAGACTAAATGTTATGTCAGTGGACTGTGCTGTCTATGGAACTTAATAAATTAATCATTTTCTTCAGACCTGAAGGAGAATGATAAAACTTGGGAGTCACAGGGTATTAATCTACAAGTTAAGGATTAAAACATTTTCTATAAATAAATTGTGAATGATGGATTATTAATGTTGACTTCCTAGTACAAGGCTGCAAGAATAAAAATAAATTCTTCAGCTAAGAAAAAGACACAGAATAATGCCCAATGACTTATATGCCCAATAAGACTTTATAGTTTTACCATACCTCTATTCCTATCAATCACTCATTTGTTCTCTGTAACTATAGTTTTGTCTTTCAAGAATGTTTTATGTACTGAAACCCTGCTGTGCAGAAGCCCCATCGTAAGTCATTTATGTTGATCTGGGTTCCTTGATCAAGAGTCAAGGGGCTCAACTTGACTTGGGATACCCAGAAGAGGATTTCTAGGGGTAGGGACAGAGGCATAGCAGACAGAAATCATGTCAGGGTGTCTCTTTCTGTTTTACAGGAACACCGTACCATGGAGTTTCCCTAATTACCTATTGCAGAGAGCCATGGAACAACAGATCCATGGGATTGGGCGGATAAGGTTTCCCAGGGAGGAACAACTAGAAGAAAAGCTTTGAAGGACAGATTTTGAAAAATGGGAGAGGGGTTTGAGGCAAGTTGTCTAATTGCCAGAGGTTTTGACTCACAAAATATAGGAGAAACACGACAGGAAGTAGAGAGGGTTCTAGTACTCTGCTTGGGCAAATGTATTGGGAAGTTTCTAGTGAAAATACTCTAGTGAGATATCTTGTTGTGGGAACTAAAAAACCAATCAGAAGCAGACTCAAGTTATTTCTGGGGTAGGCTAGTGACTATCAGATGACTTGAGCTGAGACTGGGACCTGTTTCTTCTTCTCTGAATCACAATCTGCAGTTTAGTACCTGGAACTGAATAAATGAGATTTAACTGGACCTGGAGGGAAATCATCTACACAGAGATAAAACTGGGGTTTGGATTGCAGATGAGCACAAAGGGAGGCAGGGGTGGGGGAGAGTAGGAACTTCTGCAGACACCTTGTTCTCCAGCCTTCCTACCTCTTAAGCCAACAGGCATGAGTGAGTACAGACATGTAGTGGTTTTGCTCTCACTGCCACAGGAAACACATCCCCCACCTTCTAGCAGTAACATCAGAGGCCTGGGCTCTGAGAGTGCCCTCAAAATCCCCTGCTGCATGTCACTGTGCAGATTTGTTAAAGTACTAATCACACAACGTCACAAGGAAGGTTTCCTTCCCTGAGTACCCAAACTAGAGTCCAGGAAGGGATCACCCATTTCTACTTTGCCTGTGCCCAAGTTTCAAGACAGAGGGCATGTGTGGCAACTAAGTGCTGGTTAACTGAACAAGATAATCTTTCTTTTCTCACAGTAAGGAGAGGACTGTGTTTGTTTTCACCATTTCTTCTCCTTCTGAATGAGGAAGTCCAAAAGACCTGCCCTGTGATGGTCTACACTCCTCCAGGCATGAATGGTTTCCCAGGCAAAGATGGACATGATGAAGCCAAGGAGAAAAGGGAGAACCAGGTACCTGTTGGCTTTTCCAGCTGCATGACTCTTGATCTTCCATAGAAAATTGCCTGGAGACATGGGAGGAATGTCCTATCTAGGACAATTAAGTTTCTCCTACTATATCATATAACTCAAAACAGAGACACATCTCCTGTCCTCTGCCAATCCAGACCTCCACCTATCAGTTTGTGACATGTGTTTGTCTTGTCTGTCCGGGAAAGCATTCTTCAGGGTAGACTGTCCCATGGAACACAGGAGGATTATTTCTTCTCTGAGTCATTGGAAGTAGTAGCTCAAAAGATTGGCCCTGGGCCAATGTCTCCTTTCTCTGGGAAGGAATTGGGCATTAAGTTCTTGGAAAAGAGAGAAAAAGAACAGATAACTAGTCATGTTTTCTTTATCTTCCCACAGGTCAAAGGCTCAGAGGTTCACAAGGCCCACCTGGGCCCCCTGGATCAAAAGGTGCAGTGGGTGAAAAGGGAGACTGTGGAATATGTCCGGGTAAGATCCTTGCAACTAAGTCCCACCAGAATATCAGGTGGGAGGTGCACTTTTCCTGATGCTTTATGGGAAGAGGACTAGTTGCTTTTTGGTCCAAGGCCATCAGCACTCTCTAGATTACTTGGTGCCTCAAGGGATTTCTACCAATGCCTAAGTATATATTTGCTAACCTTTCAGAGCCACTCCCTCGCCAACTATACCCCAGGCCTAGAGAGAGAAAATAGGATATCTGAGTGTGGGCTTAATATGTCTTTTATCCCCAAAGAGTATATCCATGGCATGGCACTTATATTTTCTTCAAAAGAAGTCAAGCCAAAACTTAGTGGATTCAAAACACAACCATTTATTTAAATACAATTTTGTGAGTCTGTCACAGATTTTCTGATTTTAACTGAGCTCAGTCTGTAGTGAACCAATGGATGGCCAGTGGTTTTGTTCATATGTGGGTGTCAGCTGGACTGAGGAGATTAAGACATGGGCCTCTAATTGGACAGGCCAGCCAGGGGTTGTTCAAATAGCAGAAATTATAACATTCCCAATTGTAAAAAGAACAGAAGCTTCAAGGCCTACTGAAGCACAAAACACATGCGCTATCATTTGTGCCACATTGTATTGGTCCTAACAAGTCATGAGTCCAACCCAGTTTCAAGGAGTGTGAAAATAGTCTCCATTTTTTTTTACACGAGAGAAGCTGCTACTTTTGCCATCTATGACACACAACTTGCCTCAAGCGCTCTTCACTCAGATAATGACCAACTCAAAAAATATACATCATGATTTCTTGATTAATTTCAGAATGAATTTGAAAAAAACAAAACAACAAAAGGCAACAAAAACAATACTGTTCAAAATAAAAATCCTCTGTCTTTAGTCAATAATTACGAGCTCCTAATAATCCCTCCAGATGTTTCTTTTAGTCTTTGATAGAGCAATTTATTGGAAAAAATTAGTGAGGAACTCCAGTTGCAGATTTCTGTCATGCTAGGTACTCAGGGAGTGCATGTGTGCATGTGATATGTATGTGTACATGACGTGTCTTTAGATACAATCGTCAGATAAAGACTGATGTTTTGGACTGAGTGGAAACAGAGGTATTTTTCTTTGTTTTGTTTCTTAGTACTATTCATCTTCCTTCAAAGTTTATATAAAGGTACCCAGCCTCCTACATACACAGTTTTGGGACCCCTTCTCAACAATGCTCCTTTGCTCTATTTTAATTTTCTAGAATGTGATGCTAGCACAGCTGCTTACTAAAGAGCAGCTCTCAAATCAGAATTAGAATGCATCAAAAAGTGTAAGTTCTCTCTCTTGTTCTTAAAGTAGCTTAAATTTAGGAAATGGTGAAGGTCAGTGAATATTTATTAAATACATTTAATTTTCTAGTACCTGGATAGGCACTTCTTTTATTCTGATATCATGAAATCCTCATAACCCCCCTTAGGTAGAAATGGAGGCAAAAGGAAGTTAAAGTGCTTGTTTAAATGCACAATAGAGCTAATAAGTGGTAGAATTGGGTTATAAATTGATATCAGTCTGATTTCAGAGACCCTAATACTGTACTCTGATCTTTTCTCACTTGAAAATGATATGTATGCCTCTTTGTTATACTGGTGTCTAGCCCTGGCAACAGAACCATACTTGTTCTTTCTGATCTGGGCCAAATACTCCAAGACATTTCTATTTAGTCTTGAGTTAACAGTATGGTAGAATTCAGAATTGCAGTTCTAGACTTCTGATCCAAAAGGACAATGATATGTGCTAGTTTGTCCCTTCATTTTAAGGTTTCCAGCTTTAACAAAAGATAAGATACCAGTTAAATTTGAATTTCAGGTAAAAAAAAGCAAAATTTTTGGTATTAAGTATATTTCAAAAATTGCATGGGAGTTTACATGGATGAAAAATTCATTATTTATCTGAAATTCAAATTTAACTGCATATAACTTTATTTTACCTGGCAACTCTATTCTGGAAACCTTTTTACCCCATGACATACAGTGGCCAGGGGTTAAAGACAAGCCAGTGTCACTTACTTTTTCTCATTTTAGTACTGTTATTGTCTGTGAGCAAAAAAGTTGGAAAGTTGGAAAGAAGTTATTCTGGAATAGTGGCTAAACCAGGAACTTTAACAGTGCCAAGACTGTGTGTGCCCAGTTCTAGGTCCATGGCCACTGAATGCTGAAGAGAATCAGGCCATCCAGAGTCTGGTCAAACACTCTGCCTTCCTAGGCATGACAGACAAGGAGAACCAAGTCCAGTTTGTGGACATGACAGGAAGGAGAGTGAGCTACCAAAACTGGAACAGGGAAGAGTCCAACAACGCTGGTCCAGGGGAGCACTGTGCAGATGCTGCAGGACAAAGGTGGAATGATGCCTACTGCTCCTCCTCCTTTCTGTCTGCAAGTTCTCTGCCTAAAGGCGACGTGCCCCTTGGCTCCCCTTCTGCCTTCACTGCACCCCAAAGACCTATATTCTGCTCCAAAGATGAAGACAGCAATTTCCCCTGAGTTGCTCCTTTTTTTGGAGCATTGGAGAAGATGAGGAGAAGGGATTGAATGACGGGATGTGGTGGGAGAGGGAGAAATGAGAAGAGATTGGTAATGGTGCAATATAGGTTTCTAGTTCAGCCAAAATCACTAATAATGGTCACTAACAGCAATTAAACAATCATGGTGATAGTATTACTATGAAGCACCACAGTAACATTAATAATATATATTAAATGTTTTCTTTGAGCCAGATGCTACATTTTTGTACCTTACAATGATTATCTACACATATGTGTATTTACTTGTTAAAGTACAAAAATAAAATGAGTTCATTTTTCTATTTACTACAGAGCTCTGTTATGCACTCTTTTCTCTCTGGGTAGAGGGCTTCCAGGGTAATGAATCCCTATAGTAACTTCTTCCATGGCTTCTCAGCCAGTCTCAAATGTCAAGAGGACCTAATATGTAATGTAGCTTCATCTCTGAACTCTAGTTCCTTTTAAACTAGGTAAAGAATATAAATCTCATGTGAGCAGATTCATGATTTCTCTCACACATACACTCTCAGGTAGCCATCTTCTAGGTTAATCTACAGGACAATTTTAGTATCCTAGAAGCCCCTTTATAACCCCTCCTAGTTGATATTCTCAAAGATAAATAATATTCTAACCCTTATCATCACACATTAATTTTATCTGTTATGCTACATATGCAATTATCCTATATGTTCTATTTTATATCTTGTTCTTTATTCACTCTAGAGTCTAGCTGTGGGATATGTACATTGTTACATGCAGCAGTAGTTTTGCTTTCATTGCTATGCAGAATTGCATTATACAAATGTACCTCAGTTTACCCCTTTTATTATTAATGGACACTTGGCTTATAAATTTTGACCATTAAGAGAAAACCTTCATGAGCATTTCTGTGTGTTTTTTAGTTCACATGGTATACTAATTTCTCGTGGCTATCTACTCAGGACAGAGTCAGCAGGTCACAGGGAAAATATTTATTTAGCTTCAGTAGGTTCTGCTAGTTTTCCAAAGTGATCATACAGACCTATACTCCCATCAGCAAAGTGTGTCAGTTCTAGGTATGCCACATCCATGTGAAGAGGTGACACTTTCAGTCCTTGTAATTTCAGCCATTCTCATGAATGCAAAGTTTTACGTCCCTATGGTTTGAATCTGTTTTCCCAACATATTATAATATTGAACAATTTTCATATGCTAATCAGATACCCGGACATCTTCTCTTATAAGATACCTATTAGAGTCATTTGAGTTTTGTTTAGACAATATGTTTTTCAATTTATGTTATTTTACATTCAAAATATAGTTTTTGTTTATGTATATCACAAGTATTCTTCCAGTATTTTACTTACTTCTAGTGTTGGCTTTCAATGAAAATAATTTAATTTTAAGAAAATCTCCTTTACTCATATTTTCTTTCAAAGTTGTACTTTTTGCACATAATTTAAGAAATCATTGTCGTGTTCCCAAATTGTGAAGATATTCTCCTTTACTTTTTTTTGAAAGCTATATTGCTAAACTTTCCACCTATCCCTAAAACATATGTACTTGATACAGCACTAATTTGTTTGAAAACCATTTTTCCTCCCTTAATTGGAGTGGTGCATTTTTCCACATCAGCTGACTATTTAATGTGTGGGTCTGTTTCTGGACTTTCTATTCTATTCTTCCAGTCTGTGTGTTGATTCTTGTGTCAAACACTATACTCTCTTAATTACTGTGCATATGTAGTAGAAACTGACATCTGGCTGTGGAAGCCTCCCAGGTTTTTCTTCTTTTTAAAAAAAGATTTTAAGATGATTTTTGAGTCAGCTTCTCAACTTCCACAAAAACCTGATGCCATTTTCATTAGGACTGCATTAATCCTACCAATTTATTTAGGCAGAATGGACAACTGACTACTGAGTCTTCAATGATCATAGTGTATTTCTTCATTTAACTAGGATTTCCTAAACTTTTCTTGGTATGTTTTGAAGATTTTAACTTAGTATTTTGTTTTGGTGGAATGAGAGGTTTTTAAAAATAATGTATTTATAATAATTATTTTCTACTGTTACATATAGAAATATAATTAATTTGTATATGATCCTATTATGTTTAGTAACCTCAACATGTTCATTATTTTAATTCTAGTAATTTGTAGATTCTTCTAGTTTTCCTACATACATACCAGGTGATCTAAAACATGGGAGTTACTTCATTCTTCCTTTTCTTTCCCTCTTCACTTCCTTTTTCTTTTTTCCTCTTTTTCTTGCCTCATTGCACTGGTTAACAACTCCAATACAATGCTGAATGAAAGTAATGAGGGTGACCATCCTTTGCCTGTTCCTTAAGCAGACTTCATTTATTTCAGTGTTTAAGATTTAGGTTTTTATCTTTTTAAAAAGTTCAAGTTCCTATTGATCTCAACTCCCTTCTCTTCCCAGCAATTTTTCTGTACTTCAGGGGCTTATAAAGTCCCATGTCCATCAATCTGTTAGTGCTTCCTTGAATGTAGTCTTCAGTATTGAGCTGAGAGAAGGTCTGATGGGTCTTAGGACTAGCTGTCCTGCCTGTTTTTACCATGCTGACCTAGATTGTTGTCAGTAGATCCCCTGTAATGGGGTAAAGCCTCAAAACAATATGCTTAAATCAGCTTATTTCCAATTCTTCTTTGCATCCCTCTCTCCTAGGAGAATGTCCAAGACCCAAGACCTGCTCAGCAAATTCCTCAGTAATATTTGGCCATTCCTCAAATAATGCCATATGTCAGAGCTTAATATTTGCCAACCTTGAGAAAATCTGAACATCCCTGAAAATGTTCCTGGACATATACTAAATAATCTTAAAATCTTGGCAGCATATAGTCTTCTGGGTAAAAGATTTGAACTGCAACAGAAATTATTAGGAGGAATTTTACCTAGATGACTTGTTCATAAAAGATCATATCACTTCCTTAATTAGAAGTCAAATAACAAGTAGAAATGATAAACACTGTACAATCTTAGTCTCAGGTCCAAAACTGAAAGGTCAGTGAAGACACTAGTGATATTGTTTTGCCTTCAGAGAACACAGGATCAGGAAGAAACAATTGAAAGACCATATAACAAAATGTTTCAGAATACGGATAAATAGGCTTACATGATGTTATGGTTTGGATGTGAGGTATCCTCCCCAACTCACATGTGAGACAATGCAAGAAGGTTCAGAGAAGAAATGACTGGGTTGTGAGAGTCTTAACCCAATCAGTGAATTAATCCCCTGATAGGGATTACCTGAGTGATAACTGAAGTGTTAGGGTGTAACTGAAGGAGGTGGGAACTGGGGCATGGCTTTGGGATATATATTTATATCTGGTGAGTGGAGACCTCTCTCTCTGCTTCCTGATCATATGGGAGGTGTTTCCCTTTGCCACACTCTTCTGTTCTGCCTCACCTGGAGCCCTGAGGAATGGAGCTGGCCTTCTATGAACTAAGACCTCTGACGCCATGAGCCTTCTAATGAACTTTTCCTCCCCTAAAATTGTTTTGAATAGATCTTTTAGTCACAGTGGCAAAAAAAGCTGACTAGAACACATGACTACTGTCTTCTCTCCCAGTTCCTAGCCAGTGTTATGTGATCAGGCCCTTCCTTTTCTGGCCTTTCCCTGGAGAGTCACATTCTTCATATCTAACCCAACTCAGCATCACTCACAGATGCCATGATTTTCATAGATAACCCAACTGAGCATCACTCGGAGATGACAAAAGACAGGACAGATATCCACTCACACTGCACAACAGCATGATACACACAAAGATTTTTAGGCATTACCTTGAGCAACCTGACACACCTACAGCAAATACCCAAAGAAATACACAAAATAAAAACACACATAGCAAACATTCAAAAAGTCTCATAAATACATATAAATACACACAAACTCTGATCAAAAATCCTGACCTCAGCCCTTCTGATCTCCAGTGCTGATCTGATGGGAATTCAAGGTCATGGTGGGAAATTGGGCCTTTGCCAACAACAGTGAGAAGTGAGTATTCATGTAGGTTAACACACATCATTACCCATGTGAACTCTGAGGAGAGTGTAGGCATCATAATCGTAAGTTACATGAAGAAAGCTTAACACTTCTACCTGGGCCTAAAGAGACCCCCTGCCTGGGAAGTTCCTCTACTGACTAGAGCCCTGTCACTGTGTTATTTGGTATGCAGAGATACCTGATGGACAAAGCACAGAACAGAGTGGGTATAACCCACATGCCTTATCACATGGCTCATCGGGAAGTTCAAAATGACCGTTCCAGAACAGGGACTGCTCTCTCAGGCCACCCCTCTCAGCACCAGTAACTGAATACTAGTGATACTTTTGGGCCCACTCAGTTGGAACAATTTTATGTGATCACTATAGTGGGCAGAACAGTGGTTCCTGAAGATATATTTATTTCTAATCTCTGGAACTTGTGAATAGTAACTTGCATGGCAAAATAGTAGATATCATCTTATATGTGATATAAGTAAGTGAAGGATCTTGAGAGGAGGGCTTATATTGTTGAGCTTTGTCACTGTCATTTTGGGTTGCTATCACAAAGTATCATAGATTGCATGGCTTATGAAGAACTTACATTTATTTTCCATAGTTCTAGAGGCTGACAATCCCATAGGATGACAATATGATCAGGTTCTGTGAGTACCCTATTCCAGGTTGCTGACGGCCAACTTTCCCTTCTATTCTTACAAGATGAGAAGATAGAGAAAGAGATTTCAGGTCCCTTTAATAAGGGCACAAGTTCTATGTGGGAGAGTGTCACTCTCATGGAACTAATTATATCCAAAAGGCCCTACCTCTAATACTACTATATTGCGGATTAAGATTTCAACATATGAAATTTGGTGGGGCCTCAGGCATCCAGTCCATTGCAGACTCTTAAGTGCAATCACCTGTATCCCTATATGAGACAAACCAAGAAAGGTCTGCAGACACCAGAAGCCAAAAGAGGCAAGGAACAGATTCTCCTTCTCCAAAGCAGCAGAAGGGAACGCAGCCATGATAAAACCTTCAGACGTCTTGACTCCAGAAATGAAAAAAAAAAAAAAAGGTTTAATACATAGATTTGTGTTAATTTACTACAGCAGCCCTAAGAAACTAACAAAAGCACACATGGATTTTTCCTCAGGACTGGATGAAGAAGTTACAGAATCCTGAAGGTTGCATAAGCCTGTCCTTTGGACACTCTCTATGCAGTGACCACTTCCAGTAGCAGTAATTCCCCCTAAAAGCTGTCCCAGTGGGTTCTAAGGCAATATCAGTCACTCCTCTTTAGGACCCATGAAGTCACTCTCTCATGCTGAGATAAAAAGCATCCTCAGCTCATGGAGGCTCTAGAAAATCTGATTCTCACATGTGTCCTTTCCTATCATTGTCTCACTCCTATCTGTGTTGTATGCAGATTCCTTGATAGCATCTCCTTAAACTTTGCACCTGCTTATGCTCATGCTCAATTCCAGGTTTTCAATAACAGAATTCTTATCAATTATGTATTCCATGGACAATATCTTTCCCTCTCATGTCTGCAATCTATTGATTTCACTGCTCTCCCTACCAGGAGTTGCTGCTTTGCCCATATTTGTAAGCCCAGCAGCTCAGCTGACCTCTTTGTGCCCATCCATACTGTGGTCTCTGTCAGAAGTCTCAACTGGAGAGTAGTCATGAAAAGAATAACAAATGCATTCATTACCCTCATTATTAGTAAAGCATTCACTTTTGGGATGGAAGCTGGAGCTTCCACACCCACTCACCCACCCAACACACATACATACCTCCCTTGCCACATGTGGCAGACAGATAGTTGAAGTGAAACTTCTTGCACAATATTATTAAGCTACGCTTCCTGCTTCTGACCCAGAACATTAAAGAAATATTTTACAATGAAACCACCAAATTTACAACAAACAACCAAATGCCTCAGTAGGAAGAATCCAAAGCAGTATTTTCAGTTCACTCAGAGCTGACATTTAGGCACTGATGATGTAGGTATAAGAGGGTCCTTCCTCTGTGTGGTAATCATCCTGATACTGTCAGTGTGCTAGTAAGGACAACAGTACCTCATATGTGACTGTCATAGAACAGGGGATGTATATACTTCACAAAATTGAAGAAGATATTTTTCGATCAAGCTCTTACATGGAACATGAATGCCTACAAGAGGTTCAAGAGCAATTTAATCAGGAAATGATAAATATTCAGATTTATGGTTTTATATAATGTAAGACTGAGCATTCTGATGAATATAAATATTTTAGAAATCCAAAGTTATTTTGATAACTACAGTCTTATGTTAATTTCAGGATTCAACTTACTTTTTCATTATTTGGTTTTTTGCAGCAAAATTTTAGAATATCAAATAATATACAAAAATATTTTCAAATGATAGGTAGGTGTTATGTGTACTCTACTATCTTCTTAGCTCAACTAAGTACTTAGGCTCAACATACACTGCCTTATCACTGAATCCACTTAGAGGAATAGGAGGATAGAACAGTCTGCCATTAGGGTAGCTGTGAGCTTTATTCTGCAGTGGGAAGAACCTGCCAAAAGTCCCAGAAGCAGTCCAGGAGCCATTTTCTGGTCCTCCTATAAGAGTTCAGGTGTGACAGAGTTAGAACTACATAAGTAGGTGTAGTAGTAACTCAGAAGTTACCCTGGTTTAAAGTCACTCTGCCCTGACAGGAATTAATATGAATAACAGCTCCACAGGCAAAGTTTCCAGGTCTCCACAAAGGACTTATATGTTCAAGAACTACCACACATTTAGGATGCACAGGACTATGGTTCCCAATGGATATCTTGACTTTATTCTGTGCTCCCAGTCAGAGACATTTCACAGTCAGAGATCATTTCTACCATACACAGAGCTGCTCAGTAACATGGCTGATGTTACACCTTTATCAGTATTCCAGGCAAACAGGTCTAGAAAGTTAACTCAAGGTCAAATTTCACAAACAGGACAAAAGGTGTGTTAATCCTTGGCTCATACAGTGTCATTTCATAAATGTGTGTTCTCAGGTGTTCCACACACAAAACAAAGGAAACCCAAATTTAAAAGAAAAATTACATATGATACAATATTAACCTGTCACTGAAGTTTCCCCTATTAATATCATGAAGAAGACAGGTACTGATGGGCACTGAGTTGACATGTCATAACCCTTGCCCTTGCATTTAGCTGAGCTCAGTCTAAGAGTTGCATAGCACTGAACTGACTTGAACAACAGATTGGGAGTGAAATTCACCAGGCTGAATTTCTAAAGTGATCAGGAGAATGATGGACTTTCTGTTAAAAGGTGCATTTTCTAATAAGTTCAAAGGCATACAGAAATCTATACAAATAATTGTGTTCTACTCAGCTCACTCTGTGCTAGAACCACATTCCAACAGCTTGTGGACTTCCTCTTTATACTGCCCCTCATTGTCCTCATGGTCTATTTCTCATACTTACATGGCCAAAATAATCATTATTATCACTATTTTCTGATTTCTACTTTATTTAATAATTCTCCCCATCTTCTAAATGTTCTGGGAAAAATCTCAATCATATTTTAATTCTACCCTCCACGTACTTCCTACCTGATCTTGTAGCTAACTATGGATAGAGACAAATATTCTACCATGATAACACTCACTGTAAATTCATGATTTCTAACACCAAGTGAATCCTATATGCCCCCTACCCAGTTGCCCTGATCTATGTTTTTCTCCATTTACTATCAGATGCTCCCAGCTAATAACTTCAAATATGATCTTCTTTTTAAAGCTTCAATATTTTCCTTCTCGTTCTTTACTCTTCCTTTTTATTTTACAATCAGCATTTAACTTCTTAACTTTTGCACAACCAAACCTTACAACCTACTTATACCAATGATCACAAACAGTGGCCTCCCTCTAGGTGAACTGTCTGAATTCTCTTATAAGGCTAAATCAATTACTTATGCACTAGATATTCCTCCTGTAATGACTCAAGGACATTTCTCCAGCAGCTCATGTAATTTGATATATCAGTTTTCTTGCTCTATTTGATCATTTTTAGCAAGATACAAACATATTTCATCTAAAAATTAGTTATCCTTGACCCAGTACCACTCCAGTCATCCTCCATTTGTATGCTCAATGCCCCTAAAGAATAAAATTCCCTGAGCAATACCTTCAAATGCACTATGAAAGAAACAAGACTTGTTTCCAGTACCATTTCCTCCTTTTAGGTGCACAGGAAGCAGCATTTCCCAGCATCCCTTGCAGTTGGGATGGGAATAAATGATCCGGCTCAAGTAATACAATTGTGAGCAAATTTGGTGCAATGCATCAATATACAGCACTTAGGTGTCCTCAGTGCCTCATCCACCTTTTCTCATCACCCCATCAAAGATGAGTGTGGGCTCACCATGCTGTTGAAAATGGAACCAGTAGATAGCCTTGACCTGGAGGGAGCTGTCCAAGAAGGGTCACAGAGGAAGGCTTTCCATAACCTGAAGGCATGCACTCTACTGGTAACTTGAGGCTCTAGGATATAATAATGCAGGATGTAGTTTAATATTGACTCCCCACCATTCTGTTTCCATGAAACCCTATTCTCATCTTCTCTTTCTGTCGATATCCAGCTCTTCCTTTTCATGGCTCATGTGGTTATTTGCTTTAGAACTCTGCCTACTGATGTGATTCATGATCTATCCTGACAGGTAAATATCCAACAGACCTTCTCTCTCAACAAACTTCAGGCACACATTTCCTATTTCTATAAGATGTTGATCTGCCATTTTGATTGTGTTCCCTCAATCTGGGTAAATTTATAATAATAATCTGCCAAATGGTTTTTTCTCCTCTTTTGTAATGTTGATGTTACATTGATTTTCCTTCAAATCATTAATTTCACATGGTTGACATTGCAATAACTTTCAGTTTCCTCAAGGATTCTTTTGACTGGTCATCAACATGATCTCATAAATTATTTGGATGAGTGATCCCAAAAGATGTGTGTGTGTGTGTGTGTGTGTGTGTGTGTGTGTGTGTGTGTTGTGTATATATAAGCACATATATGTCTTGTTTCTCCCAGTGGAGATGTCAATTCCTTATTCTTCAGCCAGCCTTCTTAGAAATTGAACACCTGACACTCAATGCAACCACAGAAATCACTATGGAGAACTTGATTCCTTTCTTCAGTTGCCTGTAGTACTTTCAAATGTATTTTAGCATCTTCTATTTGTTCTGATATATTCCCTTTTTTATTCCAAAGTCTACACCATAATTTCAGTACCATATATCATTTCTTCTTCTTTCTGTTGGTGGTTTTCTTTCTCCAGTGTTTCACTATAGTGCAAAGGATATTACTAATCACAGGTTTGGCAATATCCAGAACTTCTAGCATTTCTTATTTTCCATCATTTCCATTGCAGAATGAATGTTTACATTATATTTTGCGAAGTCTAGTGTTGAACTTCTACTGGCATATTCAGTATGCCAGTCTCCCTACACAGAAAGACTTTCTTCAGCTAACACAAAAATTCAACATGAAATCAAGGGAACTTTGAAAGACTGAGCTATCAGTGTCATTCTCTACCATCTCCCAAATGATGCCAGGATGACTTGGCCTCACATCATCAGGTACTTTTGCCATGCGATGCTTCAACTTCTGTATCTCCAAACAGTACAGATCCCAGACAGGATGAGGTTCCTCCTTACTTGTCCAATCTGATATAGGGTCCTCTGCAGCTTATCATAGCCAATGGATGATCAGACTTCTTGCAGGATTTAGATTCCAATTATATACCTTGATCCCCTTGACACAAAGAATTTAGGACACACACTCCTCTGAAGACTCTGGCAGATGCTTTGCTAAGGATAGTTTTGACCAAGATTTAGGTGAGAAAATTGTATAATATGCAGTATGGTAGGAGGGATATGCCTATTCTCAAGACCAAAGACTCTTTGCCAAAATACACAAGGCTTTACTCTTTTACCCTGAACTAAAATTCTTCACTGCCAAATCTGGGGATATCATTGACCTGTCAAATCAGCTGCTGATTAGATGACAGGCAAGAGTTCAATACTAAATGCCACCCAGGACATCAACATGGAAGATTGTGAAGAGGTAGAGGCACTGGGATGGAACTGACAATCTAGATGAAGATCTTGAAGACCACAGTGGCTCAGATAATATGGGATAAAAGTGAGAGATTGTAGACTGACCCATTTCCTTGTTACTATGTTTGCCATTAGTCCAGTCCCTTCCAGAGACCTGCATAGGCAGGAAAAACTGGATATGGAGAGGTCTAATCCTGCTGAACAATCCAATTCACAAACTACTCTCCTCCTCTACCCAAATATTAGCTAGTATTTAACTGAAGTATAATTTATTGAAACCATGAAGTAAACTTTAACTTTCTGCTTTAACACTGTTAAACAGAAACATTAATGGAGAAAAATAGTTTTCTATTTCAAAATGTGTCTGTAAACTAAGTTGCTCACAGAAAATGTTTTATTGGTTAAAGAACAATAGGCTGAAAATAGACATGAAGACCAATGGAACAGAATAGTGAAGGCACAGAGACAAACCCACAAACCTACAGCAGTCCGATATTTGACAAAGGTACCAAAAATGATGCTGGGAAAACTGGATAGCTATCTACAGAAAATGAAATTAGACACATATCTTTCATTCTGCACAAAACTCAAATCCAAATGTTTCAAAGACTTAGGAATTAGACCAGAAACCTTCCAACTGCTAGAAGAAAAGATAAGATCAATACTCCATCAAATAGGTGCTAACTTCCTTAATAAGATCCCAAAAGCACAGGAAAAGCCAAAATCAATAAGTTGGATGCCATTAAACTAAAAAAGCCTCTTCATAGCAAAGAAAATGATTGAGAGCATGAAGAGAGAGCCTGCAGAATGAGAGAAAATCTTGGTCAGCTACTCCTCCAATAAGGGATTAATATCCAGAATCCAGAATATACAAAGAATTCAAAACACACCAAAAACCCCCAAATAAGCCAATCAATAAATGGGGTAAAAGAACTAAACAGAAACTTCTCAAATAGTAGAAATACAAACAGTCAATAAATATATTTAAAAAAATGTTCAATATCTCTAGCAATCAGGGAAATGCAAAAAAAAAAAAAAAAAAAAACCTACACTAAGACTTCATCTCAATCCAGTCAGAATGTCAATGATCAAGAATCTAAACAATAAATGCTAGTGAGGTTGTGGGGAGAAAGGAACACTTGAACGTTGTTGGTGGCACTGCAGACTAGTAAAACAACCACTCTGGAAAGCAGTTTGGAGATTTCTCAAAAAACGAGGGATGGAACCACCATATGACCCAAATATTCCATTCCTGGGTACTTTCCCCAAAGAACTAAAATGGGCACACTAAAGTGACACAGCCATATCAATGTTTATAGCAGCACATTTCACAATAGCTAAATTATGAAAGGAACCCAGATGCCCATCAATACCTGAATGAATTAAGAAATTTGGTATGTATATACAATAGAATTCTACTTATCCATTTAAAATAATAAAATTATGGCATTTGTCAGTAATGGATAGAAATGGAGAATATTATGCTCAGTGAAGTTAGCTAACTCAGAAACTCAAAGGTCGAATGTTTTCTTTTATATGTAGAATCTGGAGTAAATAAAGAAAAGGAGTAGGGAAGGATAAGACTGTAAAAAGATCCAAATAAAAATTGATAAGCAAAAAGGAGCCTAGTAGAGGAAGAAGAATGGGAGAGGGAAGGAAAAAAGGGGGCATAAAAAGGGGATTATGAACAGAATCTATTCCCATGTATGTATGAGTTTGTCAAGATGAACCCAATTACTATGTATAACCATAAAGCTCTCATTTAATTTTTTTAAAATAAAAATAATAAAGAACAGTAGACTAACCTGTCAAATAAAAATCTGTTTATATTTCTCAAGAGTATAATGTAATGAGAAGAATGTAAAATAATCTCAATTTTCTAAATCTATCCTAAAACATTACTAGTCAGATGTAAGAAAGTAAAATCAATTGCACAAAAATATTTCTATTATAATACAACATACACACATATATACACATACACACACAACTCAAAGATTTTTAAGGACAAATTTAGTGACTGGGAATTATTGTGGTGTTTCAGAATTTTGACTACTAGTATTACATGGAGGTTGAATGAAACCAAGATGTAACACGCACCCATATTTTTTTGGATGAGAGTGTCCAGTAAAAAAAAAACAAAACAGAACAAAACAAAAAAAAGAAACAAAAATGCATGCCATGGGAGATGAATAAAAAGGACAACCAAGTTTTAAGAAAGATGACTGGTGCGTGCACCAAGTCTTCTTTAGAAAGAATTGAAGAAGAATACAATTTCTTGCTGGGAACTCCTATTGGGGTTTACAGTAAGCATCTTATTCAGGAAAAGAGAAGCAAACGAACAAAGAGATGAAGGTACTAGAGCAGGAAGAGGAGTAAGGAGAAGGGACTCATTGGGAGGGTATGAATGGATGATTCAGGGACCTCCTATCTCAGAGGAAGCACCAACTCATGAACAGAGGTCAGGGAACAAATTCTTTACCGAAATTTTGATTATCAAATTCATGGGGATACATCTCCAGAAACTGAAGTTGAATTTTTCTTTCCTTTATTTCAGGTCTGAAACTTCCTGAATAGTAATAATGAGATTTTGTTCAGTCTCCTGAGGTCTTAGTCTTCAAGGGCTTTTCTTTCCACAGACAGAATGATTATTTTCAGTTGTACTTTGAGATCTTAGAATCACTTGACTATTTTCATGGCTCATCAGGTCACTGGCTTCAGAATTTTTCATATTTGCTGTAAATCAAGATCTCTCTTGACAGGTAATAAACACAAATATTCCATTTCTCTTTGATTATTCTGTTCTATCATTTCATTTTCTCCCTCCTCAAAATATTCACCTGCCCCCTTGATGGAAAGTTCTTTGACCTGGGCACCTTTGTTATGTCCTCTCAGGCAAAAGTTCATGTCTTTGACAATGCTATTATAAAATAAATCTTTTCCTCTGTCGTGAATGTTTAAATATATACTTGATTTTGCAACAACTTCCAGTTTCTTCCCAGATACTTTGACCCTGTTAGAAGCATGAATTTGATTCTCTGGTTCTCTTGATTCCATGTTCTCACCCACGTCCTTTCTTTCTAGGAGACCTTTCACTTCTGTGGTCTTGAGCCACTCTTCCTGTACATACATGGCCTGACTCTTCATACAGGACTTAAAAATCACTATGGACAGTCTGAGTCTTTTCTCAGATGCTGGTAAACATCTTAAACATGATTTCATTTCATGTTCCGCTGTTTTGATGGCTGTGCGTTCTTCATCCAGGGCCTGGATCCTTCTTGCTGTCCAGGACATCCTCTCTTCTTGTTCTGAACATTGACATTTTTCTTTTCTCCCATGTCTTACCACAATACAGATGATGCTCCTCTTCACAGGCCTGAACAAATCTGAGTCATCAGCCACTTCTGAATTTTCATCTTCTTCCAAAGTAGGATGAAACTGATAAAGAGAATTAATTTTTACTAAAGCTACTGCTGAACTGCTATTGAAAGGTTCTTTGTCTCCCCATAGAGAAAGTCTTTCTCTGAATGTCTGAACAATTTTGTATATAAGCAAGAAAACTATGAGTACTTGAACTATCTCAACACTCTCCATTATCTCCCACTGACATCCAGAGACAGTGAAACTCAGTTTCACATCATCAGGGGCTTCTGCCATGAAATCCTCCATTTTTTCTTGTGTTTGATAAAAGTACCTTGCCTCAGTAGGATAAACTTGCTCTATAGTAGCCTACTCTTATACAGAGGTGCCTAGAGACACTATGGGTACTCACAACACACCTCACCATGGATATGATTATTCTGAGTTCTAACTGAAACCAAACCTGCACCAAGGAACCAGGGTAACCATACCTACTGAGGATAGGTGGAAGAGACACACTCTCCAATCTACCCTTGACTCTTTGTTTCCTTGAAAGAAACAGGTATTCATTTTCTTTTGAAAAAAAAAAAGTCTTTTGATCACTTTTTATTTCACAGAGTAATGGAATGAGGATAAAATCTTCTCTGGATGACCTTTTGAAGCCAATGCATGGAATGGGAACTTTAAACTTTGAGAGATCCTATAGGACAAGTAGAAGTCCCTGGGCCCTACCCTATCACCATCTAGTAGGAAAAACATTGCATAGTCCTGTAGTCTGTTGCCTATGTTTTGAATTACAGGGTACCAAGGGAATACGCAGTCTAAAGGAATACGCAGCCTTTGAGGAATAGACATGACTTTCAGTCAGAGAACTGAGGGACATGAATGGAGAAGGGAAATCTAGGCAAAGGAAACAGCTTAGGCAAATGATCCTGACCTTCAGTGATGATCAGTGTGCAGTTCCACAGACCTGGAGCTTCTCAGGCATTGAGAATCATGTAGATGACACATCAGCTCCTAATGACCTTTTCCAGGCAACTGTCCTCCCAGGTGTGGGGCTCTTGTCTCTGAATCTCAGAGTCTTGGGCTCTCAGCTGAGGCTGAAATCACACCCTCAGTGATTTGGTATCTGAAATCTGGAAGGAGGATTGGAACTCTGAACCAGTTACCTCTGTTCTGGTCTCTTGAGTTTGTATGCCTAGACTGTGTAGTACTGGTTTTGGTTCCAGCTACTGGAATTGATCCTGGGCTGTGATCTTGGTTTTCTTTCTTTTTTTCCAAGTTTCAAATATTTTATTTTCTAATTCATACAGTATGAAGTTTTCTAAAGATCCCATAATAGGACATATCATGCATAAGGAAAACAGAACATTCAACATAAACTACTTCCTCCCCTATCTACCCTACACACAAACTAAAAAGAGGAAGAAAAAAAGGGAAAGAAAAACCCTCATTCCCCAGTAAGGAAATAATGTTTGCACTATTTTTCTGTAATGCCAGCCAAGATATGCACAAGCAAGAGAAATAGAAAGCATTTGCTAAAATATTTGTAACAAATAATTAGGTACAAAAAATTCACAAAAGATTAGTTCCCTCTTGAAGCAGAGCACATGACAGTTGACACTGGAACAGATCAAACCACAGGCTGGGATTGTAAGCCACATACTGATCCAGAGGAAGAAAGTCACATGTGGTGGAAATTTTCAGTTTGAACATTAACATTTCCAAAGTTTGGCAAAATTATCTTTTAAAATTATGCAAATTATGTAAACAAGAGGTATATTTTAAATCAATCTACATGCAAAACTCCATGTCATGCAAGAACACCAAACACCAGGATTTTTCTCTCACAGATAGAGCCCATGATGTGCAGCACTCAGTTGAAGGAACAGTGATGGCAGGCAGGTGTATTCAATTTAAGATTCATTCACCTTGATTCAACCTGCCCTACAATTCATGATTACAAAACCTGTTTTTATAAAAAAAAAAAAAAACTATATAGGGAAAGACTAGTGTCATATAAGCTACCAAAAATGTTTTTCTTCCAGTCAATAGTGCCTTGCAGAAAAGGGAAAGGATAACATCAAGTGATGGAACATGATACCCTACTTTTATATCACAAAACTTTATTAAGTTACCATCCATTACCAATTTTATGGGCAAAAACAAAAATCATGCACTCCCTATACCTTGGGGTAAAAAAATTTACTCAGTATCAATTTAGATAAAATTTTGCTCTTCTGTGGGATATAGACTAGCAAGATTTCCCCCATTTAAATCACAAATGTATGGGTGTTCAGATGTATGTCTGCACATTAAGATCACCAGTTTCTTAGATTAGCTGTAAGTTTTTTGAAACACAGAAGGGAAATTCATGATTCAAACAGGACTTAAAGACAAATTATTCATCCATATATAATATAACAAACAGATATCCTAATCAGTTACATGATTACTTCAGGTTCTCTTCATTATGTAATGCAAAAGAGAAATCATGATTGCCTCAGAGAGCTTCTGGCCTTTACGTATAAAACCACAACTAGAAAATTACATTTACTAAGGGACATTTAATAAATGTAATGGCTCCTAGACACAAAGTTATAGAAGGAAACAGCCATAACCATAATGTTATGCAGTCACTATATGAACACAAGAATGAGCTTTTGGCAGCAGCACTTAACTATACTTTCTTTTCAGCTAGAGATAAACTGAGAACTGCTCAACAATGAGACCCAGTCCCTGAAATATATTCACAGGTATAAATAAAGTTATTGACTCTTTCTTACAAAATTGCAATTAAAGTAAATAATAGGACATTAACAAATGCTTTGTCAATCTCTCAAAGGAAAAAGCACAGGAAAAGGAAACTAGCTGGTCTAACACACGGCCCAAATTGTACAATCTTCTATCAACCCCAAAACTGTGTGAAATAAAAGTAAGGATGTTTTATGTTCTGCTTGGCACTTTTGTGCTCTATCATTTTGTTTCTGAATCAAGTATATTAAATTAAAGCCAATCTACTATGTAAATACAAAGCTACATATGTATATACTGATATTTTCTTGTTATAAAAGATGAAGAAAAATAAATTAAAAAATCAACCTCTTCCCTTTCTCCACCACATGGATATGCTCTTTTCATGTTGCTGTCCTTTAGACTTTAAAGTGCTACACTGAGTTGAGAGAAGAGTTCAATAACAGTTGCCTTCATGAGGGTCATGTTGGAAATGTGATTTGACAGAGAAAAATACTTCCACTTAAACACACAAAGATTATTGCTGGATGTCTTGAGCAGATTTTCGGAGATGGAGAAGAAAGTAAAAGTGGTGGATGCTACTCTCCAGAGAATCACACATCTACCACCATCTTTTTGTGGATATCTAGGCCACCTACAACAGCACAAAATTCTTCAAAGGATTTTCCTCCATCTCCAGGCTTATCTTCATTTATTATAGTTTTGTCTACAATTTGCTATAACTGTGTATCTTTCAAATTGTTCCCAACCATCATGTTCAACTTCCCCACTGGAAATATAGCCATCTTTATCCATGACACAGATTCGGAAAGCAAACTTTAACTTCTGCTCCTATCTCCTTTGACATTGACTTGAGAGACTCCCTCAATAAACTCTTTAAAGTCTAATTCTCCACCCATCTGTGTCAAATATGTCTATTACTCTTTGTACTAAAAGGATTTTGTTACTCTGACAGAAACATGAACTCTTCGACACTCAAAGAACCAGAATTGTCCAAATCCAGCTTCTTAAATCCCTTTCCCAGCCTTCTAATTTCATCAACATCAAAGTGAGCACATTTCCAAAGGGCAACTTGCCTCATTTCCCATTTTGCATGCAGGTCGCCAGCTAGGTCGCCGGTGAAGTGTGGCTTCTGACCCGCTCCACAAGAAGCTGTGGCGCCGGCTGCCCAGCTGCAGTCCCCCCCTACGCTCTGGGGAGGTGGAAGGCGGTGCCTCGGATCTCTTGCGGGCCGGGCCAACGAGGGAGCAGGCAGGGCGGGGAAAAGAAATTAAGGTCGAGTTTCAGAGAGAAAGCCCGGAAGGAGAGAAGGCGGGAGAAAGGAGAGATGAAGAGGTAGAGAGAAGGGGAAAGAGGGCCCAGAAGGACAGGGCGGTTTGGGGGCTGCAGCCCTGCGCTCCTGCGGGAGCCCTGAAGGACTCACTGCAGTGGCGCAGGCTGACCTGCAACCTCCAGGTACCAAGACCCGATGGGGGTGCTTCCAGGTATGTGGTGTGGAGTTTGTCTGCCCTGGCCTGAGGATGGCAGGATGGCCAAATGGTGGGGAGAGAACGAAGCGCAGCAGCGCGCGGGGTGGAGGGCCATGATCTTGGTTTTCTAGAGAAGATACACATCTTTATGCTCTGTGAATTGGATCTTAAATTAAAGAGCCACTGGCTTTGCTTGAAGTTTGACCTTGTGGCTAGCGGCCTGTATTGGCAGCTGGGCTCTGGCTTCCAGGAGGTTGGCTCATTTTTTTGAGCTTTTCCTTCAGTGATGCACAGAGACAAGATGCTACAAGTTTAACAGAGCCCAGGTTTTTCTCTTCCTAACAGTTTTCTTGTTCAGGTTCTTTGTTCTGTGCACTGGGGTTGGAGCTCTAGGTTCCAGGTCCTGTCGCTGTGTAGTCTTTGGATCTTTTACTGGTCAATGGTGAAAAGACTGAATTTATCTTCATCCTCTAGGCTAAAGAGTATCTTGAGTCCCAGGTTCTAAGTTCAGGACATGAGTCCTCTTATCTGGTCTTTGGGGTTCAGTGCTGGACCCAGAACTCAAAGTTCTGCCTAATTCTGGGGGATCCTGTCAAGGGGTGGGAGGTAGGGAGACTAAGTATAAAAAGAAGATGATGACTCCGGACTCTAAACCAGGGAGATAATAGGAACCACTATATCAGTATATGCTTGGTAGACTAGGGGACCAGGTCATGGTCTTCTCCCTCCTGAACTGGATGACTTAGAAGTTACCTTACCTTCCTGAAAAGAGACTGCTCTTTACTAAGTGGTTGGTCTTCTGAAATGACCTCACTTATCTGAGCCTCAGTTTTCTTATCAGTAACATTAGGATCTGAATAGCACACACATGCAAGGAATTCCTGTTTGGTTGACAAGCATGACTATCTTGTCCTAGCAACTCTATTTTGAGAAAGCATGCTCCTGCCAACCTCTCCAGACCAGGGCCAACCTGTGGGACTTCCAAAAACACACTTCCAGTAACACCCTAGAGGAAGTACTACCCCCATCCCTAACCAAGGGCAAGGAGTGGAGTCCTGTTCTGTGGTGGTGAAGAATGGCAATGGACCTTCCCAGGTATATTTCCCTACACTTTGACCCATTCAGCACACACTGACCTGGCCATCCGGCCATCCTGCCATCCTCAGGCCAGGGCAAACAAACTCCACACCACAGACCTGGAAGCACAGAGCTCTTCATCTTGTTAGCACCTCTGACCCAGAAGCCTCCACTGGGCAAATGTGAAATTGACATTCAAGAGGCAAGTACCAATTTCTTTCCAAAAATGCTAACTTTGGATGCTGAATTTATATAAAATGCTGAACTATGGTCAGGTAAACACTAATAGTCATTGAACTATGCTCTTAAAAGATACCACAAAAAAACTGTGCTAAATGATTATCATTGGCCAGTTCTGAGCATATTTACACCACCCATGTGACCACCTTTAGACTTTCCAGAACCTTCAGCCTTGCCAAGTGCTGTCTCCTCCATGTCATACCTACCAGACATCCACTTCCACCCACTTGCTGCAAAGTCATTTGGTCTTTCTAGCCTATTAAATTTCCTGCCCCTTCTATAGCCCCTCTTCCCTCTTTTGGCTTGTTGCTGTTCTTACCTTTGGCCTTTTCCTGCAGGGTTTTGCCTAATCTGTGTCCCATTCTGAATTAGCTGTCCCGAGTTGCAATCATCTTTTCTCCTTCCTTTGAGATGCAGTTTCCATTGACTGGCCCAACTTGAAGAAAAATCTGGAGACTTAAGAGATTTTGATTCATGACTAAGACTTTATGATCTGTGTGCTCTAGGACAAAACACTTATTCTGGCACAAAATAAGGCTTTTAACTCCATGTTTTTTCTTCAGGGGAGTTGTGAGCAGGATAGAGGGTGAAAATGAGAATGTCAGTAGAACACCTGTAGTGAAAAACCCACCTGTCACACACTTGTAATTAAAATAAGAAAAAAAAAATTTTTTTTCTTTCTTTCTTCTTTGGGGAGGGACGAGGCCATTTGTTGCATCATGGAGTCCGACATCATGGAGAACCATGGAACCTCTCAGTAACAGTTTAAGAGAGGGTTTCTAGGGAATTTGGGTTTGTGCTTTGTGATTTTGAGAACTCAAGCAAGAGACTGATCTGGAATGGATGCTGTCAAGAAGCAAGATGTCTTGATTTTTTTCTAGAACTAGGGAGGAACATTTCATTTGGTCGAAGGACATACTGCAAGTCAAAAACCATGGAGCACAGTCTATAGAACTTGACCCAGAAATTAGAATCATATTCAGGGTTAATTGCTACACACATTTATTGATACTTTTAAAAATAATAATGTTTTATCTTCATAATGCCAAATAAATGATAAGGCTGGTTCAGCAAAGGAAAACCATCTGGCAAAGTAATCTGTAATTTCATTGTTCTGTTGTGGTAACATAATAAGAATCATGATAATACACACTGAGGAACTTAACAACTATGAAAACTGATGCTGCATTCAGTGTTACAATTGGAAAAGCCTAATGAAATCTAAGCAAAATGTTACTTTAACATGTGAAAATTTTTAGTCAAATGCATAATACTATATAATACTTATTTATACATGGTACATTAAAATTTATTCTTCTTTACTATATCATTAGAAGAACTAATGTCTAAATTTTTAATGAATTTCCAAAGCCAATGCTCCCAATGAATATTAGAGATAATTAAAATTTTGTTCATAGTTATTCTTTGCATTTTATTACTTAATTTTTATAAGGATGCTTTGTTTTTATTACATATATTTAAGGTGAAAACATGATAGGTTGATATACATGTAGTGAAAGATCGTGAAATGATTACCATAGGTAAGCAAATTGAACACATGCATCAACTTCTATAGTTACTTCTTATTTTCCATATATATATGTGTGTGTGTGTGTGTGTGTGTGTGTGTGTGTGTGTGTATTAGGAGCATCTAAAATCTACTCTCTTGGAATTCTTTTAATATGCAATACAAAATTATTTAATATTATTTATACAATATAAAAATATACAAGATGGGTAGGGTAGCCTTATAAATTGTCATGAAACCAGGGTACTTTCTGTATTTTACATCAGTATATCAAACAAATAGGTTTGTCCTGGGCTAACAGAAACATTTGTTCACCCCAGAAAAGATTCTGATAACTTCATATATAGAGAGTAAGGGAGGGAGTTTTTATTCTGTTTCACAGAATCTGTGAGACTTCACAAGCCCAATTCACTTTGTGTCCTGTCCTATTAAAAGAGAGCGTATCCCAGACATCAGATGTAAAGTAAATGCTTACATGTGGTATGTTTGGTTGTAGGGAACATACATCAGTTTCACCTAATCAAATGAAAGTTGAAAGTCTAAAAAAAGGAAAAGACCAAGAAAATAAATTGATTTATAAAAGCTTTAATGTTTTTAAATCATAGGACAAAATTCTTGGAGCTAATTTTTAACACAAGTTGTTTCAACTAAAACTGAATCAAAACCATAATTAATTCTATAAATTCAATTATGAATATGTAAATCTACCACTTTTCAGTAGATTTGAATTTGTGGCTTAGGATAAATGATAAACTTGAATATTTTCTTAATAGATTTATTAATCATATCAGAAAAAAAAATCTAAAAATTGGTTTTACTCATCCTAGCTGTATGGGGGCTTTTAATTGGGACATGCATGATAAACTCTTTAAATATATTAGGGATAGAATCCAACCTGTTAAACTAATAGTGTTACACATCCACCACATTCTCCTCTATACTAATAATAAATCAATGACTTGATTATGTACATAAAACCAGTGGGGAATGTGATTGGTTCACATGTTTGACTCCATGGAAATGTTATAGGCCTGACTATATGGGCAGTGACTAAAACAGACTCCATTTTACCTTGAGACTCCATGTTATGTAGGAAATGCTTCTCCCATGGAACACACCGCATCTGTACCCATCAACACTTGCTTTACATGACTTGTTTGGCAATACAAAATGATGAAATGACAATTCTTGAATAATGAAAAGTTGTTCTCCTTTTGATTCCTAGTTTCCTCAACAATGTACAATGTTAATGGTGATGTCAATAGTGATTGTTTAGATATTAGTAAACATTCTTTAGTTTGTACCTAAGTAAGGTAATTTTGACCCACATCCCCCTCTGCTAATGATTTCAGATCCCATGATGTTAGTTTGTAATTTTAAATCATAGCAACAGACACTTATGATTGATATACTGATTTATAGTATTAAAACTCCTGCAACCCTATGGATGGGGCTGTTCTCCCAATAGCCATTTTTGGGGCATTGTGTGAGACAGTCAGCTGTCCAGCTTAATAAAGACTCTCAAATTTGGACTTCTCAGTGGTGATCAATGTGTTCTCAATGTGAGCCCTATAACAATCCATGATTACCTGGTGAACAAGGAGAGGCAAACACATGTGGGAAACATTTTGTGCTCATGTTATTATTATAAAAGGAATTTTTTTGGATTATTTACACCAGAACCCCAAGCCCTTACAATCAAAGTCTATTCATTCCTTTCTGATTTTTTCTATTTCCCCTGGCCTTTTCCTTTGAAACTTTCTAACAAGCAGATATCTGGGCAAAATGCACAGCCCAGTGGAGGTGCTGGATCTTGCCTGCTATCTCAAGTGTCGGGGAGGCTGAGGGAGGTGGTTCTCAAGGGCAAAGCCAATTTCCCTAAAGTGCCTAAAAAACTTAGCCATTTTCTGTACATATAAATAGGCAAAGGGAAGAGACAATTGCTCCTAGTGTCTGTGATCACAGGCACAATATTTGCTAGCAGAAAAAAAAAACAAATAGCCTCATCAAATTTTTAGACTTCCAGTAGTTATGTTTCCAGCAATTCTTCTCAATATTTACTACAGTGTGATTTGTTGCACTAAGTCATATCCATTGAACTCTCATTCATTCACATCCATTCAACAACTTTCTCCCCTGGTTTTAGTCCTTCTCAAAGAAATGCCTACCTTGGTTACCAGTGCTCCTGTGACAATACAGCAAAAGACCCACAAGCTATAATATTCCAAGTGGAAGGGGATAGTATCCAGCATATTGGGTTTGAAGAGTGTGGAGGTTCTAGGCTCCGGTATGAGAATGTAATTTATTTTCTTCGCCAGGGCATTTTTCTGGACCTTAGGCAACATGGGTTTTGATGAGGAGCTTCCCTGACATCTTGGCTGCCCTGCAAATATTGCCTGATGTCACAGTGGGCCGAATAACCACCTGATTATGTCAGAGTTCCCATGGCAACCAGAGAGGCTTCAGGTCATGGCCACTTCAGACCAAGATTCAAGACAATCGCCAGCTCAGCTCTGATTATAAGAGGGAAGATGAAGTAAGCAAGTACCAGGGGCCTGCTGTTTTCAAGAAATGCGATCCTAACATCCTCACCCAGAATCAGAGGAGCCAGGGTGTATTGGGGGCATGGCCCCATGGGCCTTTGATTGATCCAGCTCCATCCAGGACAAGAGACCCTGCTGAAGACTGACTGTCCACACTACTCTCCAGGTCCACTAAGTGGTGCTGTGTTTGTTTGGTTGCACGAGGCATCATGGCTGCCTGGCCACCCTGATTCTGCTGCAGGCATTGATCAGCTTCAGGTTTAGTGGACTAGGGAGGGATTTAGGGGTGCAGTAGTGCACATGGGTCACCCAACTTATCACTACCACAAGCTGCTTTGCCCTCCGAACCCTCTCCTCCAGGTCTGGGCTTACCCGGGATTTTGCTGAGTTAGAAAACTGATTTAGGGCCCTACCAGCCACGTGGAATTATGGTAGTTGACAGCTCAGGGCAGGGGATCATGCAGTGCATCTCCATAGGTTAGGTGATCATTGAACTAAGAAACATAACACCAACTCTGGTGGGATGCCACTCCTTCCTGGAATGCCCACACAGGAGGCAGAGGATCCTGAGAAGATTGATTTCTAAGTGGATGTGGGTGACTGCTGTGATCCCTAATGAGGACAGGAGAAAGTCAATCACTCACCACGTGGGATGGAGGCTAGGAGAGAGCCAACAAGTGAGGAGGGATGTTCTGTGCTCACTCCACCTGCCTGGAACCACCTCCTTTCCTGCTGCCTTACAACAAGGCTACACTCAGAAATTCTCTTCATATGTGTTTCCAAGGGGCCCTTCAATTCACCTTTGGATGCAGAAATATTTGACCAATTTGTCTTCACATAAGGATTCATCCTCTTGATCTGACTATAGCTGGTCTGGCACAAGGCCCTCTGTGACAATGACAAGGATCATTTTACCAGCCCCTGGAGGGCGCAGACTACAGTCAGTGTCACAGACACTGGCACAGTGATGCTCCAAATAAGTGAAATTGATGGATTAAACAAGTGCCTGATGATGGCATGATGAGCACAGTTTTAAAAATACCATTTTTGCACATGCATCATGCTGAAAGAGAGGATTGTTACACTGGTTCAATGCTGAATATTCAAAAAGGGAAGAGTAAACACATTTTTGGGTCACTCAAATCAGAAGCTGTTGGAGATACAATCCAACTTCAGTGAAGGGACACTAAAAGAAATTGTTATGTATAATGGTTTCCCAAATAATTTCAGGACATTTCTTCAGCTTCAAAATACTATACAAACACAGAAAGAAGTAATTGTGAGATCATTCTGTAAGCAACGATAAGTACTAAAAATAGTTGAACTAGCAAAGGACATCAATCCCCTTGCAAATCTTTGTTCTTTCCTGTTGCTTGCAAGGAACAGCTGATTACACTTACGCTGATTTTGCTCCTCTGGCACATGACCTATGAAGAAAGACTTTCCTTCCATCACATCACCTACACACACTTAAATTTAAACAAGTACAAAATTGAAAATGCAGCACTGAACAGTGGTTCTCAAAATAAATAGTGCAACAAACATCAGATATTTCAACAAAAATAGCAAATATCTGTATTTGCTAAAATACAAAATGAAGATCCAGTATGGGCGAAACCTGAATTTCAAAAACAGATATATTTAAAGAATAACTAATGATGTGATACGATTTACTAAGCAGAAAAAACAGTTACTAAAGCATTTACAAAAATCAAAATCCTTTTTTCCTCTAATTCTTTATATTCACCACAAACATGCCACATACCTAATATTTCTGATTTCATTCTTTCAGTGTCAGTTCTTTGAAATAAAAGTTCTTCTGTCATTACTTATTCAATGAAGTACAATCAAATAATTTGCAGAACTATCGTAATGATGATAATACCCCATCCTTCACCCATTTCTATACAGCATCTCTTAAGAACATCCATCAAAATTAACAAAAGTCTATGCAAATATTTCATTAGTATTGAACCTCAACCTACAATGATACAGGGCAACCAGGTTTTAAATGATATCAATTTTAAATGCTTCCTGAATGATATCATCAGAAGCTAATATAAGTATTCAGCCCGGATTCATACAATTCTTTAATAAAATAATATCTATCATAATGCAAATAACAGCAGAATGAGAAAATTCAGGGCAGCTTTCTTTTGTCTTCACCTTTTGGTTTTCCAGATGACATTAAAGTTGACTTGGAAAACACCCAGCTGTAGAAGTCCACTTCATTTGCAGGAAGGCTCAGTGTATGCTCCAGAGGGATTCTACCTTGCATAGAGTACTGGATTTAATATTTTGAATTTCATGCCATTAAACCCTGCTGAGCATTTTTTTCCTTCAAGAAATTCCTGATTAAATACCCACATCAGCCTATTCCTGAGAATGTTATAACCTATCAGTTTCTGAGAGTTGTCTAATCTACAGGAATACCTACTTTTAGGAAATCCACATCACTGGGGAAGCACTGTTGACTGCGACCACAGCTCCATGCTGAAAACTGTCTTTGGAATGAGCTTCCACTTAAAACTTGTTCTTTTCCAACCGTGTTCTATTCCCTTGATTTAACAGAGGAAAAAAATCTTGAGAAATTTGAGCATTGGCATTATCTGCAGAGACTGTGTAAGGTAGGCGACTAGATCCTGTTCCGTCTGATTCTGAAATGCTTTGCAGAAAAACCATCCCAAGGCAAAGTCAAACAATTTAGAATGAATTTTATATTTCACTTTTGAGAACAATCCTTTAAGAAACCTTGGTTGCATGTCATGACCCACAGCCCTGGGAATTATCATGAGAGAAAGATTTAACCCTGTTTAAGAAGGAAAATGTGGGGCTGGGTTGTGGCTCAGTGGTAGAGCACTAGCCTAGCATATGTGAGGCACTGGGTTCGATTCTCAGCACCACATATAAGTAAATAAATAAAATGTCCTTCAACAACTAAAAAATATTTAAAAAAAAAAAGGAAAACGGTTGTAGCTGAACATTGAGCAGACAATTTTCTTAGTGATTCACAGTGGCCTGGGGCATGAGGAGAGGCAGGCACATGTGGGAAACATTATATGCTCAGGCCTTTATTATAAAAGTGATTTTTGGAATTATTCACACCTGAATTCCAAGACATTACAATCACAATCTTCTTATTCCTTTCTCACTCTTTCTATTCCCCCTGGTCTTTTCCTTTGAAACATTCTAACCAGCAGATATCTGGGCAAAATGCACAGCCCAGTGGAGGTACTGGATCATGCCTGTTATCTCAGGTATGGGGGAAGGTGAGGAAATTGTTTTTCAAGGGCAAATCAGTTTCCCTAAATTAAGTAATGCCTAAGCAACTTAGCCAGACCCTGTCTGTAAATATAAATAGGTAAAGGAAGAGGTGATGGCTCACAGGATATTGGAATCCAGGCACAATATTTGCTCTGGTGAATGTAAGACAGGGTGTAAATAATGATGGGAGAAAAGAATCATGCATGAAAGGATAACAAATTTGGAAGGAATTCATTTCTAATATGATTTGTGCCTCTGGGCAAGAAACTTTTGAAGAGGATCCTTCCTCAGCGAGCCAGTTTTCTTTCCCTCCATAACTGTTTCAAAAGCTGTTTCAAATAATAGTGGAAAGAGTAGACATCCTTCTCTTTTTCCTAATTTAGAGGGAGTGATTTCAGTGTTGTCCTTCTTTTTATGATTTGACTTGTGATTTGTCATATGTAGTCTTTATGATGTTGAGGTAAGTTCTTATTGGCCTAATGTATTCAGGGTTTTTATTATGAATTGGCACTACATTTTTTCAAAGGCTTGATCCACATCTATTGAGATGAGCAAGTAATTTTTGTTCTTAATTTTACTTATATGTCGAATTATATGTATTTATTTGCACATGTTGAACCATCCTTGCACTCTGGAATGAAATCACCTTGATCTTGATGTAAAATATTCTTTATGTGCTTTTCATTATAATTTGCTAATATTTTATCAAGTATTTTTCCAACTATGTTCAGAGGGATGTTGCTGTGTAGTTTTCTTTTGTTGATGTGCTATTACCTGTTTTTGGTAGCAATGTAATATTAGCTTCATTAAATATATTTTGAAGCATTTTATTTCCCCTTTTGTTTCATGGAGTAATTTGAGAAGCAAATATTTTTAAAAATATTTTTAAGTTGTAGATAGACACAATATTTTATTTATTTATTTTTATTTATTTATTTTTTAATGGTGCTGAGGATTGAACCCAGTGCCTCCCATGCGCTAGGTTAGTGCTCTACAACAGAGCTACAACATCAGCCCTCATTAATTGTTTTTAAATCATGTGGTAATATTCAGCTAAGTCTACATTTGATCTGTGGCATTTCTCTTTTAGATGGCTTCTCAAAAACTGTCTTTAGATGGGAAGGGTGGTGCATGTTTGAATCCCCAGTTGCTCAGGAGCCTGGGGAAGGAGGATCACATGTCCAAAGCCAGCCTTAGCAAAGTTTCAAGCCCCTGAGCAACTTAGCAAGACCCTATCTAAAAATAAAATATAACAAAGGACTGGGGATGTGGTTTAGTGGTTACACACACCTGGGTTCAATCCCTGGTACCATATATATATATATATATATATATATATATATATATATATATATTAGTACATTACAATTATGCTAATAGTATGTTCATTCTGACACATTCATGTATGTAGATAACAATATTTGAACAGCCTCTTTCCTCAGTGCCTCACTTTTCCCTCTTCTCATCTCTCTTCATGAGTCTCTTCTCTGTTCTTTTTTCTTCTTGTGTGAAATATTTCCTCATTCATTTTTCTTTCTACTTTTCACATGTAGGAGAAAACACTTGATCCTTGATTTTCTCCAGGTTTCACTCAGCATGATGTTCTCCAGGTTCTTTCATTTCCAACAATGACATAAATTCAGTCTTTTTTATGGTTGAGAAAAATTTGTACAGCTGTGAAGTGAGGTGTAGATCCTACATCTTCACCAGACATTGACTCTCCTAGTGCCTTGATCTTCACACTGTGAAAAATAAGTGAGTGGCTTATAAACCACCAGTCCCCTATAATTTATTATAGCACCTTGATCAGACTAGGGGAGTGCACTATCTCATGTGTTGTCACACATTAAAATTAGAGGTCCTTTCTTTTAAAGGTCTATCCTTATGACCTAATAACCTCCAAGCCACACCTCCTGTTATCACAATAGTGGGTGAGGATTCCAAAATACAAGTTTTGGGAGGACAAACTTTCAGACCATAGTAAAAAGTGATGCCCTTTCTTTGCTCAGAGTATCATATAGGTGCCTCATGCATAAACCCCATGGCAGGTTCCTCAAAATTCTGAGACATAAAAGTATCTGTAACCATGAACCCTATAATATCAGCATCCCTAGGTGCATTAGGGCCAAGAGACCAACTGTCAGGTCAGTGGGCTTGAAGCCTGTGCTGCAGAAGGAAATTGAACATGTAGAAGAGAAGAAGGATGGTGGTGACTGAGATCCCAAGGCCACCTTCATAGAAAAATGTGTTTCTTTTGCTAATAAAATCATATTGTTGATTGGTCTTTTTCATCATTTGGACAGGGTATCACATAGTTTGTATCTTAGGAGAAAATGAAGGGAAAAAACCTTTATTTCAAATAATATCACCAGCATCAATTGCAGCCTATACTGTTATCAGACAAATGTGTGGATTCACCCCAGTACACCCTTTTCCATTTCAGTTCTGAAGATTCTCTGACACCCTCCAGGTGCAACTTCCCTATTATTACCAAATCATGTCTAGATAATATAACAATTTTGGGGCTCCCACTATATATCAGCTTCCCTGTACATTCAGAATTATCATATATTATTGAGAATACTTCTCAATTTTAATATCATCTTGAGGTTTTCTGGGATAATATCTTACTTGGTTTTCATCTTTCTAATCTTCACTAAGCACCAGGTACATATTGAAAACTCTACAATTTTTGGTGAATTCAAATGGGAGGATTGCATAATAATAGAGAATTCCAACCCTCTCAAGAAATGAATCTCAGTGGAGTAGGTGTACATATAGGTATATAATTTCAGTGCTGTCTTTATTCAGGTTTATTACCAGACCTAATATTTTTAATTCATTAACTGAGCCAACATTGAGAAGTATGCACTCTAAGGTAGGTTGTTTGAATTTGCACATATGATCAACCATTGAGTTCAAGTGTGACCTTGATGCTAAATATGATCATTTCACCTATAAAATATGGTCAGTCATATTACCTATATCCTAGAGCTATTATATGTAACAGAAGTTGAAGTATCAAATACAGAAGTGTTTCTTATCTATAATGATCTCTGTGGAAATATTAGCCTCCATATATTAATTATGCAGTTTCTTATGCATGAGACTTGGGAGATTTAATTCAGTTCTTTTAATAATGACTATCTATTTTGCTGCCTCAACAAATCTCCATACTGTTTGAACATTTTATCTATATGGATAGAAGTACCTTTGTTTACATTTTGGGACTCTCTTTGAACTGCAGTTTAAGTATCCATCTTTCACATCTGTTATTATCATGATGAGAATAAATATCATAAGTGAGCCAAGTTCAGTTATCAAATATTAGTATGAACATATTCTAATTGTTTTTGCCTCAGTCATATGGAATCAGGGTGTTAATTAAATCACAGTTAAGATAGATTCAGAGTCATTCCTTTTAAGATTTTCCTTAAAGAAGAATTTGACCCAAACCTGAACAGTGGACTTTCAAAAGAGTCCCAGTTTTCATCTTCATGAAGTAAGCAAAGGTATTTCTCCAGTGAAGAGACTGAAGCATAAACTTGGTACAGAAAATTTGATGTTGATCTACTGATGAAATATTTTCTATACAAGTCATAGTTGTGCTTTAAGTCAATTGTCTGAAATAGTTTGTATTTTTAATCCTTTCCAGCCACATATTAAAAATAACATTCAGAGAAATTCATGTGTGTGAGACTAAATCATTTCATTAGTCTTTACAACATGTAGATTTACAAGTCAAGATACTAATGGAAAGGATAATATTTAAATATTCATGAAAATGCATTACCATTTAAAAATCCAAGCTACTTGATTAAAACATTGAAGTGTTGATTTTTGTTTATTTTAATATTTAATTGGAATCTAGTATTTGTACTTGAATATGGGTCCCAGCATTATAATTCTGTAGGTGTATGCAGTGTGATCAATTCAGAGCAAATTTTATCTTCTCAAATATTATCATTTTAATGTTTGAAACCTGAAATCTCTTCTCTGGTTATTTTGAATTCTATAAGTATTTATTGTAGACAGTAGTCACCCTATTGTGCCATAAAACCTAAGACTTTCTTCCCACTCTTAACTGTTTGGGTACTTCTTGCCACTGTCTCTTTCATCCCCTTTCTTGTAGATCTAAGATTTTTTGTTCTCAGTTTCTGTGAGATCAACTTCTTCAGCTGCAACACTTGAGTGCCAACATGCAGTACAGGTGGAAAATGTAAACTCTCTACCACCATGATGAAAAGGCAATCTTATCTCCAAGTAATGATCAGGTAATGCAACTCAATTTTCTCTATTCACTCATTCTGTGCTTGGGGGTTGTCTCCCATGATAAGTCTGCAAAAGAGAATAAAAAGGAAAGATATAAATCAAATGGTCATAAGTGTGTCCAAGCTTTTATGGGTCATGTATGATCACTAGGACACAATTTTCTTATTTAGTGGTATCTATGTACATATAAATGGCATATGCCCATTCTTATAAATTTATTTTACATTAGTCAAAATATTATATGTATATATTTGTAGTGTAAGTTTAAATAAATCCATATTAACATGGAAAAATAACTTTCAAAATTGTTTTAGGCTGGGCACAGTGGTGCATGCCTATAATTTCAGGTTGGGAGATTGAGGCAGGGATATTGGGAGCTCAAAGTCAGCCTCAGTAACTTAGCACGGCCCTGAACAACTTAGTTGGACCCTTTCTCAAAATAAATAATAAAAGGGGCTGGGATGTGGCTCAGTGCTTAAGCTCCCAAATGCACTCATCCTTTGCACACATGACAGAACAAACCTGGCCATTACTGCCTGGCCTCCCTCAACAGCCCATCAGGGTCATTTAAGATCAGCATCCTGGGTATATCCTCACTTGCTGCCCATCCAGCCATGCCCCTGAGACCCTGCACTGTCTCTGCTACACAGACACTGCAGCACAGCTATTTGCTTCAGCCTAGCTCCAGACAACACTCATGTGTTCCATGGAGACCTTACATTTAAAAAAATGTGTTGCAAGCACTTCAAAATGACAGGTTTAGGGCTGGAGGTGCAGCTTAGCGATAGAACAAATGCTTAACATGTGTGTGGCTCTGGGTTCCATCCCAAGCACCTAATGAATAAAAAGTAAAATAGTCAGGCACACTGGCACATACCTGTAATCCCAGGGGCTCAGGAGGCTGAGGCACAAGGATTGCAACATTGAGGCCAGGCTTTTTTAAAAAAATGCTCTTATTAAAATGTATTTTGAGACCAAAAATTTTAATGACACCATCGAGGTGGTCCTATATCACTTAGGAGTTTCAGTTACAAAAGAAATATGTCAAGTTAGTAACTGCTTCTCTTTCACCTGAATTTGTGAAATTGCTCTATTTAAAAATTACTGTAGTGTTGGGATTGTGGTTTAGTTGTAGGGTGCTTGCCTAGCATGTGCAAGGCACTGGGTTCGATTACCATCAACACATAAAAAAATAAACATCCAATTAACAACTAAAAAAATAAAAATAAAAATTATCATACATATTTGATCTCATTTTAATCAAATTATTTTTCTTTATTCTACCCCTCCTTCCTCATCCATTCCTCCCATCTATGTGACTTGAAAGGCATCTGTAATGATGTCACCTAATGCTAATTCTGGTGTCTGGGGTACCTGGTTTTGTTGTGGTTCCTGTGCCCTGTCCTGTTTTCCAGTATTCTGCTGTACACTTTGAATTCTTCATAAGAAGCCTTTGGACATTTTTATAACATGGTACAATTTGTTTTCCAAAATATTAGCAATATTTTTGAAGACATTTGGACATTGAATGACATGAGGAGGAAAGCACCTGGCATAGTATGATTGAGTGATTCTGAGAGACCCCCAGTTCCTCTGTAGGGACTTACATGTTGTTCTTACCTCGAATGCTCTTCCCTTTGCTCTTTAGCAAACTTCCACTAATCCTTCAATTCCTAGTTGAATGTGAAGAATTTCCAACACCTACACCTAGCCCGTCAGACCCTTTCTCTGGAAATTTAGAACCTGAGCAGTGATAAAGGGACAGCAGAAAGGCTCAGAGTAGCATCATGAACCAGCAGTGTCTATGGAGAACAGTGTAGGGGTTTTGGGCTCTGAGATTACCTAGCACAGCCAAGCTCCTCCTTACCTCCTCCTTACTTTACCCTCAGTTTCCTGTGATCTCTCCAGTGTGCTCTAACACAGTGTTTTTATTTAAAATACCCATGTTTGTTTCTGCAACTTGTTGCCCATGTCCCCACCTGCTGTTCTGTCTCCCCTGTACTGAGTCAGTCTGACATAATATACAGTAGTTACACAGAGGTTGTTATAGCATCTCTCCTTCTGTGACCCAACCTTGAGAAAGAAGGCTATGTTCAAACACCCATCCTGACTCATTCTGAGAAGCCCTGGACTGACTGGTGAGGAGAGCACAGATGATTCTTGTTTGCCAAGGAGCTGTACCCATCCTGTGCTGGAAGCCTCATGAAGATGGTGAATGCCACAGAGCTAGAGAAAAAGCAAAGGCCAGGGCCTGTGCAAACACACATTTAATCCTGGCTAGGCTACCCTGCAAGCAGGGCAGGGACCTTGCTATGTGCTCACCTGGGTCTCCTCTGCTTCCATACTCTGTCTGACACACAGATGGCACTCAAAATGTGTGCACCTTTATGAGCACATTGAGTATTATCATCAGCTGTACTGTTTAAATGGTGAGACGGACTCAAGTGAGCACAGTTGTTCAATGTCATCCATTGGCGATATGGTTTTCTGACATGACCACACTCCAAGTTTAGTTGTCCCTCAGTCTAAGCAGTTTATGGGCCCACTGGGCAATTCTGAAAGACCCCTTTCATTCCTTTCAGATGAAGTTCTCAAGGAGGGTTGGAGCAGCCAGGTGGGAGAGGGGTGGAAGGTATACATGTGAGATTGAGTGAAGAACCATGCAGATGAAGAAAAGCAGAGCAATTCAGGATGCTACTAGATGTGGTTGGAACTGAGCCAAGATAGACCGAATAAGTTTCCAGTACTAGAGGGGAAACATGAGACACCCATATGTTAAACAGATCAGAAGAGAAGAAACCAAGTGGCCAGAATGCAGTGAAACAAGGGCATGAAGTGGATGTGGTTTTGCAGAGCAAGCCAAGTGGAGCCCAACTGTTGGGCAGAGCATAAGAGATGAAATTGAGTGGAGCTGAAGTGATGTGCATATAGAGTTCTGTGGAGTGAAGTGGAGTCCAGCAAATGGTTAGAGCTGGCAGGGTAGAGCTAATTGAAGCCCTGAAGCCCAATCCCTATCCTCAAGGAAACAAGTGGAAGGAGCAGCCAATTCAGGGCAGCTCAGTTGAGCTCAGTCTGGGAACAAGGAGCCCAGTAGGTGAGTAGATGGTGTGGTGGGTGCATTTCCAGTAGGAAAAAGGAGCATAGGGAGCCCAGAGAAGCACATGTGCTTTGGAAATCATTTTGAACGTCACTGTGGGCCAAATGGGAAAGCAGGGCCCTTGTTCTTCCCCTGCTCTACATGTGAGTTCAGAGTCTGTTCTGTTGGAGTTTCAGTTTCTCACTTTTATATTTAGGGAATGAAGAGAGGAATAAGACGCCATGGTGAAGCCTTCCTTAGTTCCTCCCCTCTCACTGGATGCTGTTGACTTTCTGTGTATTCAGGTGACTTGGAATCCATGTCATTTCTGGGAAGGGTCTTGTCTGCATAGAGACTTTGTTTTTTGGAAGCAGCCATTGTCGGAGGTGTGTTCACAGAGATTTCTCCATGTGTCTGCTGTGTAGATGGTGTAACCTGGAGGTCCAAAGAGGTTAAGCATGTGGTTTGGCTGGCACTGGAGCCTAGGTCAGATGCCACAGTCCACCTCACTCACTCCTGGTCAGGGGCTTCCTGGTGCTTGGACAGTGAGATAAGAATAAATGGGGGAGGTGACCATGACACTTGCTAGGGGCGACCTTGCAGGAATCATTGCATCTGTAAAGCAGGACAAGGAGTAATGCCTGCCTCTCAGGATGGTGTAAAGACAAGTCCCAGTTTCATGATTCTTTAAAAGACAGTTTGGAATGGGTGGGTAGGGGATCTGAGTTATGACAGTTATTTAGTTTTATATATGAAAACATCACTTTTGTATTTTAAAATCAAACTATTAAGTATGAGACTTTGTTCTAGGAATAGAGAACATAGATGTGAACAAAACTGCCAGGAATCCCTGCTTCCGTCTTTGAGAGGGCTCCTGCTCCACTGGTGTAACCCAAGAATTAAGGCACTAAATGACATGGAACATTGATGAAACCCCATTTATCAGTGAGCAGTTGTGCTTCCTCAAATTTTGAAGTTGGAACATTAGAGAAGCTCACCAAGGCAAGTGTAGAAAGCAAGGCTTATTTCAATAATAGTGACATAGACTTCTCCCGGGAGTGGACCATAGTTGGAGTCCTGGTATCCCAAGAAGTGAAAGCATCTTGCCACTTTTATACATTTTGGTTTTCTATGCTCTCTTGCCCTCTTTCCCCTTATCTCTCTCCTTCCTGTATAGTTTCAGGAGATGCAGGTGTGATGGTCAAAAGCTGAGAAGCAGGTGGGCTTGAAGGACCAGAGGTGGAGTAATTCAGGCAGTAGCTGCCTAGGAGGCATTAATTAGCAACTTTTACAGTTCCCTGCAAGAAGGGACAATTCCTGGGACAGTTTACCTTAGCAACAGATTGAGAAGTCTTGGTAAGCGTGGGGGAAGGGCTCTGGAGCCATTAACATTTCAATGGCCCCTAGAGGGACTTCAACATCCCAGATCCAGACTGGCATCCACTTTCATGATAGGACCTCATTTCCTATCTACCCTGACTGCCTGTGTTGAATGCTTGCTTCACTGACTCCTTTAGGCATCTGATCTCATGTTACCATCCATGGCAATGTTTGACCTGTTCCTTTATTGTAAAACACATGCCTTAACCTGTCACTTAGCTGCCCCCAGTCTTTTTCTACCTGTGAGATAAAGGTCCTCCTTCAGGAGCTGTCCCTCGCCTACTTCCAGTTGCATGTTTCCATTCCTCTCAGATATTTCAAGAGCACCTTTCTCACCCCACCAGTACATAACTCTGCTTGATGTAAGTTTTTTTCTTGTAAGAAATTCTAACTCCTTATTAGACACTAACTGGTGGCAGAACTGTACTTAAGACTTTTTCTAGAGAGCACCAGTATCTGTCTGTCTATCTGCTGGCTTGGTTAATGGAAGTTTTCAAAATTAGAGAGCCCTTCAGTACTGGTTTTGCAAGAAGCCTGTATTTTTAAAAAACTCTTAACTAATTTTATGAATGGAATTATTCTTCAAATATGAAAGGGACTGTTATTACTGTAAGCTCATGGCCCACAAATGACAGAGGCAGGATGAGAAACAAGCCTTGGATCAGCAAGCTTTTCTTTATCCTGCAGCAAGGTCCATTGATCAAGCATGGAAGGGCCAATGCTCGTGTGAAGATGGCCCCCCAGATTACAGAAGTCTGTGATCTTTTCATATGTCCTGGTGCATTTTATTTTTCCTTTATTGACCTTATCATTAGAGAAAAACCAGCATTTTAAATTTGTAGTAAGACTTAACATCTTTTATTGTGCAATGTCAATTGTAAATGGAAAATTACAAGAAGGCATATTTTATAGCTTGCACACCCATGTTGAGTTCATTCATACCAGAGCCGTGCAAAGGAAACACAAAACAACTGCAATAGTTTTCATTACACTTTGGTGACTGCTCACTTTTTCTACCATTGATATGTTAGTGAGTTGGAAAGAACTGAAGGGCTTCTGATTATACATTGCCCTGGTTTCCCTTTCCTTTCACATCCTCAGCTGGAGAGGTGTGCTAACACAGTGAAATACTTTGTGTGCCAAAGAAAAAGACAGGGGTCCCTGCTTTCTTTCCTCATTTGAATTTAGTGCTCATTGGACCCCACTGTGTGAGCTTTCTGGGGTTCAGTACCCTCCTTTTGTGTATTTATTTGTACATAGAACACAGTCATCTTGTGTCCCATTCCCTCTCAACTCCCTTAGTATTTTGGCCCACTAGACTTCTGTGCTGATGGAAATTATAACTCCTTAATATGCATGAGGAGGCCAGATGAAATATACATACTGTAAGTGCAAAACGATGGGAAGCAGACCTCAACAGGTTCAGAGAAGCCTTTATTGCTTTATAGACTCGGTGCCTTTGGGACCCATTTTCCAGATGAGAAAAGAATGGCCATCAGTTACATAGGGGATTTTGGTTTTATAGGGTACAATGAGGATGATGTAATCATTGGAATCCCTGCAAGTGCAGTTTTGACTCTCAGGGGCCAGTTGTACAGGTTAAAACCAGACCCGGAGGGATGAGCACTCACATCTTGTCCATTGTCCTTTAGGACTAATTTGCCATGGGAGAAGATCAAGGTTTAGGGCCCAGCCTTGAGCACCCATCCCTTTCCCCCAGGGTCCATTTTTATCAGGAAAGAATACACTGGGAGAGATTTAATGTCTGGCCAAATTTCTCCTCCCTCCTTCCAAGTCACATAATCCCTCCATTTTTCTTGGGGAGTTGTTTTATAGGAATATTATTTTCCATAATCCTCCACATGTGGTTACATGTATATGCTATGTTCATTCATGTGGTCCATTGCTTTCTTGGAATTCACCCATGAAACATAAGCACTAACATACAATCAGCAAAAATTTATGATAGCAGTAGCAGGGTATTCAAGCAAGGACAGGGCCACTTTTGAGCAGGGATCCTGACTGTGTAGGAGGAATACCATGGGACTAGTCCTCCTTTTTCCTGCCTTCTACCTCTTCCTCCTCCTTTCTCTGTCCATCCTCCTTCCCTCCCTTCCTTCCATAGAATTAAGAACACAAATAGGCTCTTTTTACTCAAAAACATTTATAAGTGCACATTACAGTATTGTAAACTATAAGCAAAGAATTCTACAGAAAATATCTAGAAGCACTGTATCTTTTTTTTTAGTACTATATCTATATAATTGAAATTGCATATTCATTGACAAGCAGCACCCCACTTCACCCTATCCCAATACCATGGTAAACAACATGGCTACTTTCTGTTTCCATGATTTTTTTTTTTTTTCGTACCAGGGAAAGAACCTAGAGGCACTTAATCCATGAGCCACATCCCCAGCCCGTTTTGTATTTAAGGACAGAGTCTCACTGAGTTGTTTAGGGACTTGCTAAGTTGTTGAGGCTGACCTCAAACTCATGATCCTTTTGCCTCAGTCTCCCAAGCTGCTGGGATTTTTCCATGCATTTGACACTTCTAAATGCCTAATGTAACTGGTATTTTACAGTATGTGACCTTCATGTAGCATAATTCCTGTCTTCTTAATATTGTATCAAAAGTCAGGTTTCAAATATTTCTAAGGGCCAAATAATATACTCCTTTAATTATTCAGTTGTGAATATAAATTGTTTCTAAACTTTGGCTCTTGTTCCTGATGCTGTTATCAGCATGCAAGTGGTGATATCTCCTAGAAATCCTGATTTCAATTTATTTGGCAATATAACCTGAAGAGGAATGCTGGTGACATATGGTCATTCCACTTTTAATTTTCAGTGCAGATTTCATGATGGTTTCCATAATTGCTATACCATTTAAATTCCCACCAATAATATATGAGCATGAAAATTTCTCCATATCTGCTGCAGCAGATCTTTTTTCTCTTTTATTGACAATCACCATTCTAACAGGTGTATGGTGATACCTTGAACTGGTTTTCTTTTAAGTGTTTCTCATTGACAAATTACAACTGTCATATTCATTGGTAGGAGGCATTTAATTTTCAAATACAAAGTGATTTTACTGAACCAGTTTGATTTATATCTATATTCATTGTATTTTTAATGTGCATATCCTTGATGATTAATTGATAGAGTGCATCTGTCACTGTCTGTGGACAATTAGTAGGTTTTCTTTGGAAACATGTCTTTTGGGATTAGTTTCTGTTTTTGTTTGTTTAGTTTTGGAGCCAGGTATTGAACTCAAGGTGCTTAAACACTAAGCCACATCCCCAGCCCTGTTTATTTTTTATTTTGAGAGAGGGTCTCAACAGGTTGCTTACAGTCTCATTAGTTGCTGAGAACAGCCTTCAACCTGTGATCCTCTTGGTTCAGGCACTGAGCATACAAGCAAGAGCTACTGCACTCAGTTTCTTTGCTGATTTTTAATTAGGTATTTATTATTTTAAAGTTCTAGAGGTTATTTATGTATTTTGGACATTTTGCTCTTCTCAGTTGATGTTCAAGAAATTTCTCCCACTCTGTCAGCAGAATCTTTCCTCTGTTCATGCTTTACTTTGCTGTGCAGAAGCTTTTGGTTTAATAAAATTTTAACTATTTATGGTTTATCCCCTGTTCTTTTTTTTTATTGTAAACAAATGGGATACATGTTGTTTCTCTGTTTGTACATGGCGTAAAAGCATACCATTTCTGTAATCATAAATTTACATAGGGTAATGTTGTTTGATTCATTCTGTTATTTTTTCCCTTCCCCCCACAACTCCCACCCCTCTTTTCCCTCCATACAGTCCTTCCTTCCTCCATTCTTGACCCCTCCCTAACCCTAACTCTAACCCTAACACTAACCCCTCCCACCCCCCATTATGTGTCATCATCTACTTATTAGCGATATCATTCGTCCTTTGGTTTTTGAGATTGGCTTATCTCACTTAGCATGATGTTCTCCAATTTCATCCATTTGCCTGCAAATGCCATAATTTTATCATTCTTTATGACTGAGTAATATTCCATTGTATATATATACCACAGTTTCTTTATCCATTCATCAATTGAAGGACATCTAGGTTGGTTCTACAATCTGACTATGAACATTGATGTGGCTGTATCTTTGTAATATGCTGATTTTAAGTCCTTTGGGTATAGGCCAAGGAGTGGGATAGCTGGGTCAAATGGTGGTTCCATTCCAGGTTTTCTAAGGAGTCTCCACACTGCTTTCCAGAGTGACTGCACTAATTTGCAGCCCCACCAGCAATGTATGAGTGTACCTTTCTCCCCACATCCTCGACAACACCTGTCGTTGCTTGTATTCTTGATAATCTCCATTCTAATTGGGGTGAGATGGAATCTTAGGGTGGTTTTGATTTGCATTTCTCTTATTACTAGAGATGTTGAACATTTTTCCATATGTTTGTTGATTGCTTGTAGATCTTCTTCTGTGAAGTGTCTATTCATTTCCTTAGCCTATTTGTCAATTGGATTATTTGCATTCTTGGTGTAGAGTTTTTTGAGTTCTTTATAGATTCTGGAGATTAGTGCTCTATCTGAAGTATGATTGGCAAAGATTTTCTCCCACTCCGTAGGCTCTTTCTTCGCATGGCTGATAGTTTCCTTTGCTGAGAGAAAGCTTTTTAGTTTGAATCTATCCCAGTTATTGATTCTTGCATTTATTTCTTGTGCTATGGGAGTCCTGTTGAGGAAGTCTGGTCCTAAGCCGACATGTTGAAGTTCTGGACCTACTTTTTCTTCTATAAGATTCAAGGTCTCTGGTCTGATTCCGAAGTCCTTAATCCATTTTGAGTTTAGTTTCGTGCATGGTGAGAGATATGGGTTTAGTTTCATTCTGTTGCATATGGATTTCCAATTCTCCCAGCACCATTTGTTGAAGAGGCTATCTTTTCTCCATTGCATATTTTTGGCCCCTTTGTCTAGTATGAGAAAATTGTATGTATTTGGGTTGCTGTCCGTGTCCTCTATTCTGTACCATTGATTCACCTTTCTATTTTGGTACCAATACCATGCCGTTTTTGTTACTATTGCTTTGTAGTAGAGTTGAAGATCTGGTATTGCGATACCCCCTGCTTCACTCTTTATGCAAAGGATTGCTTTAGCTGTTCTGGGTTTTTTATTCTTCCAGATGAATTTCATAATTTCTTGCTCTATTTCTGTAAGGTACATCATTGGGATTTTAATTGGAATTGCATTGAATCTGTATAGCACTTTTGGTAGTATGGCCATTTTGACAATATTAATTCTTCCTATCCAAGAACATGGGAGATCTTTCCATCCTCTAAGGTTTTCTTTAATTACTTTCTTTAGTGTTCTGTAGTTCTCATTGTAGAGGTCTTTCACCTCTTTTGTGAGATTGATTCCCAAGTATTTTATTTTTTTTGATCCTATTGTGAATGGGGTAGTTTTCCTAACTTCTCTTTCTGAAGATTCATCACTTATGTATAAAAAATGCCTTAGATTTATGTGCATTGATCTTATATCTCACTACTTTACTGAATTTACTTATGAGATCTAAAAGTTTTCTGGTGGAATTTCCTGGTTCCTCTAAGTATATAATCATATCATCAGCAAATAGGGATATTTTGAGTTCTTCTTTTCCTATTCGTATCCCTTTAATTTCTTTGGTCTGTCTAATTGCTCTGGCTAGAGTTTCAAGGACGATATTGAAAAGAAGTGGTGAAAGAGGGCATCCCTGCCTTGTTCCAGTTTTTAGGGGAATGCTTTCAGTTTTTCACCATTTAGAATGATAATTAGCCATGGGCTTAGCATAGATGGCCTTTACAATGTTAAGGAATGTTCCCACTATCCCTATTTTTTCTAGTGTTTTGAGCATGAAGGGGTGCTGTATTTTATCAAATGCTTTTTCTGCATCTATTGAAATAATCATGTGATTCTTGACTTTAAGTCTATTGATATGGTGAATTACATTTATTGATTTCCTGATGTTGAACCAACCTTGCATCCCTGGGATGAAACCCACTTGATCATGGTGCACTATCTTTTAATATGTTTTTGTATGCGATTTGCTAAAATTTTGTTGAGAATTTTTGCGTCGATGTTCATTAAGGATATTGGTCTGAAATTTTCTTTCCTCGATGTGTCTCTGTCTGGTTTAGGTATCAGGGTAATATTGGCTTCATAGAATGAGTTTGGGAGGGTTCCCTCCTCTTCTATTTTATGGAATACTTTGAGAAGTATTGGAATGAGCTCTTCTTTAAAGGTTTTGTAGAACTCGGCTGAGAACCCATCTGGTCCTGGACTTTTCTTTGTTGGTAGGCTTTGATGACTTCTTCTATTTCATTACTTGAAATTGGTCTATTTAAATTGTGTATGTCCTCCTTGTTCAGTTTAGGTAATTCATATGTCTCTAGAAACCTGTTGATGTCTTCAGAAATTTTCTATTTTGTTGGAGTATAGATTTTCAAAATAGCTTCTAATTATGTTTTGTATTTCAGTCGTGTCTGTTGTGATATTTCCTTGTTCATTTCGAATTTTAGTGATTTGGGTTTTCTCTCGTCTTCTCTTTGTTAGTGTGGCTAAAGGTTTATCAATTTTGTTTATTTTTTCGAAGAACCAACTATTTATTTTGTCAATTTTTGTATTGTTTCTTTTGTTTCAATTTCGTTGATTTCAGCTCTGAGTTTAACTATTTCCTGTCTTCTATTACTTTTGGTGTTGGTCTGTTCTTTTTCTAGGGTTTTGAGCTGTAGTGTTAGGTCATTTATTTGTTGAGTTTTACTTCTTTTATTGAATGCGCTCCATGAAATAAATTTTCCTCTAAGTACTGCTTTCATAGTGTCCCAGAGATTTTGATATGATGTTTCTTTGTTCTCATTTACCTCTAAGAATTTTTTAATTTCCTTCCTAATATCTTCTGTTATCCATTCATCATATAATAGCATATTGTTTAATCTCCAGGTGTTGGAGTAGTTTCTGTTTTTTACTCTTTCATTTATTTCTAACTTTAATCCATTATGATCTGATAGAATACAAGGTAGTGTCTCTATCTTCTTGTATTTGCTGACATTAGCTTTGTGGCATAATATGTGGTCTATTTTAGAGAAGGATCCATGTGCTGCTGAGAAGAAAGTGTATTCGCTCTTGGTTGGATGGTATATTCTATAAATGTCTGTTAAGTCTAAATTATTGATTGTGTTATTGAGATCTATGGTTTCTTTGTTCAATTTTTGTTTGGAAGATCTGTCCAGTGGTGAGAGAGGTGTGTTAAAATCACCTAGTATTATTGTGTTATGGTCTATTTGGTTTCTAAAATTGAGAAGGATTTGTTTGACATACATGGATGAGCCACTGTTTGGGGCATAGATGTTTATGATTGTTATATCTTACTGATTTATGGTTCCCTTAAGCAGTATGAAATGTCCTTCTTTATCCCTTCTGACTAACTTTGGCTTGAATTCCACATTATCTGAAATGAGGATGGATACTCCAGCTTTTTTGCTGAGTCCATGTGCATGGTATGTTTTCTCCCCATCCTTTCACCTTTAGTCTATGGGTATCTCTTTCTATGAGGTGAGTCTCTTGCAGGCAACATATTGTTGGATCTTTCTTTTTAATCCAATCTGCCAGTCTATGTCTTTTGATTGATGAATTCAGGCCATTATCATTCAGTGTTATTATTGAGATATGAATTGTATTCCCGGTCATTTGGTTTATTTTTTAAATTTTATTTGTTTATTTATTTTTTTGACACAACTTGGTTCCTCCTTTATTTGACAGTTCCTTTAGGATAATTCCTCCCTTTGCTGATTTGCTTCTTTGTTTTTTATCTCTTCCTCATGGAATATTTTGCTGAGAATGTTCTGTAATGCTGGCTTTCTTTTTGTAAATTCTTTAGCTTTTGTTTATCATGGAATGATTTTATTTCATCGTCAAATTTGAAGGTAAGTTTTGCTGGGTATAAGATTCTTGGTTGGCTTCCATTTTCTTTCAAAGCTTGAAAAATGTTGTTCCAGGCCCTTCTAGCTTTTAGGGTCTGGATTGAAAAATCTGCTGATATCTGTATTGGTTTTCCCCTGAATGTAATTTGGTTCTTTTCTCTCACAGCCTTTAAAATTCTGTCTTTATTTTGTATGTTAGGTATTTTCATTATAATGTGCCTTGGTGTGGGTCTGTTGTAATTTTGTGTATTTGGAGTCCTAAAAGCCTCTTGAACTTGATTTTCCATTTCATTCTTCAGATTTGGGAAATTTTCTGATATTATTTCATTGAATAGATTGTTCATTCCTTTGATTTGTTTCTCTAAGCCTTCCTCAATCCCAATAATTCTTAAATTTGGCCTTTTCATGATATCCCATAGTTCTTGCAGATTCTGTTCATGATTTCTTACCATCTTCTCTGTTTGTTCAACTTTGTTTTCGAGGTTAGATATTTTGTCTTCAATATCTGAAGTTCTGTCTTCCAGGGGTTCTATCCTATTGGTTATGCTTTCTATGGAGTTCTTGATTTGGTTTATTGTTTCCTTCATTTCAAGGATTTCTGTTTGTTTTTTTTTCAATATCTCTAACTCTTTATTGAAATGATCTTATGCTTCCTGTATTTGTTCTTTTAACTGTCAATTGGTACCATCATTCAATGCCTGCATTTGCTCTTTCATCTCATCATTCAATGCCTGCATTTGCTCTTTCATCTCATCGTTTGCTTCCCTGATCATTTTAATTGTGTACACTCTGAACTCCCTTTCTGTCATTTCTTCTGCCATGCTGTCATTGGATTTTACTGATGTATCATCTAGATTTGTTTGGGGCATTTTCTTCCCTTGTTTTCTCATATTGTTCAGGAATCAGTGGGTCATTAAGATATTGCAGTATTCCTCTATTGACTTATAAAGTCCCTGAAGATTGCTAGTATATTCCCTCTTATCCTTCAGTAGCCTGAAGTCTTGGAGGAAGTTGATAATGTGGTGCTCCACAAGGAAGCTGCCTCTCTAGGGTAGGTGACCCTCAGGTGGGGTATATTCCCTGATAGTGGGCAGAGGTGCCTCTACTTGTTGACCAATGGTCATCCAAAGGGGAACTAGGCTGCAGGCTGAGGCAAGGCCTGTTTGTTCCTGTGTCTCTGGTTTTACCGTGCTTGTGGGAAAACCTCACCCGGCAGGGAAGACTCACCCGGGGGTGTCAGTTACCCTCTTAGAGGTTCCCCTCAATCTACAACTACCACCTGGGCTGGGCTGCCTTCCTCTGCAACGTTCCCAGGGGACTTGGACCTACCTCCTGGGCCTGGGAGCCTCACCCTTTGCAGACGAGTCTCCTTAGGCTGCCTCTCCTCAGAGAATCTGCCTGCAGTCCTGGAAACTTTGCTCCGCCCCTAGCTGTGTCTTTGTGCAGCTCTTCCAGCAAGAAGCCACCTAGTTCCTGGGACCCTGCTCTGCACCTAATCGCCTGGCTATGCAGCCCCTCCTCTGAGCCGCCACCTGGAGCCCTGTACAATAGCTTTGATTTCCAGAGACCCGCCACACACCTCTTCCTCCAGACAGCTGCCCGGTGTTCCGACGCAGTCACTAGGAGTCCAAGCAACTCACTTCGCGTCTCCTCTTCCTTCCAACCGCCCGTAGCCCTAGGCAGTCACTCTGAGTCCAAGTGACCCGCCCTGTTCCTCCTCCTCCTTGGGGTAGTCCCCCGGGTGTTCATGATGGGTGGCTCGGAGACTAAGCAACCCACCGCGCTCCTCCAGGCAGGCTACCAGTGTTCAGGAGTGGTTGCTTTGTGTCCAAACAACTCTCCTCGCCTCCTCCTCTGGCAACCACCTGTAGCTTTGATGAAGTCACTCCTAGACCAAGTGACCTGCCACGTTCCTCCTCTTCATCCAGGCAGCACCCCAGTGTTCAGAAGTGGTCGTTCTGAGTCTAAACAGCTCACCACGCAGTTCCTCCTCTGGCAACTGCCTGTAGCTCTGATGCAGTCACTCCTAGACCAAGCGACCTGCCACGTTCCTTCTCTTCCTCCGGGCAGCACCCTGGTGTTCAGAAGGGATCGCTCTGAGTCCAAACAGCTCACAACGCAGCTTCTCCTCAGGCAGCCACCCGGAGCCCCAGTGGTTGCTCCCAGCCCAAGTGCTGTGCTGAGCAGCCACCTCTACAATGTTCCCAGTGGTCCATGTTTACCGCTCCATTGGGGGGAGGGGCATCTCGTCGGGCAACTCTATTTCACAAAGTTCCCTGCGTTCCAGGGCTACCACCCCATCAGGGATGCCTCCCCCACAGGAGAGACTCACCTGGCGGCTTTGAGTTGGTCCCAAGTCTCTCACTATCTCCTCTTCTGAATCCTGCTTCCTGGAACAACATGAAATATAGCCGCCCTCTAGTCTGCCATCTTGAAAATCTCATCCCTTGTCCTTTTTATATCATTGCCAAGAAAACATTTCTAAAGCTTAATTTTGAAGATTTTCTTCCATTTTTCATTTTTGTATTTTCCTCAGAAGCTTATTATTAGATTGAAACATAATTATTTCACCTGCTTAAGGGTTAAGCATGATATTTTGATACATGTAACACTGTGTGGTAAACAAATCAGAGTGAAGATCATATTTGTCTTCTTAGAAGTAGAGGGAGAGTTTGATAAATGTGATTTCAATATTTTCTTCTAGAATTTTATAGATTTCCGTCTCATGTTTACATTTAAAAAAAATTTTTTTTAGTTATAGATGGACCCAATACAAAATGGCCAGGCAGTGTCTCACCTTCCAGTTCATTAGAAATGTGTGTATGTGGTAAAACCAGTTAATCCCACAGGTCTCTGCATCTTGCATACCTCCTTTAATGTGAAATGAGCTCCTTGGTGAGACAATGCTGTGTGAAATGCTATGATGGTGGATAATGCATTGTGTCTATGAATGCTGTGCTAGCAGAAGCATTATAGGCAAATTCATATCCAGAATATGAGAAGGGACTCTATAATGGAAAAGAACTAGATAAAATCAGTCTGCCACCAGGTGCCTGGATGTCTCCCCTCTACCAGAGATGCTGTATTGGGAACCCAGTGTTGTGCTCTACTGTTGGCACATTAGATACTAGTGGTAACTTTAATAAGCTCAGCTTTGGTAAGGACTAGTTTATGGTTTTGAACTCATTCAAAGCCTTCATCTTTGCCATCATGGCCATTTTGTGCATGGATCTTTTGCACAAGTACTTGCACAGTGAGGAAGGAAATTGAGTGATATGCACAGACCATGTCAGTTTATCTACCTAAATGCCTTATACGGTTGATGTGTTCCACTTAGTCTCTGATAGTTAAATACTGCTACTTAAGCTTCTCCTACTCCAGGATCCCATCATCCCATTGAAATGAAGGAGCCCATCTCAGTGATGGCATCCCCCCATAGTCATAGCTATCCTACAGAGGGGAGTGACTACAGAGCTTTGAAAATGTTGCAGATGGTCCCTGAGCATTACATTTTTCAATGCTTTAATAAAGGGAGTGTCTTCTGGACTGTTTCATGGAACAAAGGTGGGAGATTGGTGTGTAGGTGACAAATGATAAATCTAGTCCAACATTCCTATCTTTCTCAGCATTTGGATCCCTCCCTGCTAAGCAAATCTGTAATCTCAGTCTTATTAAATGTAGACCATTGTTCATCCAAATTTCTGTCAGCTGATCAAGTAAATTGTTAGAGCCATCTCCAGCTGCATTAATTAACATGTTCCATATAGGATCTTTAGTATAGGATCAGAACATAAATATTTTAGGTTTTACAGGCCATGGGGGTTTTGTCACAACTAATTCTGCTGTTGTGCATCAAAGCAGCCATAGACAATATGGCCCATTCATTAATGGGTGTAATGTACAAAGCTGCTCTCCTAACCCTTTCCGTTGCAGCCATTTCCCCGCCTCCCAACTACTGTCAGTCTGTGAACATCCTAACTAGCTATTGGTTCATCAGTCAGCTTGCAAGTATCCTTCTCCATTATTGGTCCTCTGTTAGCCCTGCAGAATTCAACTGCTTTAGGGTAGCTACCCTGCCATCCTTCTCTCTCTTGCTTTTCTCTCCCCCTGACTCACTTTATTTCTCCTCCTCGCTTTTTCACTCTCTCTAGTGCACACCCTTTCTCTTTCCTTTCTCTTTTCCTCTCATTTTCTCTCTTACCCTGCAGGGAGACACTCTGTTTTCTTAATAAACTCCCTTATATGATTTCCCGTGTCCGGTGTGGTTTTCGTGGGATTCCTTAAAATGGGTATGATTGTGTTCCAGTAAAATTTTATTTACAAAAATAGTTTCTGACCTCAGTTCCAGTAAGTGTGCACTTATCAGTGAGTTAGACCTGATAACACTGTTTCATTTCACTTTCCTTGATCTAGCACCTTTAGGATCCATTCTCATACATGTTCTGTAGGGTTCTGCTTGTTTATTAGCAAAGCTTGCAGTTCTTTTGCTATGTCCTTTGGTGCATAGTGTGTATCTGTCTCCTGAGAGCCTGCTGAGATTTGGCTCTAAAGGATAATAGGAGTGGTTATGGTGGGTTTTGAGAATATGTGTTCCTTTTTCAAGACTTTTTCCCTATGTAAGATTGTCTTAGAATTTTTTAGTAGTAGTGAGAGGCTAGTCTCCTCAGAAAAGGAAGAGAGACTGATAAGGACTTTGTATTTGTTATTTTCTTCTGTTTTAGTGTGTTCAGAAGAATCAACCTCATATCACAGTCCTTCTTTTCACCATTTCTGTCATTATGGTTAGGTTTGGCAGTTATTAGGCCTGCTAAGACATCTGTCTCAGCACTTTTGTTATGATCAACCTACAAGTGGTAACTTAATTATGATTCTAGTACTTGCAACGGATTACTAGCATCTCATTTTCCATTGTCAAGGAGCTCAGAACTACACTCAAGGTCCAAGGGTACTGCCAACCTAGTCCTTGAATCCCCTTTTTTGGGTCTGTCTCCAGGGAACACCAATACCAATTGTGTATTAGTTTGGGTCCATGCAGGAGCCAAAGCACACAATAATATAAAATGAAAGTCTTAGTGTAAAAAAATAAGATATGATAGGAGAGTGACTCAGGATGCAAAGAGAATGCTAAAAGATATTCCAGAGCTAAGGGACAGACCTCAGAAAGAACCAACTTGGAAGAGGGGCCCCTTTCTCAAGACTGGGATTCAGGTCTCATTGGATAAGGTATAGTTGCAGTCCGAGTTTCCTAATGGTGAAATTTGCTGAGTTACTGCCACAGTAGCTGGGCAGATAGGAAACAACCCTCTCTGGTATAAGTAAGTCAAAGCTGATTGACTTATAAGTAGAGATGGTTGGGCACTGTTGTGGGTATATGTAGCTGGAATGTGCAGTGTCCAAGTCTGGCAGGTTGCTGAGGGGCTGGGCCCCTGGACATATTGCTAGGGCAGAACTCCAGTGGATGTCCTCCCCATACATACCATGTAGCATAAGTGGTATAACAGACCATGCAGCAGGAGCCAGGAGGAAAAAACAAACAAACAAACAAAAAGGAACAAGCAGAACCAGGAAGTGTCTTTCCTGCATTTCTCTTTAGTGCCCTTCACTGACAGAACATAACATTGTGCTCAGTGTAAAAGAAGAAATGCTTAAAAACTCCAGTCCATTATTGTAGTACAGCTGCTGAAGGAGGAATTCAGAGTTGAGAGGCAAGTTGTTGATAATCGACCTGGTCAGACAGATTATGCTATTCTACTCAAGATGCCTCAGCATCTATCAAGAGAAAAATCCAAAACCCTACATAACTATCCCTCCTATTTCTGTGACCTCATAGCACTCTCTGTTGGCTTTGCAGCAGTCGTCCAGGCCTCTTTTCTGTTTCTGGAACATAACTGTGCACTCCTGGCTTAAGGCTCTTATGCTAGCTGGTCCTTCTTGGAAAGTTTTTTTCCTAGATCTTTGTATGATGAGTTCCTCACTTCCTTTAAGTTGCTTTGATATCAACTTCTCAAGGATGCCTGCTCTTGACCCCCTTGTTTACTCTGGCCTCACCACCCTGCACTCCTAATCCTCTCAAATCACTTGACTTTTTCCATAGTACTTTTCACCTGACATCATTGACTTATTAATTATGTCCTTCTCCCACCATATGCCAGGTATACTTATCCCAAATACCTAGAACAGTGCTGGGAGCATTGTAGATGCTCAGTAACTTGAATATTAAAAAGAGATTATAGCTTAACAAAGTAGTTCTTATTTTATTGTTCAAATATTTTCACTATGGGTATTAGGTAATTATTCTTTCAGTTTGTACACTGGTTATATTCTTTTGACTGATTAGGTTGATATATTTTGGGGCTTCTTTTTCTCTATAAAATGAAGGAATGTTTGGGTTTAAGGCTTACTTCCTCTAGGACTTTTAGCTTCTGTGGCTTTTCTCATATCAGTAATGACTGAGCCAGAAAACTGGTTTTGTTTTTGAGAATTAAATTTGATTCATGGAAAATTAACGAACCATTTATTTATTTTTAGGTGCTGAATGTGGAGTAAATGCAGATGTTGAGAAACATCTTGAGGGCTGGGGTTGGGGCTCAGTGGCAGAGTGTTTACCTTGCACATGTGAGGCACTGGATTCGATCCTCAGCACCACATAAAAAAATAAGCGAATAATGAGAAGCATCTTGAATTGGACAAGAAATTACTTGCAGGTGGACAGCTAGCTGATGCTTTATCTCAATTTCATGCTGCAGTAGATTTGTATTATAAACCAAATCACTGAGTGGCTGTTTTAGTGAGTCTAATTAATAGGTCTTTTATGGGTAACATTTTAAGTAAGGATTATTTCATTTTAAAGTAAACAGTAAAACTATTTGCAGAATTCTGGATGAAATAGATTAAATGTATAATTCTTGGATGCATAAGAGGTAATGAGACTTACTATAAGTACCAAGAATAACTCAACATTTTGACAGAAAACTTAATGTATTAAATAGTTTTCTGCTTTCTTATGCAGATTTCACCTAATGCAGTTTAATTTTCTTGATGACTTAGGCTATCGGTGTGATAATTACTTTGATGCCTTTGGAAGATTCTAAGGTTCACTGGCTCTTCAGTATTGGTCAAATTCCAACCACTCTTGATGCTGTTACTTCTTTTTGCTTACTTGTGTGTGTCTATAGCATCAGCTGTCATTGCAGCTTTTAATCTGTTAGGACTGAGAATGAGATGATTATAATAAATTGGTTCAAAGTGAGGGCTTGAAGGGTTTTCTTATGAGTCACTGCATAAACTTTTATGCTAGGATTTTTTGATATTGGCTTTCCTCAAAGCCTTTTTTATTTTCTCATACATCTCATCTTGATTTGTGACAGTTTAAGAGAGACCAGTCAACAACTTGATAGATAAAGTGGTGGTTTATTTGTAATAAGTTACAGTTGTGCTTCCAGAAGAATTATCATCCCATTGTTGTTTCACTATAAAAACGAAAAGCAGGTAGGTTTTGGTCTGGCACTAATTTTCTTCAACTTATATTTATATTTTTTAAGTTATTAACTCTCTAGAATAATAGAAAACATCCATATATTTATATTTTTTAAGTTATTAACTCTCTAGAATAATAGAAAACATCCATTTTAATCTTTTTCTTTATCATTTGACAATACTGTGACATTGGTCCAGTTATGTAAGACAATGTAGACTTAAATAAATTACCTGCAGATTACTAATGGTGTTCACTGTGCCACCCAAAGGAATTTTTGTGAAGATTAGGTGAGAATAATGAATATAAATTTTTCTGGAAGTAGGTTATAATCATACATATAAAATATACAGCAATAAATCTAATTTTTTTGTCTCTAGAGATTGACTTTTCTAAAAATGGATTTGGTATGTACATAAGAGTTTTCTTAACTATGTTGAATTTCCACTAGGAATTTTGCATTTCAGTGATTAATTTACTTTGAGAGGTAGTAGTTACTTGGCACAACAATTTGCACAAGTTACTTTTCTCTAAGGGCCATTTACTGTATGACCACATCATTACTAAGTCTGCACTATTTATTATGATTCACTGTCATCAGTGCTGCAGTATGGTAATTTAATTTTTTTCAGTTATTGTCTTCAAAAAAAGCATTTCTTAAAATCCTTAAGTATTACTATTAGATTATTTGCAGAAATTTTTGCTTTCTACCTATTATGTACTTTGATTTGTTTTTTAAAATTTCATTTTATTTTTATTCTTATTAGTTATAAATGAAAGTAGAAAGTATTTTGACATAGTATACATATAAGGAGTATAACATCCCATTCTTCTGATTGCATTTGATAGGGATTACATTGGTAGTGTATTCATATGTGCACATAAGAAAGTAATGTTTGATTCATTCTACTGTCTTTCTTATTCCCATTCCCCCTCCCTTCCCTTCATTCACCTTTGTTTAATTCAAAGTATGCTTTTTAGTCTCACATTTAGCAGAAACATTAGGGGCTATGACATATTGTTAAAGTAATTCAAAATGACTATTCTCAGTTTGCAAATAATGCAATGTAAGACTTCTTGAGATGACTTTTCCCCAAAATACCCAATAAAATATCACCTACTGAAAGATGTAAACAGTAAAAGTGAATCATGGTAATTGATTGGTGAAATTGAGTAAAAGGAGGAATTGAAATACTGTTAGTACATTATAAATTGAGTATTATGTCATCACGATTTGTCAAATAGTGATTCTCAAATGAGGTACATGATATTTCTGAGGAAGACCAGTGTAGTTTAAGAATATTTATCATTTTCATGTATGTAAAACATGGATTGTTCATGGTAAAATATAGGAAATAAGATTTAAACTTTATATGATGGGAATATTCAGCATCTTAAGTATACACTGAATATATATTGGCCTTTTGGATCTCTTCTGAGGTGTAGTGTTTATCAGGAAAGAACTTTTTTAGAACTTTGAAAATATAAGTTGATTATTTGTGATATCATCCATGTTTTAGTGCCTTGCTTCACTATAGAAAGGTTAATTAGATGTTTATTCATTCACTAAAATGTTTATACTTTTCAACTTCTGAATATGGGGATATTCTTTATTTCTTTTAACTTTTGTGATTTGGAAATTGCTGTTAGTTTGTAACAGAATTTGGCTAGTAGTAGTGTATGGTTTATTTTTTTATTATAATGCCACCCTTGGCATTCATTTAATTGTAACACTTTGCTCCATTTTCATAAAATTGCTTGGTATGGTTTAAAAATTATGGGTTTAAAAATTATGGGTACTTTTTTTTTGCATGGTACTCTTTATGATTACATTTTTACACAGTTTTATGTATTAAAACTAAATGCAACACAAATATTTGTAGATTGTACAATATTGTACAAATCTATTGATGATTTGAGTTTAAATTGTATTTTTTTGTATATGACATTTAAATGATTTTTTGGCAGGAGATTTAAGGTTTGGAACTGACTGAGAAATATTCTTTATCTGTTGGAAACAGACTTGCAGCAGTGAGGGTTATCACACTTCAAATAGTCTCCTGATACAGTTCTATTTCATTGTCATGATGTAGGCACAAATTTTGTTTAGATTTATCATTAGGAAAAAGTACAATGCAGTTATGAAGGATACCCTACATTTTATTTCTGTTGCATGGTCTTATGAGGATAATGAATTCTAGGGTCTGAAATTATTTCTTTGATAGATCCTAAAGATTGTCCTTAGATATATATGGCATGAACGAATGTCTAAAATGGTAAACTAAAAGGTAGGGATGTGTGAAATCAGAAGCAAAAAAGATTTTTTCATTTGCTTGGAAAGAAAACCAGTATTGCTCTTAATAGTTTTATATGTCATTAAACATGTCATGTACTTTCTTATAATATTGCAGTCTCCCTTGTGAACTGGGGAGACAGACATTACTATTCACATTTAGCAGAAGGAAAAAAAAAAGAATGCTCCAGTTGCTTTCTACAAGTCATATTCTAGTTCCAAAGATTATGAATTTCTTGAGTATAGGTATAAATGTTTGAATGAATGAAGGAGTAGAGTTGGGAAGCTAGGAGAAAAAATAAAAGTTTTCTGTATCTAGGCAGTGGAATTATTTCATCTATTTCCCACCACCAATATTATGGCATCATTCATAATTGGCTTTCTAGTGTATCTTTGTCAGGGCATTTTACCACTGAGCTACATCTCCAACCCTTTAAAGAACTTTTTAAAATTTTGAGACAGGGTCTTGCTAATTAGCCAGTCTGGCCTTGAATTTGTGATCCTCCTGCCTTAACCTCCCAAATTGTTGGATTTACAGGTATGTGAATTGTTTGATACTTTAAGGAGTAGACCTTAAGTTCATTTTTCATGTTCAAATTTCCGGTGAACTTTTATAACAATTTGAAAAATGTACTTTTAAATGAAATCCAGTATTTCCATATGTAGGCTTACAAATAATTTACATAACGAACTACATGTACTGTGTATTACATGAGTACTAAATAAAGTGATTATTTTCAAGGTTGTCAGATCTCATATTCTGAGGAACTCAGTGTGAGATACTTAAACCAGTTTTTGTTTTAGTTGGTCCTTTGTGTACAGTGATGATGGAGTGGACTTCAGTTCTAGGAGTTGCTGGTATTTTAAGATGAAGAAACAGGGAGGGAAGGTGATTTATTAGTCAAGTGACCCCATACCTCAAAACAGATTGATATTCATCCATTCATTCAGTACTAGGGATCGAAGTCAAGGATATTCTACCACTGAGCTACATCCCTAGCCCTTCTTATTTTTTAGGTAAGGTCTCAGTAAATTGCCCAGACTGTCCTTGAACATGTGATCCTCCTGCCTTTGTCTCCTGAGTACTGGAATTGCAAGCCTGTGCCATGACTATGGGATGACGCAAACTGATTTTCAATTCATATGTTGATTGTCATTTGGTTCTGCAAGGATATAGGTAAAAAGAAACTCAGTTTCTGCTGTTATACTGTCAACACACAGAGTACTTCTGTGGAATCTCCAAAATGTATGGTGATTTCTTCCCACTAAATAATCCTAGTATTCTCCACAGTCACCAATTAGGTGTCCTCTCATTCAATTCAGTTCTGATGCTGTCTAGCTGGAGTGTGTATGTATATAATTCATAACAGTTATAAGTGCCAGGTACAGTAAGATACCCGTATATATGTGTGCATATATATGTCTATAAATAAATGTGAAATATATTATTAAGTAAATCAAGAGAATGGAGTGGTTATTTTCACCTGTGTAATCAAGTAAATCATTTAAGCTGTGCTTCAAGGTTGAGTAGAATTTAGAAATACGAAGGTGTGTATGTGTGTGTGTGTGTGTGTGTGTGTGTGTGTGTGTAGACTATAGGTCTTGAATCATGTTATTTCCAGTACTTGTTTTTCTTTGAGTATAAATAAGCCCTGGAGAACTTAAGTTTTTTATAGTTAATGAATGTAAAAGTAACCTATGTTCATTGTGTTCGCTTTGGAATATATGGACAGTAGAAGAAAACCCAATGGCCTAGATAGCTGTCTAGGTATTGACATGTAGCTCCCAGGTGCAATTACAGCCAGTTACGCTGACCTGGGCCATAAAATTTTGACTTATTGTACATTCCAAATAAAATATAAGCTGAATTGAAAATATTCTTTTTATTTATACCTTTATTTTCTTTATTCATTTTTATGTGGTGCTAAAAAGTGAACCCAGTACCTCACACATGCTAGGCAAGCACTCTACCACTGAACCAAATCCCAAGCCCCTAAAAATATTCTTTATCAAACATGCTCTAAGTATGGTGACTTTGTTTCTTATGCTTTCCTCAAGCTAATTTCTTATGTTGTAAGAAATACCCTTTATACAGGCTGTTGACTGTGCTCCTCTTTCTAAGTTTTCAAGGGAAATTGATCAGAAAAGAAATTTCAGGGACACTTAGCTAGGGTTATATATGGAATTCATTTTTAGATTTAAGAAAAAAAAATGCCTAAACTCTTTTTTTCAAAAAGGACATCTTATTCCTTTTACTTTTTTAATCTACTATAAAATGTATGTAACAAGATTTAACATTTAGTGATTTTTAATTGTATAGGTCAGTGGCATTATGTGTTCACATTGTTGCACAACTATCACCATCCATTGCCAGGATTCTTTTTGTCATCCCACACTGAAACTCTGTACCCATTAAATAGTAATTTCCCATTTCTGACACTTCCACCATTCCCTGTCAACTGTCATTCAACTTTCTGTGAATCTGAGTAATGTAGGTCTCACATATAAGTGGAATCATAAAATATTTGACCTTTTGTGCCTTGACTTGCTTCATTTAGCATGTTTTCAAAGTTTATTTATGTTGTAGCATGCAACAGAATTTCATTTCTCTTTAAAACTAAATAATATTCCATTGTTTGTATGTACCACATTTTGTTTATTCATCCATTGATGGACATTTTGGTTGTTTCTGGCTTTGGGCTATTGTAATAATACTGCTGTGAACATGGATGTACAAATATATGTTTGAATCCTGCTTTCAGTTGTTCTGGGATATATGCAGGAGTAGAGTTGCTGGATCATATGGTAATTCAGTGTTTAATTTTTTGAGAAATCACCTGTTTCCCACATGTGTACAGGTGTACCATTTTTATTTCCACCAACAGCGTCATATCCTTGGCAAAACTTGTTCTGTATATCTTCTTTTCTTTTTTTTAATAACAACCATCCTAATGGTTGTAAAGTAGTACTATCTAATGACTAGTGATAGTGAGCATCTTTTCCTGTGCATACTAACCATTTATATATCTTCTTTCATGTTTGGTTGTGTTTATAGCTTATTCTCTCATCTTGTCCACCTTTCCTTGGCAGTACTTTATGTAGTTTTCAGTGCCATTGACAACCAGAACCATAATTTTGTTTTTTTAATTTATTTTTTTTTAATATTTTTTAGTTATAGATGGGCATAATACTTTTATTTTATTTATTCATTTTTATGTGGTGCTGAGGATTGAGCCCAATGCCTCATGCATGCCAGGCAAGCATTCTACCATTGAACCACAACCCCTAGCCCAGAACCATAATTTAAATGATCATGTACTATCTTGCCACATATGTTCCCCTAATGCACTATTTCCTAGATGGTAAGTCTTTCAGGGGCGGAACCTGTAGGAATTTTTCTCTCGGGTGGAGGGGTGGTGTTGTGGATGGAATCTAGGGCCTTGCATGTGCTGTACCACAAAGCTACACTCCCAGCCCCTTCATGACTCATTTTTGATGAAAAAATTATTTTCTTAATGCCTTTCTTAATAGGATTATAAACTCTAATACTGTTCAGGTGATTTTATTTTTTTAATAGATTGATGAGAGCTAATGTTTATTATATTAATTTTTAGGTGGTGAGCCTGATAACTATATTGCATACTATTGGAGAGCTACTGTGTTTCTAGCTATGGGAAAACCAAAAGCAGCACTTCCTGATTTAACTAAAGTGATTGAATTGAAGATGGATTTCACTGCAGTAAGTGTATCTACACTTTGTTTAAAGGGGAGCTTAAGGAACTTGGAAGAGGTCATCATTTCTTATTGTGAGAATTGGCAAGTTAGGCCTAACTAGAGGATATCAAAGCTACTATGATGTAGTGAACTGGGGACAAAGAGAAATTCAGTCCCTAGACTTTCTGGGTATACTGTGATGTACCTTTAGTCCTAACTACTTGGGAGGCTGAGGCAGGAGGATCTCTTGATCCCTGAGTTGAAAGGCAGCCTGGGCAACATAGGGAGACCCTGTCTCAAAACAAATAGTAATAACAACAAAAAACAACAACAAAGTCCCACTGGGAATGGTGGTGTACACCTGTAATCCCAGCTACTAAGGAGGCTGAGTAAAAAGGATTGCAAGTTTGAGATTAGCCTGGGCTACTTAGTGAGACTCTGTCTTAAAATAAAAAATAAAATAAAAAGGACTGGGGAATATACTTCAGTGGTAGAGCACCTCTGTGTTCAATCCCCTGTAAAGGCCTGGAACAGAGGCCTGACAATGATATTAACCTTGTGGTTTAGAAGGACAAATTTGCGTAGAGATGGAATGTAGGGGAAGATGTGCGGGAGACATGAAATAAGGGGCTGAATTAAGAGGCTGTCAGCTGTCTGACAAGTTTCAGTTAAGACTGTAGCAGGAAGAATAAAGAGGAAACTCAGTTAAGTGGTGGTTTTTGGTAAGGATACCATTATGAATTAGCAGGGCTCTCCCTGGAACCAAGGCAAAGCTTTAGAGGTGTAGAACTTATAGTATAATGTGATATTGTGAAGATTGTCAAGGCACTGTAAGGGCTATGACATGTGTACAGGAAACTCATTGGGTGGAACAAAACTGGGCTTTCAGAGGCAGAACAGATAGAACCAATGGCCAATTAGATGGTTTCAGAATTAATATGGTGACCATTTAGTATTCATATCCTGCCATATTCCAAAAAGAATTTGAGATAACTGTTAGATATGAAGTGAATGTTTGAAATATTGTCATAATCTTGCTTTTATGTATAGTGATGTATTTAATAGGATTAGGGAAATTTTTAGGCACTATAAAAATAATAAGTGGAATATCAAGGTGATTTCTGTTTTCTGGTAGACATTGGTCATCAGAGAGTTCATATTGGAAGAAATGAGATTATGCACATTAGAAGAAGGGGAATATCAGATGAAAGAGGAGAGGCATTATTATTCTTGTTATAGCAGAGTAACTATTTGCATTGAGGGTTAATACAGCAAACTTGTTTCTGGATCTTTGATAAAGTCTCAAATAATAAAACTTTTTATATTAGTGGCAAAAAAGTATTTTAAAAACAAATATAATTCACATATCATCAAAGTCAATGGTTTAAAGTATTCAGTGGTTCTTAGTATATTCACAAAGTTGTGTAATCACCACCACTATCTAATTCCAGGATATTGTTATCAACCTCAAAAGAAACTTTACCTATTTGCAATCACTCCCCATTTCAACCTTAGTCCCTAGCCAATCATGGATTTGGCTATTTTTGTCTATTTTATAAAAATGATCTTTTGTGTCTGACTTCTTTCACTGAGCATGTTTTCAAAGTTTTTTCATGTTGTAGTATGTATCAACACTGCATTCCTTTCTATGGCTGAGTAATAAATAATTCATTGCTTGGATATATCAAGTTTATTTATTTATTAACTGATGGAAATTTGAGTTTATATCTATGAACATCCATGTACAAGTTTTTGTGTGGACATGTTTTCAATTTTCTTGCATAGAGCAAAATGTATAATTTTTTGTGGTATTGTGAATTAAACCCAGGGGCACTCTACCAGAGTTACATCTCCTGCCCTCTTTATTTTGAGACAGGGTCTCACTAGGTTGTACAGACTAGCCTTGAACTTGTGGTCTTTTCTATCTCAACCTCCCATGTAGCTGGGATTACAGGTTTGTGTTATTGCACCCAATGAGAAAAATGTACTTTTTTTTGTTTGTTTGTTTTTTGTTTTTTGTACTGGGGAATGAACTTCGGGGCACTTGAAGACTGAGCCACATTCCCAGCCCTAGTTTGTATTTTATTTAGAGACAGGATCTCACTGAGTTGCTTAGTGCCTTGCTTTTGCTGAGGCTGGCTTTGAACCCTTGATCCTCCTGCCTCAGCCTCTTGAGCTGCTGGGATTACAGGCATGCACCACTGTCCCTAACCAGAAAAATTTATTTTTAAGGAAGTATACTTTCATGAAAGTTTTATACATTCATTCATTCCAGGAATTATTTTCAGTGCCAAGTCAAATGAGCATTGGAAAGTATTACATCATTGTCTACTGAGTTTTATTCATTGTGTTTAAATAAAATTTAGAAATGAGTAGTCCTCAGGAAAGCCATCCTTTCCCCTGCCCCAGGCAAGATTACAGAGAGGTTACTTATTACTTAAACAAGGAAAACTTGATGAAACAGAGGATGATTTTTAAAAAATGGTAAGTTCAATTTGTACCTGGTTCAAAGAATATGTTATTTTGAGAGAACATATTGGGATTTTTTTTCTTTGTATTAAGACATGTAATAGTAATTCTATAACTAAAAAGGAAATTTGTCTGATTTATATATATAAGAATCACAGATTTATGAATTAATATTTGGTGACTGACATCAAAGAATGACATGAACTCTGCTTTATCCTACCTGAGACTCTAAAGATGTCTGCTGAGCTATTCTTTTTTTAAAAAAAACTTACTTTTATTTGTGCTTTTTAGATATAGATAATGGTAGAGTGTATTTTGACATACTATACACATATGGAGTATAACTTATTCTAATTAGTATCTCATTTTTGCACTTGTACATGTTTTGGTGTTTCACTGGTTATATATTCCTACATGTACATAGGGAAGTTATGTCTGATTCATTACTGTCTTTCCTATTCTCATTCCTCCTCTCTTCCTTCCTGTCTTTTTTTCTCTTTTCTTTTTTAACCAGCCACCAGCTGCTTTATTGAGCACCAGATTTTTCTGCAATTACTGCCTTAGGGGGAGGGTTTCAGAATTATCTGTGCCATTGGCAAGGGCCCTGGTCCCTGGCCAGGGCACATGATTAGAGAGATGTGACCATGCCAAGGTCTGTATTTACACAGGCTCAAGAGCATCAGTAGCTCTTAAAATTTTAGTCTTGGGAGGAATACAGGTAAGAGTGTCACTTGATCCCAGAGTTGTGAAGACTCCATCCACAGGGTGAGGGCTCAGAGAGCAGGCCATGCCATCTCCAGGGGTCCTGCCCAGAAGCATCTGGCAGCATACTGTAGGCTCTGTAGAGCTGGTCAAGGAGCTCCTACTTCTCATCTTCTTGGAGGAAGCTGGACTTTTTTGCATTGATGTTCAGTCACTTAAACTCCTCCTTGGCAAAGCCCATGTTCTGTTTGGTCATCTGGTAGTCAGTGTCCAGTGTGGACTTGAAGATGACCATGTTGAGTGAGTAGTCAGCCTAGCCCTTCTTGAACCGAATGACTGTGTGCTCTGTTTCTGGCTTCCAGGCACCTGTGAGGTACATAGACCAAGGGCAGACCTCAGAGTGCCACAGCTCATTGTAAAGGGCCTTGTCTGCCAGAGTATGGTAGTCATGTCCCAGCCTCTTGGTCTTGAGTGTGTCCAGGGCCTCTTGTACCATGTCTGCAGAGCCTGCCTCACCAGCATGGGCTGTGGTGGATGCCACTCCTCACCACCTCCCTGTAGACCTCCATGCACTGTGGGAAGAGGCTGCTTCCTTTGATGGTCTCATCACCATCCAGGTTGATGGCCACCACAGTATGCTGCTGGTACTTCTTATACAGCTCCACCACTGATGGCACATGCAGCACAGGATTAACTGTACTTTGACTCTGAAGGCTTGCTCCCTCTCCTTCAACCCCTAGTTCTCTATGTCCACCACCTCATTGGGGTGAGGTCCCTTTCAGCCTGGTTCCAGGGGATTGGTTCCACTTTGGAATTGGCTAGCTGGTGTGGGCAATAGTGCATCTCCACCTATACCATGCCCTCTTTGGCCTTCATCTCGACAAACTCATTGGTGATTCTTTTGATGGCCTCTCTGGAGCCTGTGTTAGCAGGCATGTAGTACTCAAATTTGGCCAAGAAGTCAGGCAGAGACTTTGGCTTATCTGTGCCAATGATGTTCTGTAGTTCCTCTGCTGTGTCAGCTGGGAGGGGATCTCTTGCTTCCTGTCAGAGTATGAGATGGTTTCAGGCTTGATGACTCCATCAAGGTAGGCATGCAGTTCCACTTTGGGCTTGTCAGAGGCAGGTGTCTGGGACATGTGCCAAGAGTGTGCCCTGGCCCTACTCCCTTCACTGAAGGTTGGCGAGTCTCTGCTGGCTTGGTAGCAGGTCTGCTTCCCTGTGGCCCTCTCTGCCAGCAGCCTTCCATGCTCCTCTTCCTTTCATTTCCCTTTGTCTAATACAGTAAATTAAGAAAGAATGAAACTATTCTTCCCTCTCCCCCCATTTTTATGTGTGCATCCACATATCAGAGAGAACATTCGGCTTTGCTTCTTTGGAATTGACTTATTTCACTTAGCATTTGTATTATCAGCTTTTCTACTGCTGTGACTAAATGATCCAACCAGAATAATTATAGAGGAGGAAATGTTTGAGGACCCACTGTTTCTGAAGTCTTAGTCCATAGAAGGCTGGCTCTATTCCCTGTGGTTTGAGGTGAAGCTGAACATCATGGTGGAAGAGAATGGCAAAGGGAAACAGCTCACGTTGTGATCAGGAAGTAGAGATGCCACTCTCCAGATATAAAATATATACCCCATAGCCACACCCCAATTCCCACCTCCTCCAGTTATACCCTATCACTTCAGTTAATCTCATCAGGGATTAATTAGATGATTGGGTTAAGATTTTTATAGCCCAATCACTTCTCTGAACCTTCTTGCATTGTCTCACACATGAGCTTTTGGGGGACACCTCACATCCAAACCATAACAGCATGATAATCTTCAGTTGCATCCATTTACCAGCAAAAGCATAATTTCATTCTTTATGAAAATCCTTAAAGAAAGTGGCAAAAGACTTTAGGCAAATTTGATCAAAGAAAATATAATTAAAGGGAAGTTAATCAATGTCCTCAGTCATAGGGATTTGTAAAATAAGATGGTGGGCAAATGATCAAGCTAAAATACTTGTGCATCCAAGGCCCAGGGCAACATTTAACAAAGATAAAATAAAGTGTTGACACTCAGAAACTTGGACAAAACCTTAGAAACTCACACTAAATATCCAAAGTTTACACACTGCTGGAGTCCACTCAAACAACACTGGTGAGAAGACCAGGCCATACCCAGGAAGGACAGCTTCAAGGCTGACAGGTTAAGGATATGGCAGGGCCAGGGAGAGGCAGAGGTGACAAGAGTGAGATAGGATGCACCCTCAGCACTGAAGGCCTTCTGCATCTTCACTGTGCTGCTGTCAGCACAGTGTGGCCTGATGAGGCCACAACAAAGGTTTTTAAGACAAGGTCAGTTGGAAAGGTTAGGTAAAGGGGACATGGGTCTCACTTCACCATTTCTGATTCAGTGTGCATCTCAATTACCTCAAAATAAAAAATAATTCTTTTAATGGGTACCATCTTCAGGACAAAGTGAGATAACCCCACTCACTGGGTGATAATTATTAAATTATCAAGAGGTAAATGGTCCAAGCACAGAGCCTGGCACAGAGGTGAACTTAAACTTTACTCTCAGAGATGAGCAGTGCTCAGCCACAAGGTAGTTAGTGGGGAGTACAGAGCAAGGGCTTGCAGGGCTTGTGAGGGCCAGGTGGTTGTCAGTAATGGGTCACACTCAGCCTCAGGGAAGTGTATGGGGCATGCATATTCTTGGCATTTGTGTCTGGTGAGTGTCAGATATTGGATAGTGAGTGATGGGAGCACATAGATTATTCCCACATTTCTCCTTGGAGAACTGAACTGTTGGAAAACTATTTTCTGAGCAGGTGTGAGGTGAAGGGCAGATTGATAAAGAAGGGCTTTGTTCTGGATGTGGTGAGTTTGTGTGCACTGGGGACACTACAAGGGTCATCTCTCACCTGTATAGGCAGGACTGGAGATTATAAATCACCCCTGGAATAGAAATGTAATGGAGATTCAGCCTCTTGGTTGGGATAAAGGCATAAGTTTCACCACAAAGCTCAGAGGAAAAAGAAGGCAGAAGGCATTTTGACTTTCTCAAGCAAAGAGGAATACATTTTAAGAAAGAGCCAGTGGCCAACAGTGAACTCACAGCTGAAAGACATAAACAAGAATAAATTCCAATCCCTAGAATTAGTGAGCTAGGTGTCACTGTGATGTGGTGTGATAACTAGAGTCAGAGAACAAGATAAGTTTCAGCCAGAGTGATCTGAGAATACAGAGTGAACAGGACTTATGTGAATCCTGGAAGTAGAGAAGAAAGCCAAATAATAGGAGGGACTGAGTCTTGGGGGTCTGTTGAAATTGATGAGCAGTGAGAAGAGGCATAAGATCCCTGACCTGAGGGGCAAGCAGGGTTGAGGACAGAGAGGTCCACATACTAGGATCTATGCAGAGGGAGCAGCACCAGCTGGACAGCAAGATGGCATTCATTCACTCTGAGGGAGATGAGAAAAAGCCACACAGATGTCTTTAAATTTGGAAGTGCAGTGTAACTAATAAATTTGGCTGTGGTTTTGAGGTAGAACATAATGGAAACTTGAGCATTTGAAAAGCTACCAGGTTGTGGTTTTCAGGCTGATACACAGCAGCTCTACTTATGGACATTTGACCATAGAGGCTTGCAGTGGGTGCAGGTCTCTGCAGCAAGATAATCACAGTAGAAAAATCAGGAGCCAAATAGAAGGGAAAGAACAATCCCTCTTCAGGCTTAGTGCAGTACAGTAAAAGTCCCTGAGGTGTGTGAGCTGAATTCCCTAGACTGTTGACAAGCTTGTACCCATATTAGGAATATAAAATGCACCCTCCAACAGAACTGCACCATCTCCCAAACTTGCTTATGTATAAAGCTAAAAGCCCTGCTGTGCATGGGGCTCAGGCTTTGGGAATTACCTTTCTGAGCCCTGTCTACACTAATAAACTTGCTTCCAGATCTTGGTGTTCTGAACCTCACTTCTCACTGCATTTTCTTATTTCAGTCTTCATTGTGACTGAGGAAGGCAAGGTGACCTGCAAAGGAACCACAGCAGGGTCCAATGATACTAATTTCCTTTAGGCTCATGGTAACACCATGCCTGGGACACCGCTAGTAAGTACATTTATTTGACATAAGGGGTTACTGTTCCCTTAATGCAGTCATTCATGACAACCAACCAGCAACTTCTCAGGATAGATACCAGAATATGTACTACCTATTTTCCTTTCCCTGTATCTTTAAAACATTTGAACCCAAGGTCACTGCCAGCACTGTGTCTCTGGACTGATGGAAGTGACCCTGAAGGCACAAAAGGAAGGGAGAGGGTCCAGAGGTAATCTGCAGTCTCTGCTTACTGAACAGCTTGTAATTCTGCTGTGACCATGGCCCCCAACCCAGAAAATCCACTCTCATGTTCAGCAAAAAAATACAAACTTTGAACCTGTTTGAGCTTCCAGGGAAACTGACTGGGGAAAATCTGTGCAGAAGGCACTTGATGTTCCTCCACCTGACCTGGATTCCCCTATGACTGTGCCCACCCTCAATCACCTGCACCCACAGAGCATCACAACTTACTCTGGGGGGGGGCAATTTCCTCAGTCAGCAAGAGTGCATAACCCAACTCACTTCTAGGCTATAAGCTTGGACCAAAATGAATCCAAAGTTGGGGTAAAATGGATTTAGGAGGTGACAGTCACCCTTCCCTATGCACTTGGTCTTGCAGAATGAGGACACATCTCCTACCTGACCCAGGTCAGTGGTCCCTTGTTCACAGTGAGGGACATCTAGTCCTGTGGATATGCCCTGGCAACACTGAAAAGATGACAGACAGATGTTGAACGCCCCCAGGCTGTTCCTGGCTGGTAGAATGAAGGGAAGGGTCTGCACCCCTCAATGTCAGGTGCAGTATTTATACACGGTAGGCAGTGAGGAGACTCGAAGGATATTAGTTTCTTATTCATTCCCAAAATTTATTGTTTCAGCTTGTCAGGATCTCACTCTAGTCACAGGAACTTCACCCACTCCAGTTTGTAAAACCAAATCTGCTTCCTAACTCTGCCTCTCCCAGGCACTCTAGGTGGGCTTAAAGTCTTCTCCCTTCACTGACTTCCTTCAAAATCCAATGTGTGATTGGATAGAATGCAATTCCAGAGTGTGTTCTAGAGACAAGTGACCCCCTAACATTGTGCAGAGGGACATCATCACCAGGAATCTGGCCTTTAATTCTTGGCTTGGATGGGTTCCAGGATCCCCATAGATATCAAAACCAAGAGATGAAAAAGTTTTTTATAGGAAAAGGCATAATATTTGTATTTAACGAATGCAAACCCTCTATGTACTTTAAGAAATGCCTAGATAGCCCATAATACCCAATACAACATAAATGCTCTGAAAATATGAAAATAAACAAATATATATGTGTTTATTTAGGACACATGGAATCCTTTGTGAATATTTAACACCTAATTTGTTTGAATATGAGGTTATGCGTCCTGCGGATTCAGAGTCTCAGCTACATCCCAATACCCTGAAAGACGTAAATGTCTAAACATTGGAACTTGGCCAAATCCAGAGGGGCCACCCCACCCTAGGGGAAGTGGGGTTTACTTCTTTCACACCCCAGGGCTATGGGTGAGGCAGTATAATTTCACCATTTAAATGACATGTAATAGGGACCTATTATTTTCTTGCAAATTGCTTACAATAATGTGGGTATTTCTGTCTTTTTCCCTGTGAAGTCACATAATCCACACAAAATATTGAGGTTGAAAAGAATAGGCATATTTAAGATAAAGTAGTTTAAAATGTATATTCATTCTAAATTGACTTCAGTAGTCAAAAAACAAAAAAAACAATCTCAAGAATAACAAATACTTCATTTGAGTTAAAGGAGTCAAAATATATAACGCCAGACATTAAATCAGGATATGTTATATCTGTAAGTCAGTGAAACTAAGCAAATTTTTCAAGTCCATGCTTTCATTTCAAAAAATACAAGTATCATGGCAAACATGTTCTGAAATTCCATGAAGAACTGTAAGGATTGATGGAGCATTTGTACATCAGTAGCTACCACATTTGATGATAGGGTCAGCTTAGAAGAGCATAGGCTCTGAAAATAATTTGGGAGGGTTGAAAGAACAGAGTGTGAATAAGCACCACTGTAGACAAAGCCTGTCAAGTATGACAGAGTGGTCCTTCACCCCAGATCACACCTTCAAGTTCCCTGCAATATGTAAATAATTTTGGGACCATTGCCTATCATTCTTAGCCCAATGCACCTCTCTATTTTGAAAGTTGGATCACACTTTCCATCATCATATTCTCACTCAAATAGTTTATACTTTAAAAGGAACAATTAATAAAGAATTGAACCTTACAAATCTATGATCGTAGCCTCTCTGAACTGGTTTGCTTATTCCCTATGGTGTTAATGAGAAGGTTCAGGTATGAGTGGTATTTTTTCAGGTGGGGTCTTTAACCATACAATGTCCTCCTTCAAACTCTAACACTGATTCCCTCAATGGAAATCACTGTCATTGGAAAGTAGGTTCGAAGTTCTATAAAGTGAAAATGAGTGTTATCTGGGTTTTAAAATAAAGGATATGATCAAAAATTCTGCTTGCTTAAAAGAAATGAAGAGATCCCACAAAGATATCGGCCATATAATAAGACCTGGTCTACAGACAATGTGACGTATGGGTAAACCGAATGTCTCATAAGCTAGTTACAATATCAGGGAAAAGCTTAAATGTGAGCTAACTATACACCTTTCAAGCATGTTATGATCTGCAGACCAAGCCTTGAACTTTAACCATCTTGGGCTCAACCACCCCATTCTTTGAACTGATGGAACCAGATTTGTATATAGAAGAAGACACCCAGCTCTTAGAAGTACACCACATACTCAAAAAGCAGCCATTGAAAGCATAACCCCTGTTGCATCTTCCACATTTCCAGATAACTGAATCCCAAAGACAACACTTGACCTCCCAAATGCAAGCTAATTCTATGTCACCTTCAAGTCAGGTTTCATGTGCCTGACATCTACCCATATTTTAGCCTTATCAAGTAGTGAGACACCTGACCTACTCAACAGAATTCCCTTAATTTTGTAGGTCTCTCCTTTCTCACTGTTACCAATCTTTAATTACAAAGAATAAAAACCCACTACCTGCAAAAAAAGTGGAAGGACAACAGCAGAATTCGAAATTTCAAGGTGGAAGTTCTCAGACTGGATGGAGCATCATATGAGCAGAATAAAACTGTAAAAACGGTTCCCATGGCTTATTTCTTGAGACATTGCAGAAGATGTAAATATATTTCATAAAAATATGTGTAAGGGAGGTTTAGGTACCAATGGAGAATCATTTTATACATTTACTGAACTGTCAGAACAACTGCCAGATACCAAGTTGTGATACATAAGAACTAGTCCCTACCCATCTCATGATCACACAAAATTTTACTTTATTGTCAATTCCTGGATTTAAAATATAAAGAAAACGTGTCATGAGTGGAGATACATGAATGTGAGTGGATCACTTCGTGATATTTGTTAAAAGATTTACTTGTTAGTTACAATTATTCTATTATGGTTGAATCACCACTTTTCTTACCACAGATGTTTACTGAAGCATGGAAATTTCACAATGACTATTTTACTTTAAAATGTTTAATGAAGAAATGAGTATTGCAACGTACTGGTAACCCATTAAAAAGATTCTTGCTTTTATCTCTTAAACTAATTTGTTAGCCATAAACATATCATATGCTACCATTGGAAAAATGATTTTATTTTATACACTGGAATAAACATCAGGGACATAGGGTGTGTGCAGCTCAGAATTATTGTGCAATGAAACACAGTGGTACATGTCTGCAATCCCAGTGACTTGGAGACTGAGGCAAGATAATCTCAAATTTGAGGTCAGTCTTGACAATTATTGAGACTGTTCTTTAAAATTAAAATGGCTGGGACTGTTGCTCAGTGGTAGAGAACACTGAATTCATTTCCCACATGCATAAACATGGTGTAAGTTTAAAAGCCCTACTGTATGGTAACCTCTTATGAAGAAACTAATATTCAGAGGGAATAGTATTTTCCATCTATCCATGAGTCCATCTATGCATCCACCCTTTTAGGAATTCATTATTGTTTGCTGAGAGCTGTATTTGAACTGCACACTTTTCTTCCTGGGTTCTCATAACTAGACAATGAATTCAGTGCAGTGGATTCACTGAATTCTTGCTTTCAATCACTGCTCCTCTAAAAATGAGAATCACACCTTGATCTCATGTAAGTACCTCCATCCAAGAAAACAAAAGAATAGTGTTCTTAATATAGAGGTCTCCACATATTCCTGGAAATAAAAAAGATGCCCTTGCAAGAATAAAGAAACTAGGTTGGTACACTCTTTTAGCCTATCATCATATCATTTCCATGAATTGTTACTGTACTGATTACCACTGGGATGAAATTATACGTAGTTCTACCAAAAGGAAGTATACTGAGATTGGAGCTGTTGATATCATGAAGAGGATACTCCTGAGAAAAGGCAGTGGGAATATCACACTAATTTATTTTTGGCTCACCTTAAACAACTCGTTTTCTCTCTGAGTCTTACATATTCTGTGCATGGATTAGTCATAATTTTGAGCACCTATTCTGTGACAGGAGTCTCAAATGTTAACTTGTATTGAACACATGATATAATATAGTCTCTGTGGTAAAGATAAAGGAAATGATGACAAGCAAGTCAAATTTAGAGTCCAGCAAGTTTTAAGACTCAAGGTTAGTTTTCTATTCAATAAAATATGTAATTGAGCATTGTGATATCTCCTGATTTTGTATTAATTTGTTAATAGCCTTCAGAAAGATATTCAGATGAGATCATTTTCACCTTTCTCCATAAACTTCTGAAGTCTGTACCTGTGAGTTACCACCATTATACATCCAGTTAATATGCTTCAGACATTTTCCTTCATTAATATCCATATATGCATATTTAGATTGCTTCATGAATGAGGAAAGTCAAATTTTATGTAGATGAGAGATTTGAACACAGATTTTAAAATATTACACACAGAATTTGAATGTGAACATCTTAAGAAGCTTCATTAAGATACAATTCAATTATTCTAAAATTCAACAGTTAAGGTTGTACAGTTCAACTCATATATTCACAAATTTGTGAAACCATCACATATCAATTTATGAAAGGTTTTAATATTTAAAAAAACATGTCCTTTGCTCATCTTTCCCTAAAAATATGCACTCAAATGGCAATTGGTTGCTCTGAGTTTCTATAAATTTTTCTGTTCTGGCGTTACACATAATAAATGATGGGGTCATAATATTCTCAGTGGCACCATACCAATGTGTGACAGACTCCAAGTTGCAAATGAGTCAGGGTCCTACCTGTCATATGCATGGACACAGAACATAGGTCCAGTAATGGGAACCTAGGGTCATGGGAAAAATGACATTTTGCCACACCAGGAAAATACGTTTCCAACTGGCATTGACAGGAGATGGAGCCCATGGTCCTTGGAGTGATGCTCACATTTCACTGAGTTGGGTAATAAAGGGATGAAGCAGGTCTGAATTTAAATACCAATGAATTTTAAAGTTTTTTTTCTCCTTGATAGTGGATTTTCTTAATTATATATTTCTTAATTGGTTGTAAATCCTTAGGACCATTTTTAGAGATAACTTTTCTGTTTCATCTGTTTATTTATTTATTTATGTTTTCTTTTCTTAGAATTGAATCAATGGTCTCAATAATTCTAGGCAAGTGCTCTGCCACTGAGCTATGCTTTTAGTCCCTAGAAAGAATTTTAATCGTTGTCTTTGGTTTCAAAATATTTTTGGTGCTGACGATATAGCCCATCATGTAGAGTGCCTACCTGGCATGAGCAAGGCCCGGGTTTGAGTCCCCAGCATTGTGGGATTGTGGAAATAACAAACAAAACATTTTTGATCAATATACTGGTGTGTGGTTTCATAATGGTACTCAACATGTAAAGCCAGAAGTCTCTCTAGAAAATATAAATGACTCAATGACTTTTACACTGTGTGTAATTATCACATAGCAATAACACATGAGAAAACATGAAATTCCAGTTGTCAGTATCCTGTAGTAGAGTCACACTTCTAATGGACATTCGAGTCTTAGAAGATTCTAACACTACTTGTGTCACTCCACTAAAAAAATTTATTTTAAGTACTGCAATAGCCACCACAAATTCATTAACTGGGAAGAATTAGTACCAGTGTTGAAAGATGAACCTCAACATAAATTAAAGGACCTGTTTAAAATTATACAGTATAATAAGAGATTGGAGTAAAAACTGCCATTAACTATAAAATTAATTTTTTAGATAATGCTGAAAAAATAAAAATAAGCCTGAAATGACATTGTTAATATAGTAGTGGATTTATGTCTTCTGGAAATCTTCTTTTCTATATGCCAGATAAGGCTAAGTTCTATTTTTGGGTAACAATATAAACTTTGCAAGAATTTTAGTAAAACAAAATTAATGTTGAACACTCTCTATTGCTATGAGTTTTGTTTCTTGGACTTAATGTTTTACCTTTTAGATAAAATAAATGCCAGATATTATAAAATATTTTCCATAACTTCAAATTTTGTTTCAGAATAGTTTTAAAAATTTTAAACCATTTTTGAATTTATCATAATTTTATTATTTCCTAATTTTTTCAATGTATCTCTGGTTGTATTAACTATTGATTTCCCTGTATACTACTCTCACACGTTTCCATTCTAGATTTGCATGTGTATGCATGTGCTTGTGTGTGTGCACCCATAGGTGATTGAACATATTGGACAAAGATATCATCAAAAATAATACTTTGTGGAATCCTGACCCTTACTTCAAGAACTAAGTTCTTCTCAGACATGACTGCTACTGAAGACTATATGACATTTTCTCATTATCTTAATCATATTTCCCACAATTTACATATTGAATTAGTTGCCAACAATGTGAAGAAATTTGGAAAAGGGATTTTTAAGGAGGTAAAGAAAGTCAAAAGAGATTTTAAGGTTGAGGCCCTAATCCAAATTGACCAATGTCTTAGAAAGGAGAGATGCCAGAGATGGATCATATGAGGCTGAAGTAAGATGATGGCTATGTGGGAGCCAAGAGGAGAGGCCTCAGGGAACCCATCCTGCTAATACTTTCATCTTGAACTTTGAGTTCCAGAAATGTAGGAAATAAAATTCTGTGGTTTACATGACTCTCTCTGTGATGTTTTATTATGATAACCCTAGCAAATGTATATACTCCACATATTTTCTGTTATCCTCAACACTGTCCACACCATGAGTGATCAAACAGAATAAGAAATAAAAGGTGACTTAACGTGGCCAAAATACTAAAACAGGAATAAAAGAAGAAAAGGAAAATAATTGAACCTCTTCATAAAAACCTGTATACACACAGAAGAAAAAAAAAACAAAAACAAAACAAAAGATATTTACACACAGTCTTTAGAGATCTATAATTTTGCCGAGTTGGCCATTCAAGTTTTACCTTAAAAATTACATAATAATAAAATAAAAATGGAACTAATTATATTTTGTGACTATACAGAATGAGTTGTAAATTCACCTTGTGCTCTGTTACAATGTTTCATCTATGTAAGCAAAATATGAGTCAAATAATTTTACCTGTGTGCACCACTAAACACAAACATGTAAATACAAAGGTTTTTTTTTTTTTTCCCTTTTGGATTAAATCTAGGGGATGCTTTTCTACTGAGTTATATCCATGGACCATTTTACTTTTGTTTATTTTTATTTTGAGGTGTGGTCTTGCTAAATTGCTGAGGTTGCCTTCTGAGTTGCCGATATTAAAATTATGTACCACCAACCCTGTCCTGTAAACCCTAATCTCAAAAATGCTACAAAATAGCCACAGACAGTGTCAAGTGCCTGTAATCCCAGTGATTCAGGAGTCTGATGTGGAGAAATCACAAGTTTGATGCCAGCATCAGTAACTGAGCAAGATGCTATCACAAAATATCAACTCAAAATGACTGGGGATGTAGCTCAGTTTTAGAACCTATGGGTTTAATTCCAGTAGTGTAAAAAAAGAGTGACTAAGTATAAAATAACATAAAATCTACTGAAAATTTCTTTATTAGCCACACTTTCCTTCAGCAATAACATCTTAATTTTCCATATGCATAATATATATTACCATGAAATAGCCATAGGAGGAAGATATGTGCTAAAAAATGTGCAAATTAAATCAATTTTTCACACTTACAAATAAGCTAGATAATATGGGATTCCATAGATTCAGCTAAGATAGATATCGTGACCTTCAATGTATATGGAAACAAGAATTTCAATGATTGAAACTTAGTATATAAAACATTATTAACAAAGGGGTGATTATCACAACTCATTCTGTTTGACATTCCAATTTTCCTGTACAAAAATGTGGAAATAACAAATGGCATCTCATAGCCTATGACAATTGTAATTCTGTGTCTCTTCCATTGAGTTCTCTCATATGCAACACCCAATATTATTAAAAAGTATTCAATTAATATAAATATTGCTATATATTTTTGTTACAATTGTGGTTAAAGGATTTGTTCAGTGTCTATTTCAACAGTCTTATCTCATTTTTCTTTAATCTCAAAGATGCAATATATCTCCTTTAGGGTACCCACCAAGTAATCTCAATAACTTCTTTAAAACACATTATCTTTGTATCCTCCATTTATCAAAAAGCAAAGATCTGGCATTAAACCAATGACATTCTTCTCCAAGTAAATAATTTGATCACACCCATTAAGAACACACATGTTGGGGCTGGAGATATAGCTCACTTGGTAGAGTGCTTGTCTTGCAAGCACAAGGCCCTGGGTTCAATTCCCAGCACTGGAAAAAAAAAAAAAAAACACATGTCTAAGATGTTTTTGTGGACATGATGGCACATGCCTGTAATTCCAGTGACTCAGGAAACCAAGACAAAAGGATCACAAGTTTGACACCAGCCCCTGCAATTCAGGAGGGCCCCATCTTCAACAAACAAACAAGTGGGAACAAACAAGTGGGGCTATGGCCCAGTTGAACAGTGCCCCTGGGTTGAATCTGTAGTAACAGAAAAGTATTTTAAATATTTTAGTTATTTTGGGGCATGGAATATTAAAATACTACTCATTAGACCTGTCAGCAATTTTTTAGTTTGCAGAGAGCTATCTCATCTAAAAGGTGTAATGGTCTCTTTAAATAATTTTTTTAAATTCCAGTTCAGCAAATGTATCATTGAATTATTCTATGTCTTTTATTTGTTCTTTTTAGTTATACATGAAGTAAGAGGGTATTTTGACATATTTATTCAAACATGAAGAATATCTTATTCTAATTAGGATCATGGTCTTGTGGTTGTACATGATGTGGAAATTCACTATGTTGTATTCATATGTGCACATAGGAAAATTATGTCAGATTCATTCCACTGTTTTCTATTTCTCTCCCCTACCCTACCCTTCATTTCCATTTTCCTGATTCAATAAACCTTTATTCTCCCCCACACATTCATATTGTGTGTTAGTATCCACATATCCAAGAGAATGTGTGGCCTTTGGTTTTGTGAATTGTCTTAATTCACTTAACAAGATAGTCTCCAGATCCATCCATTTATTGGCAAATGTGATAATTCCATTCTGTTTATGGCTGAGTAGTAGTCCATTGTGTATATATACCACATCTTCTTTATCCATTCATCTGTTGAAGGCCACCTAGGTTGGTTCCATGGCTTAGCTATTTTGAATTGAGTTGCTATAAACATTGATGTGGTTGTGTCAGTGTATGATGCTGATTTTAACTATTTTGGATTTGTACCAGAGAGTGGTTTAGCCATGGAAAATGGTGGATTCATTCCTAGTTTTTTGAGGAATCTCTTTACTGCTTTCTAGAGTGGTTGTAACAATTTGCAGTACCACAAGTGATATATGAGTGTACCCTTTTCCCCACATCCTCGTGAAAATTTATTGTTGCTTGTATTCTTGGTTGTTGTCATTCTGACTGGAGTGAGGTGAAATCTCAGTGTACTTTGAATATGCCTTTCTCTTATTGCTAGAGATGTTGAGCATTTTTTCATATATTTGTTGACCATTCCTATTTCTTTTTCTGTAAAGTGCCTGTTCTGTTCCTTTGCACACTTATAGAGTGGGTTATTTTTTATGGTGCTAAGTCTTTTGAGTTCTTTATATATCCCGAAGATAATGCTATATCTGAGGTGCACGTGGTAAAGATTTTCTCCCATTCTATAGGGTCTATATCTCATTTATGTCCTTAATCTCTCTACATTTAATGTGTCTTTTAAGTCTTATACTTCACATCAACTTGAAAAATGTTTCTATTAGACTTTCCTTTATTTAAATGAGGTAACGTACTTAAGTCATATGTATGGTGATTGCTTGGGCTCCAGGCCTCCAACTGCTGAGCAGGCATTGGTAGGGAGACCTGATATGTGATTCTAGGTAGCATCATGCATGTCATGCATGCCACTCTTATGGAGCTATAACCTGTCCTGCCTATTGTAATCCCTAACCCAACAGGCTAGCAATCAAGCTGGGACCACAAAGCATGGGTTGCTTAAATCTCAGGGACAACTGCTTTTATGAGTCGGCATGGAAACAAGCTCTCAAAAATCAATAAATTTGGGATAACTGTGGGCTCCAAAAATAGATAGCTGGAACTCAGTTTTCGTCTCCTCCACTGCCAACCTAGAGAGTAGGGTGAATTACCTAACTCCCATGTTTCTCAGTGCCTCATTATTGTAAATATATTGTTCTCTTACAATCCCATTTTCCTTTTTTTACTCCTCTTTATCTACAACCTCTATATACTACTGCTGTTAGCATTTATGTTGTTCAAATTATACATACAAATGTATGTATATATTATACATTGTTTTTATTAGGTGATTTTACTATAGCTCATATTTAAATATAATTATTTTTGAGCATCTTTGGATTAATTACCTGAAATTAAGTTTGAAAGTATGTTCCACCAAAGCTTACCAGGCCACAGTCCTGAAATCTCTTTCTCATTTGAGGCAAGTATAAATCCTGCACTGAAGCAAGTTGCAAAGAGCTTCAGGTTATTTTGTAATTGTATTCTCATATAATATTCTTGAAATGGAGATTCCAAACATCATTTGGTGTCTAGTTTTAAATTACTGTCTTACAATCTGCTCCTCTTCACTTTCTTATGTAGTGGTTCATATTATCCATTTATGCTTGTGACACTCATGCAGTCTTACAGTTTCCAAAGCTTGTTTTTCACCATGTCTGGGGAAAGAATTATACCTGCACCCAATTTCAAATTTCTCCTGCTGTGATAAGTTAATGTTTGTCCTTGATTTTCTAAATTCATTTCTCAGCATTTCCCAAAATTATGCCAAGTCCTTTCTAGAAATTTCAGAGGCATTCTTTCACAGGTAAAAGCACAATAGATGGATAAAAATAGATGGATAAAAATTCTTCTGTTTTGATAAGTGTCACTATCCAAAACCTAAGATAATGAGAAAATAAGAACAAATCATATGGTTTAGAGGAGGTTGGTTTTGTCTTTGAAGTCAGGCAGAATTGATCCTGAATTCCAAACCAGCTGCTTGTTATTAGAGGGACTTTGAACATGTTCCTTTACCCAGGAACCTCATTCATGAGAAAAACCTGAATGATTCTGAGTGCCAAAATGTCAGCAATTCTTTAGTCTCATCTGTGTTCATAACTTTGATAATGGGCTTTTACTCCTATTTTTGTCAAAATTCCAGAATGCTTGGTCTGCACCCTCCTTATTTTCTATATCTCAAGAAAAGCTATGACCATTAATGAGTATTATTCAAACATTTAGCCTCAAAATTTGAAGGCTTCTCCTTTTCCTTTCAAAACCCTGCCACCTCCATGAGAATAAACCCACATTAATTAATTGAAGGATCACATGTGTAGGGAACTCACGGCAATTTTCTTGACAGCCTGCTAACCCTATGAAGTTCAGTGACATTTCCAACCATCAGCTAACCAACCTGCTGCAGAAAGACCCCAGCAGAGTGCAACTTAAACTGATGTTCAGGCCAATCTTGACCTAATACGTTTTAGAGTGGTTTGCTGTCCACCAATACATAACTAATATACACATTATGTCTAGGATGCCAAGATTCAATCATATGTCATGCAGACGTTTTCTGGCAAAGAGCAGGTTCTTTATAGGTAGTGGTTTTCTTTTCTTCTGATTTAAATTTAGAGTGAATCTCTTGATAGATTGTATTATATCATGCAGATCTCTGTGTACATATAGTGTATATGATTTGTATTAAAATTCTCATTTTCCCATACTATTAAAGGAAACAGTCATCACATTCCTGTCATTAGGTTCAAGGCCAAATTGCAAAGTAAGGTTAACTATGTGTTGAAACTCAAAAGACTAGACTGCTTACAGATCTGATGATATAGAGCACAAACCTCATGGGACACCCGAGTTTCTTTGCTCTGTGATATCTAAAATGGAATTGAATCTGCCCTGTATCAAGTGAGGAAACTGTTCTACTTTTGGACAATTTCTGCTTGGGTGTTCCAGGTCTCAAAGGGTAGTGTCTTTCTTGTTCTCTGACCCTGAGTAGAATATTGTCAGTTAGTCACAGTGGCACCCACCTGAAATCCCAGCGACTGGGGAGGTGGGGACAGGAGGATGTGGGCTCAAAATCTGCATCAGCAAAGTTGACTGTGCTAAGCAACTCAGTGAGATCCTATCTCTAAATAAAATACAAAATAGTGTTGGGATGTGGCTCAGTGGTTGAGTACCCCTGAGTTCAATCACCCTGTACAAGTATTTATATATATAGTTATGGAAGTGAATTCTATCACCTCACTGAGGTTAAGGAAGCCATAGTTCTCAAACATGGAATGAATCTATTTAGAACTGAGATGATTTGGAGGATTCAAATACAGAATGAGTTTTGAAGATGTAGTTTACATATACTTATATATTTTATTAATAATTTTACATTGTCAAACAATGATATTATTCTGGATATATAGATCTACATTATTATAGTTGATTTCACCTGTTCTTTCTACTTTTTAACATTAAGAGTAGAAAATTTAAATTTACACTGTGACTTACAATTGATTTGTATTGGACATTGCTGCTCTAGGGAATTTTTTCTAGCTCAAAGCCCAAGCTGTATATATCACATGCAATTAATAAATTAATATGGCCTTGTATGCTAGTCTAGACCCCAGAACTGCAAGGAAACCCAGCCTGAAGCTCTGGGTTCAATTCTTAGTAAATCAAAAGTAAAAGAAAGAAATAAGAACTGGATATGGTGGGGTATGCCTACTATCTTAGTGACTCAAGATTTTTGAGACAGGAGTTGGCTTCCATGATGCACCCCTGTAATCCCAGTTGCTCTGGTGACTGGAGTAGTAGGATTGGAAGTTCAAAGCCAGCCTCAACAGCTGAGGAGGCCCTAATCAAGTTAACGAGGACTTGTCTCTAAATAAAAATTTAAAAGTGCTAGGTATGTGGCTCAGTGGTTTAGCACCTCTTGTATCAATCCCTAGTACCACCTCCCGCTATAAAACCAGCATTCCCATAAGAACAGATAACAGGAAAGTTAAATGGGACTTAAAGTAATTTTCATTATATCATTTCCATTCATGAACAATACGTATGTATATAATTCATAAGCCATAATGAAATTGCATACAATGATTAATGCAAATTTTCTCCCCTCTGGGATAGATTGCAGTACTGCAAGGAAATTGTTCCTTAAAATAGCTGCAAGTTGAAGCTCTGGGTTCAATTCACATCAACTCAAATGACAAAAAAAAATCAAAGCTAGGAGTGGTGGTGCATGTCTGTGATACTGAGACCAAGCAAATTCATGAGACCCTGTTTCAAAAAATAAAAGGAGTGGGCCTCCTATGTTCAGGAACCACAGGTTTCTATGATACATAGTGGCTGAAGAATCATAGGGAGAATGCTGGGCACTGTCAGAACCAGGAAATAGTGAGTGGGCTTTAAGCATCTGGAGACTGGAGAGGGAAGCTAAAGTCCTTGGGACTGGCAATGGCAGAAGCAGAAATTACGGGCAAGGGCTCCTCATATTCCTCTCAGTCTGCCAGCCATAGTCTTCTTCTGTGGCAGCTCTCAGCCCTCAGTCCCTTTCTCTACTTCTAGTGAGGTTGATAGCTGGAGCCTGGGCATCTTGCCACATTAGAGCAAGATGTCTTCAGCCTCTGCCTGAGGCCCCATGAGGATATCAGTGTGCTGGCAGCCCAGAATCTTCCCAGGTTAACAGAAGAAGACTCAGAAGATTATTAGAGGAGAATGAGGGTGTCAACATGCTGGCAGCCCAGCATCAAGATGGGTGGTGAAGACTGAGAGGATCATTAAAGGAGAACCCCTCTCCACAGTTTTCCTGCATGAGAGTAACTGTGGTCTCTAGAGGTCTCAGTTCCTCCTTCCTGATGAGTTATCTAAATATACAGGAAGCAGTGTCTCAAATCCACAACCATGAACTCTATCCTAGCTATTCATAAGTCTATGAATAAATCACTAAATTTTCTTTTTTTATTGGTTCTTTTTAGTTGTACATGACAATATAATTCGTTTTGTTATAATTATACAAGAGTGTAATATATATTGTTCTAATTAGGTTCTCATTCTGTGGATGTTCACAATGGTGTTCATCATGGTGTATTCATGTATATATATATAGAAAAATTTTCTAAATTACAGCTGCAGTTCACATTCCCAATGCCCATTCCCCCCCAACATTATCAATTATTGGTTTTCCATGTTTTATTTCAAATTTCTGTAATAATTTGTAGCTTACCCAAATATTGAACAGCACATGCTGATGGTTCTATTTTGTGTTTGTGAGGAATTTATGTGAGATGGAAGCAGAACAGTATCACTTGATCATTCCAAAAAAATATGTGTACATCTCCTCTCTTTGTCTTCAAATGTATAGGCACCTTATCACAAAATTTTTGTGTTGAAATTCACCTTCGATGAATTTGCTGTATGATGCTTCCTTATATCAGTCTCATCCTTTTCTAGTCCTGTGTTTCAGAACTGACTGACATAAAGCGCCCACATCTGCTGTATCTAAAACTTCATGGGGTATGTAGTGAATATTAGCCTCTGAGTCTTGTCCTTTTGGAGAGTAGTTTGAAATATTGAATGGAGACTTTCAAGAGAGTAGCTGGATGCCCTGTATCTGGGAGAACTCTCTTGATATAAAATTACTCTAAATGTAATCCCAGTGACCTGGGAGGCTGAGGCAGGAAGATCACAATTCAAAGTTAGCTGCAGTTACTTTTTCAGGCACTTAGAAACTCAGCAAGACCCTATCACTAAATAAAATACAAAAAAGGGGTGAGGACATGACTCAGTGGTGAAGCACCTCTGGGTTACATCCCTAGTACAAAAAAATAAGAATAAAATAAAATCTTCTAAAAGAAAATTCAGTTTTTTTTAAGCTACTATGAATAGTGCTGCAATGAAAATTGTGTTCAACTCTTTATTTGACATAAGATTCCAACTCTTTTAGATGTATACCCAGAATTTTACTGGATCACATGATATTTCTATTTTTTTTAAAAGTTTATAAACTATTTTGAAAAACAACTTTACCAAATTTGTATTCTCACCAACAGATATACAAAGTTTTTCTTTTATCCTTATCCATATAATCTGGAGCACTTTTTTTTGCATGTTTTTAGTATCTATTCCTAAAGCTGTGTTCAAGCTCCAGGAAGTCTATGGAACTGGTACCAAGAATTCCTGATGCAAATTTGTTAAAATCCAAGCTTTTTGGAAGCCACTGTATGCTGGAAATAAAGAAAAAGGAATCAGTGACCTATACATTGTCCAAGGAGAAATTGTTGGGCTGTGAGTAGTGGAGGGTCAATAATCAGAACGTGAACTCTCATTTAGGCTATCGGTGGCATAATGTATTTCCCCCTATTAAATGCATGAATCAAGCTAAATAGAAACTCTACTGTCAGCAACAGCAGGTGGCAGAATATGCTGTCCAGTCCATTCTAAGGAAAAATTTACAACTTTGAAATATAATTCCTCTTCCCTGTTCCCTGTTTATAAAATCCACGAATGTACTTGAATACTTATAGAAAACCACTTTTTTTGTGGTTGTGATATTGTGTATATCTAGTCACTACTTTTTTTCTAAAAAAAGTGTCAGCTTTTATTACAAAAGTTGAAAAGGGGACAGTAAAGATAAAAAAATCTTGAAACTTTCATAGGAAAAAAAAAGATTAGCTGTAGTTGGCAACAATTCAGAAATCAGGACACCTCCAAGTTACTTTAGGAAAATACCCGCAAGACTTAATATAACCAAGGCTGATTTCTTGGTCACACTAATTTTTCAGTGTGGGTTGGTAGGAGGGTTTACTTATTGTGGTCATTCAGGCACCTAATCTGACACAACTCCAACTTGGCATAGCTCTTTCCAACATGGAGACAGGAAAAGTACTGTATGAAAAAATGATCTATCTTGATATTATGGGGAGTAGCATACATCATCTGTTCATGGTTTGTTTGTCAAAGCAAGTCCTAGTACTGTATCTTAACTTCTTATTTTTCTTTTTTAAGTATTTTTAAATTTTTTGTTTGTTCTAATACATGACACTGGAGAACATTTTGGCATTTTGATAAATTATACATAAATGAAGTATAACTTTTTTTCTCAGTTGTGTTATCAATTTAGATGAAAACCACAGTAAAATTTAGAGCTGGTGTTGGTTTGATCCTGTTCTCTATTTACTCAAGTTACCACTGGTTCTTGGGAATTTGGTCCCACTTAGATGGCAAATTGTTCAAGGCAGGATTTCTTCCAAAGTGTACCCCAGATTTTCCTAACTGATGGAGTGTAATATTTTCTCAGTTCTCTTATGTATCTTAATCTTTCAATTCATTTATAATTTGTCAAGGAAGGACCTTATATTTATTTGGTTTCTGAAGATATGAAGTTTTGTAGATTATCAAACACATATATGTTTCCTTCTTGCAGTAGCCATTCAAGTCTGTTGACTGATTTTCATTTGGGGGTCTTTATTTTTTCCTTTTTATTAAGTGTTTAGCCATATGTGAGGTAATTAGTTTCTTCCACTCTGTAACTTCCTTTTGTACCCTTTAATGATAGCACTTGAGAAATACAATTTTTATTTTTCTATTGATTCATTTATGAATTATTTTAGCCTGTTTTTTGCATAACTCTGAAATGAAGTACCTTTATTTCTTCCTTGAGATTGAAGTTCAGTGTGGCCTACCACTGATGTTTATTCCAGGCATCTCCAAGATATAATTTGGAGACTTAGTCTCACTCAGTGGTTCAAGCTGGCCTTGAAATTGCAGTCTCCCTGCACTAGCCAAACTGGCTAGAATTCCGCTGTGTACCACCAGAACCCCTGCAACTCCCTTGCTTTTAACAACTTGAATCTTTTATATTTTGATTTAATATTTAAATAGGTAAAACCTCTGAAAATGATTTACTTCAGGGTATGAGAAAAGGGCACAATAACATTTTTGTCACATAGATACCAATCAAGGTTCCTGTCAGACCAGGCATTTTTTCTGAAGGCTCTGGAAATCCCAATCCATTCATTCTTCCTTCCTCAATGCAGTTTCCAATCCACCCTGCCATCCCTGCACAGTCTCACTGGAGGGAGTTTTCCAAAATTCTCAGGCAGCATTATGTCCTTCAGCTCCGTGCATGTCCAAAGACTTTGAGGGATAGAGATGATCCAGCTCACCTCAGAAACCAGATGGGTTCTCACTACCAAGGTATCCTTTCCAACCCTGTGCTACCCTGACCATCACTCTCCTGAACTACCCACCATATGCTTAATAATGAGGCTGGATAATTCCCACATGGGAGACAGGTGAGGGCAAGTCTTTTTCATTTCCCATGTGGCTCCATCAGCTCATGCATGATGGGGTTTGACCTGTTGTCCCTTTTATGGGCATTGCAGACTCTCATAGCCATAGGAATTGTTGCTATCCAGGTGTGTCCTGCCTTCTGGGTCTCTAGCCCCTCTGAACTTTCCAGAGCCCTGTGCCAAGCTCTCACTTGGTACCAACACCTCCTTTCTTTCTGTCCATCTTCTCTGGAGAAGCCTGGGACAAGTGTGACTCAGGAAACTTTTCAACACTGCCGCTGGGTTCAACCCATCACCTCCTTTACTAGAGCAAACACGATTTCCACCACATTAACCTAGAGAATCAGCCTGAGAGAACTGGGAGAAAATATTTACATAGTGAGGAAGGAACATATTTTAAATGGAAACCCATGCTCTGAGAGTCCATTTTTCTTCATATTTCCCATCAATGGCTTTGGTCTTAACCCTCTATCTCCCATGGGGGCAAAATTCTATGAGCACAATTTACTGATCTTTCCCTCAGTTTTACATGCTAATAATGGATGACATTAGTCTCGAATCTGTTGACATCTCTTCCATTAAATCAGAATTTAGTTCTCATAGTTTATGTTAAAAAGATGTCCACTATACTAAAGCAATTCTGAAAAAAAAGAAGTAACTTATTCTCTAGAATATTAAGTTGTCTATTGAACTCCTCTCTTAGCACTTCTATGGCATGGAATACATACAAAGATGAAACTTCAAGTAAAACTTTTATCAGAAGATTGACGTTATGCTTTACTTTTATTTCATTTTGCTTCATTGTGGCCACATATATAGAAGCAATGATGGCATCCTTTTATGTGCATTTACACTTTCTACCAAATAAATCTGGCAGATTCTTCCCAAAAAAGTTCATAGATTTCTCTTTATCATTTTCTCCTCAGAAATTTTCTAAATATACTGTATGAACCACCACATTTTATACAAAAACTCTTCTGTCTTTTTTAATTTCTCATTATTTATCCCTTGCTTTGGAGAACAAAAGCTCTCATTTTTGTTTACTAGACATATAGGCTTTGAAACTGGAGGTTTGAAGCAAATTATAGCTTTATATATTTTCATTTTATTCTACCTCAAGATCAGAGGCGTATACATTCTAGCCTCCCTGCATTTTCAGCAAAAGAAATAGTTTAAAAATCAATTCCCTAAGTACATTAAAATTCTAAAATATAGTTCAGAAATGATAAGTGAAATATATTAAAGAAAATACAAGACTCAGAAATTGGAGCTCTTTATATTCTGTTCAGTGGGTGTATCTCAGCAATGTTATAAAAAATTAAAGCATCAATCCCAAGTTGATTTATAATTTTATACAACTAAATATATTTACTTTCTCTTACAAGAAAAGTTGTCTGTTGTTTTAATGCATAAAAGGTACCATTTTCACATGTGTGGTAAAATATATATATATCATTTGATCAATTTGATTTTATTGCCTTTATGTCCTGCATCTGTTCTTCACTTTTTATTCTAATCATTTTTATATAGATTACTTAGGATTTTCTACACACAAATTCAAACTTGCTGTTAATATAGATTCCTCCTGAAATTTTATTTAGAAGTCATATATGACTACTTTGCTGATTCATTCTGTATTTCTTACAGGTATCTAGATTTTGCATTACCTTTTAAATCACATTTGGTAGCTTTGTTTCTAGGAACTTTCCATGTCATCTAATGTATCTTATTTCTTGACACACAGTTTTCAGAAAACATTATTAATTGCTTTGTTTTTGTAAATTCCATATTGATAACCTGTTTTACTCCTGATTGTTTTAATTTGTGTCTTTTCTCTTTTTTTCCTGGTTAGTTTTAACAATTTTTTCAATCTTCGTAATCAACTTTGGTGTCATTCAATCTATTTTCTATTCTCTATTGTATTAACTGCTCTGGTCTTTTTTTATATTTACTTCCTGCTGCTACTTTTGGGTTTACTTCTTTGGTTTTCTTTTCAATTAAATTATAAATTTAGGTTGTTCATTTGGAGCCTTCTTTAATAATGTAGGGGTTTAGAGCTCAGACTTGCCCTCTGATAATTTTTTTGGTACATCCCATAAATTTTCATATGTTTTGTTTTCTTTTACACTGTTTATAGTATTTTTAATTTTTATTTCTTCTTAAATACATGCTTTTTAATTTTCACATTTCTGAGTTTTCTAGTTTTCCATTTATTATTATTTCCTAGCTTACTTATTGTGATCCCAAATGATGCATGGCTCAACTTCAGTCTTATTAAACTAATTGATACTTCCTTTATGGCCCCAATATGACCATCCTGGAGAACTTTCTTTGAACACATCAAGAAAATGTGTGTGCTGCCTTTTTGAACATAACATTCTGTTTAAATCCCTTAGGGCAGTTGGTTTCTATTGTTTCTAAGTTTGTCTATCAAAAAGTTGAACTTTTGAACTCAATAAACTTAACCAAAAAATAAACAACCCAACCAATAAGTGGGCAAAGGAATTGAACAGACACTTCATAGAAGGAGAAATATAATCAGTCAACAAATATATGAAAAAATGTTCAACATCTCTAACAATTAGAGAAATGCAAATTAAAACTGCATTGAGATCTCATCTCACTTCAGTCAGAATGGCAATTATCAAGAATACAAAAACAGTAAATATTGGGAAAGATGTGAGGGGAAAATGTACACTCATACATTGCTGGTGGTAATACAAATTGGTGCAGTCACTCTGGAAAGCATTATAGAGATTCCTCAGAAACTTGGAATGGAACAACCATTTGACCCAGTTATCCCACTACTTGGCATATACCCAAAGAACATACGATCAGCATACTACAGTGATGCAACCACATCAATGTTTACAGCAGCTAAATTCATACTAGTTATACTATTGAACCAACCTGGGTGCCATTCAACAGATGAATGGATAAAGAAATTGTGGTATATATACATGATGGAATATTACTCATCCAGAAAAATGAGTAAAATTATGGTATGTGCTGGTAAAAGGATAGAATTCAAGACTATCATGCTAAGTAGAATAAGCTAATCCAAAACATGAAAGGCTAAATGTTCTTTCTGAAATGCAGGACACAGTTCTGTCTCCAGAGTCTTCTGTGGTAGTTAAATATTAGTCACTCCCACAAGAACCCTTCCTTTATAGCCTCCAGATTCACCTACATTTGCTAGAGCTGTCAAAAGTGTAAATCTTGTTATTTTTTTTTTTCTTAACATTGTTTTTTCATTTAAGTATTCATGTAGAACTGTGCTTTGGCTATACTCTCCTGCCAAGTGTTTGAGATGAAGTTGTTCAAAATTGACCTTCTTCTTATCTGTTGTTAAATATCAGGTGAGATTTCTTAGACTCACTCTTGAGAACATGTGTGAGGCTTCTTGACTCCTTTACCTGTACTCTACCAGTGGTGCCTTCTGACAATATGTGGCTTCTTGTAGAAGCATCGAGGACATTTCCCTCTCCAGTGAACTTTGTTTTTACAGAATGTGCACTGGTTAGCTTCCTGTCCTGTAGGACCCTCTTAATCTCCCTCATTGGCAGATATGTTGACTTACTGTATTTGCAGGTCCCTTACAGGGGTCCCGTTCTTCTCTGGATCTTGCTGACCTCAGGGGACAAGTGCCAAATATTGGCTGCTTTTTCCTTGGTCCTTTTACTTCCTTGACTTGAGTCCACTTAACCACTGAGTCAATTCCCCAGCCCTTTGTTTTAATTTTTTAAATTTCAAGCCAGGCTCTTGCTACATTGCTCAAAGCCTTACTAAGTTGCTAATGCTGGTCTTGAACTTGCAAACTCCTTCCTCAGCATTTTGAGCTGCTATTATTACAGGCATGTGTTGAGTTGGTAGCTTTGTTATTTGCAGATGCAAGAGTTCTTTATATATTCTGAATTATAAACACACACACACACACACAGTATTAGTTCTCAAATAATTTTCCCATTGCTTAGGTTGTCTTTCTTGATAATACCCTTTGGTATATGAAAGCATTTAATTTTGATGAAATTCAGTTTAGCTGCTGATTATTATTATTATTTTTAAATCCAATCGTGGGATGACATTCTTTTTTTTTATTGTAAACAAATGGGATACATGTTGTTTCTCTGTTTGTACATAGAGTAAAGGCATACCATTTGTGTAATCATAAATTTACAAAGAGTAATGTTGGTTGATTCATTCTGTTATTTTTGCCCTTCCCCCCACCCCTTCCATCCCTCTTTTCCCTCTATACAGCCCTTCCTTCCCCCATTCTTGCCCCCCCTCCCTAACCCTAACTCTAACCCTAAAACTAACACCTCCCACGCCCCATTATGTATCATCATCCACTTATTAGTGAGATCATTCTTCCTTTGTTTTTTTGAGATTGACTTATCTCACTTAGCATGATATTCACCAATTTCATCCATTTGCCTGCAAATGCCATAATTTTATCATACTTTATGGCTGAGTAATATTCCATTGTATATATTTGCCACAGTTTCTTTATCCATTCATCAACTGAAGGGCGTCTAGGTTGGTTCCACAATCTGGCTATGGTGAATTGAGCAGCAATGAACATTGATGTGGCTGTATCTCTGTAGTATGCTGATTGTAAGTCCTTTGGGTATAGGCCAAGGAGTGGGATAGCTGGGTCAAATGGTAGTTCCATTCCAAGTTTTCTAAGGAGTCTCCACACTGCTTTCCAGAGTGGCTGCACTAATTTGCAACCCCACCAGCAATGTATGAGTGTACCTTTTTCCCCACATCCTCGCCAACACCTGTTGTTGCTTGCATTCTTGATAATCGCCATTCTAATTGGGGTGAGATGGAATCTTAGGGTGGTTTTGATTTGCATTTCTCTTATTACTAGAGATGTTGAACATTTTTCCATATGTTTGTTGATTGCTTGTAGGTCTTCTTCTGTGAAGTGTCTGTTCATTTCCTTAGACCATTTGTGCATTGGGTTATTTGTAGTCTTGGTGTTGAGTTTTTTGAGTTCTTCATAGATTCTGGAGATTAGTGCTCTATCTGAAGTATGATTGGCAAAGATTTTCTCCCACTCTGTAGGCTCTTCCTTCGCTGATAGTTTCCTTTGCTGAGAGAAAGCTTTTTAGTTTGAATCTATCCCAGTTGTTGATTCTTGCTTTTATTATTTTGTCATATGTAAGAATCCATTGCCAAACTCAGGGTCATAAAAATTTACTGCCTTGGGCTGGGGTTGTGGCTCAGTGGTACAGGCCTTGTCTGGCATGTGTGAGGCACTGGGTTTAATTCTCACCACCACATATAAACAAATAAAGGTCCATTAACAACTACAAAATGTTTTTTTTAAAAAATACTGCCTTGTTTTCTCCTAAGGGATTTAATTTTTTTTTTAGTTTTACATGGTCAAAATAAATATTATTCATTTTTATACAGATGTGAAGAATAAACCCACTGCCTCACACATGCTAGGTAATGGCTCTACCACTGAGCTATAACCCCAGCCCAGTGTTTTATATATTTGTGTCTTATATTTAGGTTTGGTTGATAGATTTAATATTTGAATGTGGTGTGAGGTGAGTCCAAATAAATCCTTTTGCATGTGAATATTCATTTGGCCCAACACCATTGGTGACATTACTATTCTTTCCCCATTGCGTATTTTGTCAAAAATAAATTGGCTGCAAATGCATAAGTTTATTCTGTCGTCTCTCTCTCTCTCTCTCTCTCTTTTTTTTTCCTCCAATCAGGTTATATGTGTGTCCTTATGCCAGCAGCACATCGTTTTGATTACTATAACTTTGGAGTAAGTTTTGAAATAGGAAATGAGTCCTTTGACATTCTTAAAACAATTTTTTTGTTGTTGTAAGTGGTTCCTGCCCCTTTTGTTTGAATTTGATGATCAGCTTTTCCATTTCTGAAAAAAAAAAAAAAAAAAAAAGTTGCAGGAGGGTTTTTGACAGAGATGACATTGAATCTGTAGTTTGTTTTGGGTAATATTCCCCTCTTGGCAATATTAACTCTTCCAATTCATGAACATGGAATGTTTTTATATATTTTGAACAGTTTTAAATTATTTGAACTATTGTATTTTTTTATGTAGAAGATTTTTCCTCTTTGGATAGATTTATTATGTATTTTAATATTTATATGCAAATATAAATGAAAAATTAAAAATTTTGCCTTAAATTGTCCATTGCTGGTATATAAAACAGATGATCTTTTGAGTATTAACCTCACAATCTGTAGTTTTGCTGAATTCATTTATGGGCTCTGGCAGTGTATTTTTTCCTTCAGGTACTTTAGGATTTTCTATGTATGGGCACTAGCTTATGTGCGTTCACTGGCATGAATGAACCCACATTATTCAATCCTCCAAATGGTGTTTGGTTTCTGGGTATGAATGATTCCATAACAATAAAGTGCTGTCATCTAATTAGATGCAACTTTTGTATATTTTTGGTTTCAAATTAAAAGAACACTACAAATTCATAATTTATATAGCATAAGTTATCAAGGCCAGTAATTTTCCATGTTTACAGTTGCAATTTGACATTTTGACTTCATGTGAAACACTATCACAAAATGAAGAGACTGTCACTACATAAGCCATTACATGTACCCTTGAAAGGCTGAAAGGCACAGACTGCTGCTTAACTGAATCCATAACAAAAATTTATCCTCATACTTTGGATAGATTTTGAGGGGGCACACACCTGTAATCCCAGTTAATTGGGAGATTGAGGCAGGAGGATCAAAAGTTTGAAGCCAGCCTCAACAAATCATCAAGGGTCTCAGCAATTTATTGAGACCGTGTCTCAACATTAAAAAAAAAAAAGATAAAATAAAAAGGATGAGTATGTGGCTCAGTAGTTAATCACTGTTCAGTTAAATCCCTTGAGGGGAATTTGGACCTAATTCACTAATATGCAGTAAAACTGTTAGAAAATTATGTTTTGGCATCTTAGAATCATGACATGTAAAATGTTTTTATTTTAGAGAATGTTTTTCACAGCTGTTTATAAGGTGACTGGAAACTCCTTTTTTTGTTGTTTTTTTTTGTTTGTTTGTTTCTGTTTTGTTTTATTTGTTTTTGTTTTTGGTACCACCAGGGATTGAACTCAGGGGCACTTTACAACTGAGCCACATCCCCAGCACTATTTTTGTATTTTATTTAGAGATAGAGTCTCACTGAGTTGCTTAGCACCTCAGGATTGCTGACGCTAGCTTTGAACTCACAATCCTCCTGTCTCAGCCTCCTGAGCTGCTGGGATCTCAGGCGTGCACTACTACACCTGGCTTGGAACTCCTTTTAAAGAAAGTTAATGAGACTCTGACTCAAAATGAAAAGTAAAGGAGCCTGGAGATGTAACTCAGTTGTAGAGTGCCCCTGGGTTTGGCCCAAATTATCAAACACACAGATGCCATACTGAGAATATTATGTGATTGTCAGATACTAGAGTGAGGTTATTATGGGAGTTTCAGCACACAGCGAGGGTATTACTGCAAGTCAGTCAGAGGTTACAGTGAGGGTATACTGTGAGTGTAAGAGGCCAAAGTGAGGTCATTAGGGTCAGAGATCAAAGTAAAGGTATTATATAAGTTTCAGCAGTCAGAGTAAGGGTATGATGTGAGTGTCTGAGACCATGGTGACAATATCGTGGGGCCACTTTTATGGGGTACATTATGGTAATTCAGTACATGTATATAAGTCGTACTAATTATATCATAGTAATAAGTATCTCCATTTCTTCAACTGTTAATTATTTTTATGTGTCAGACATTTCATTTTGAAACACATTTTAGGTTGTTCTAACCAATAGTTACCATACTGTGCCAAAGAAGTACCTGAAGGTATTCCTCCACTCTCTTCTTGGTGCCCCTCACTGAACTCTTTTGATGTATCTTCTCCCTGCTGTTCCTGTTCTCTGCTGACCAGTATCCTATTCTGTTCTATGACATTTACTTATTACTTCCTAAAAATGAATGAGAACCTGTGTTGTTTGTCCTTCTGTATTGGGTGTATTTCACTTAAAATAATGGAAGTCATTGGGAGTTTTTTTTAGGCTATGATTCATATAACAGGAAATTTACCATTCATATAACAGAAAATTTATCATTTTGATGCTTTTTAAGAATACAGGTAAGAGGCAGTGAGCACATTTATACTATTGTAAAATCAATCACCATCCTTCTCCAGCACTTTCTCTTTTTCCCAAACTATCCCTGTGGAGCTATCAAATAAGAACTCCTCACTGACCGTCTTCATCTTCCCTGGTAATCGCCAGTCTATTTTCTGTCTCTTTAAGTTTCTATTTTCAGTTCCTTCTTCTACATTAGAGTCTAACAGTATTGGTTCTTTTTTAAAAACATTTGGAAATGGACACAATACCTTTCTTTTTTTAATTTTTTAATTTTTTATGTCATGCTGAGGATGGAACCCAGTGCCTCACACATACAAGTCAAGAACTCTACCATGGAGCCACAATACCAGTACCAGTGTTGGTTGTTCTGTGACTGAGAGCTCATTTGAAATAATGTCTTCAAGCCTAATGAAGTATTCCCTCAGGCATTTATTTTTCTCTTCCAGGCTGAATAATATTCCATGGGATGTCCAGGCCATGTTTAGTTTTTATATTTCTATGCTTTTGGACACTGATTTGTTTTCACCATGGTCTATCCTTAACAATGCTAATATGAATACTGGTGTACATATGGTAACTTGAGTCCCTGATTTAAATTTATTTAGTAGATAAATAAAAGGACAAATGCTGGATAGGGTAGATAGTTTATGACAATAAATATTGAAATATTTAGTTGGGCAAAATACAGCTCATTGAAGCAATTATTCAAAAGTGCTGTACACTCTCAATGTGTTTTGAAGTGGCTATCCTAGACCATAAAGGTGAGACCCATCTTATATGAATCACGTGCTGACATCAAGCAGATATGTTGGACACTTTCTTTATCTCAAAAAGCTACAGGATTGACATTTCTAACATTCACGTGTCTTAAAGTACACAAATTTAACAAAATATATATATATTCCCATATTCACTGAATCCAGAGAGCTTATATTCTATACCATGACTTATTATTCAGAAGCCAGTATATTGGCATATTAGGAAAAATTATCCTTCACCAGTAGTTAAATATGTGCTATTTTCCCCAAAAAAGATTACAAAAAGTTAATTTGTTTTCCAGGAAAGATTAGCATCAAATAATTGTGTCATAGCCATTGGTCACAATCACCTGAATATAATGACAAACAGGGTCACTGCTCCACATAGTTCTTGAGGAGGAAAAGGTGCAATCCAAACAGTCCATGAGCACAAAGAAATTCATGAGCAGAAGGATGGTCCAGGTGACTCTATTTACAGGCCATGCTTTTGGAAACATCCTGGTGCTCTGAAGGTTCTAGAAATGCCTTTTATGCCTGCACAATAGAGCCATAAGGTACCCACTTGAGAGGGCCATGAGTCCTATAAGAAACATACCCTGCAGTAAACCTAACACAGAAAATGAATGATTAGACTGTAACTCATTGGCAAAATCATGCAAGATTCAGTATTAAATATAAGACCATGTGAGGTCACACTAAGGATGATAGTAGAAGAGTATGAGAGGGGACACTCAAGGACATGTAGAAGACCCACAGAAACAAGAGGGAATAGAGCCTCTGATGTGGGGATTTATGTTTCAACTTTGCCAAGCAGAATCTTCTGAGGATTAGGGTGATAGCCTGCAAGACACTCAACAAGCAGGTGGCACAAATGGAAAAACCCCTTCAAAATCTGTATAAGTATTCAAATGATTTACATTTGATGTCATTCCAAAAGTCCTGAGACACAAAAACATTTGTACTGGAGTACCACAAAATTATCAGCATCCCCAGATGGATTAGGACCAAGAAACCAATGATCAGGTTGAGGTGTTTGAGTCCCTGGTGGAAAAGGAATGTGAAGATATAAAAGAGAAGAAGAATGGTGTTGGCTGAGATACAAAGGCTGACTTCAGAGAAAAGTGCATTTCTTATGCCAGTAACATCATATGGTTATTCTTTTTCATCTTTTGGGAAAGGAATCTTACATATCTTAGGAGTAAATGAAGAAAAACTATTTCGAATAGTATCAACTTCATAAGTTGCAGACTATACTATTACCATCAGGAAATGCGGATTCACCCCAACACACCCTATTTCCACTCCAGTGCTCAAGTCTCTTTGACATTCTCTAGATGTCATTTCCTATTATTACCAAATTATGTCAGGATTATGTAATGATTGTTGAGCTCCCACTGTATATCAGCTTTTCTAGTCATTCAGAATTACCAGGTACGTATTGGAACCTCTACAATTAATGAATTCTATTGGGAGGATTCCATACTCATGGAGAATTCTCTCAAGAAATAAGTATCAATGGAGTAATTGTATACATGAATATATTATTTCAGTGCTGCCTTTATTCTGGTTTATTATCAGAGCTAATACTTTTAATAAATCAACTGAGTCAATTTTGAGAGATGCACCCTCTAAGACACATTGTTTGAATTTGCATCTGGTAAGAGGAAGGATGGATCAAGTAAGCAGTGGAGAAAAACAGATCACACATGATAAAAAGAAATGTAAACAACAACAACAACAAAAATCAACAATTTGGTTTGTTAGAGGTGATAGTACTGTGGAATCCTCAGAGTTAAGATTTCCCTTATTATCTGGATCAAGGAAGCAGTCATGTTAGATATTTTGCCATCCTGCCATCATCAAAATCATCAGCAAGTGCATCATTATACATGTTCCCCAAACTAGTGTTGACTGCTCAGGCAGTGAACATGAGCTGGAGGTCAGGACAGAAGTAGCAAGTATTATAGAAAGAGGACACCCCTCTGTAGACCCCACTGCAAGTTGGATTCCTAGGACCTTCTGGGTGGGCAGATTTCAGGATGAAGAAGTGAAGGGAGCACACATCTGTTCTCCCATCTGTAGTGTGACCATCAGCCTGCCTCTCTCTTAGGGAGGAGAGAACAGGTAAATCCTATTACTTACCACTGAGTGTGGATGGGCAGCCTCACATACTTTGGATTATCATCATCACACAGCTCAGTTTCACAACTGATGCTAATTCTCTCATCCTCCCATCTATTCACTAATGTAAAAATGCACAAAGGGGATCTGGGAGGTGACACTGGTCCTGCTTCAAGAGAATGTGTTTGGGACTGAGGTTCATAAAGGCAGCACACTCTACCTTGTAGAACTTCTTGTGCTGAAAATCTATGAAGAGAAGTAGGGAGCTGTGGCTGGGCACCTCTGGAAAGGCAAGCCCATCATCAAGTTGATGTCAGTCCTGTGGGCACATCTACCATGAAATACACGAACTCCAGCTACATGATTAGCAAAACCCTGGACAATAATTGGGCAAATGAATGTATGAGAAATAGAGGTGAGTATTAGTGGTTGTTTGTAAATTTTGGAGTTGTACAAGAGAGTTCAGGGTTCACATGTTGGAATATGATATTTATATTATAGCTATTGTTTAAAATTTAAAATATCAGGAGAAATTTAATTTTCCTGATAAAATTCACTTCTAGTGAAAATTCACTTCTCTTCTAGAGAAAGTGTTCTTTTTGAAAATATTTTTATTTGTAGATAGATGCAATACCTTTATTTTATTTATTTTTATGTGGTGTTGATGACAGTGCCCAGTGCCTCATAAGTGCTAGGCATGTGCTCTACAAGTGAGCCATAATCCCAGCCTGAGAAAGTGTTCTTTTAAAGTAAAGAAAAAGGAAACCCCAGAGATACTTCTTTGCGACCCCAAGTTGCCATAACTGGGAAACCCAAGGAAACCTGCAGGACTGTCTGTCACACTGATTGATTTAGTGTCTAAGATTCAAGTCCTGCTTTCTTGCTCAACAGGTTTGTCTTTCCTGTCTCATCTGTTCTTTGTGTCTTAGTTACAAGAAAATAAAATGGTTTCACATTTGCATGACCAGGCTAAAGTCATGAAAAGTTGAATTTGGGAAAAATTCTGAAAGTTAGGTACAGTGACCAGGACAGGATGGTATTCAAGTGATCTAAATGTTCCTTTAAACATTTCAGATTCAGACACTTCCATTGTGACAGAAATTGGAAAGGGTACATTTTTTAGTGACTAAAACAATGAAGGCTAATGAACACAAATATTCCTCCCACTGACTCTGAAGAATTACATTCTTGGATGTTTCAAAGCCAGGAATGGGAAATTATCAGCTTGTTAATTTGATTTTTAAAAATATTTAAAGTACTTCCAACAATTTTTATCCTGGACCTCTCATTTGACATTTTCTAATTGATTCAGTACCTGATAAGAGAAATTTTAATTGGTGAAATTAATTTGGAGCCAAAGAACTCATGAGAAAATACAAGTAGGTAGTTTGTAGCAATGTGAGCTTCCCCTCTACAAAATGAGATTTTGTACACAGAATGTCATTTCCTTTTAAAGATTTCAAAACTTACAATGACTCAAACTAAAGAAATTGCTTACATCAATAATAGTTCTGTTTGATTTATGAGGATGACAGAAGCAAAATTATAAGTAATAAAAATGTTAAATTAAAACTTATGGCTTACCTGATAATATGTATACCAGTATGTAAAGTTTAAATTCTCTAGATGACATACTGTATATAATTTGTGTGACTGAAAGTTAGAAAAAAAGGAAAATGAAAATTAATTGATATTGCCTGTGAAAAAATTGACTAAATTAAGGAGAATCTAAATTAAAGAAGCAAGTATTCTTAGAAGAAAATATCTTCATTGTGTCATAGAGAACAGTCCTCTGGGCTGAGTAGGACTGTTGGAGCTAAGTCTCCTCTATAGCTACTGGAAACCTCACTCGTAGGTTCAAATTCCCTCCATCCACAGCCTTTCTTGGACCCACCTGCACCCTAATTCTTTATCTGAGGACACAAAGGCACTTACCTAGATGACTGAGTTATGAGAGGACTCCGTGTAACTGAGAGAGTCCAAACAGTTGCAAGTTTAAAGAATAGGGTGTCTTTGCCTTTTGTCTGCAGGCCTAAAATTTTAATGTCTGTAGAAAGGTGACAAGATCTCACTGGAGAACACAGAACTGTGACTCTCTTAGTGGAACATGTCACCATTATCTTAATTTTATTCCCTGATGGATAATGTCAAACATGGGAAAGTTGGTCTCTAAACATTTTTCTAACTACCATGGACAAATCTGGAGAGTGATCTTGATTGGAATCATTTCCCCATCATATTGACAACTCCAGTTACTCTAATTTTAATCCTAAGATCAAATTAGTCAAAACCCTTTCCACAATATACAATACCTTTAATTTGGGTGAGGGATTTCTGGCACCTCCCATGGTTTCCCAGTGACTCTGAGGGTCCTTTCCCTATGCTGTGTGATGGGCCCCTGTTCCCTAGCTTTTTCTCACATGGAGCACAGGGTATCTGGGTGTGATTATTTCTATATGTCATCATTTCCAAACTGGCAGTTTTGTGATTCAGGATCTGAGTAAAATATTAAAATCAATCTGAAATGAAATAAAAAGTAAAAAAGTAGAAGCAGCACTGAAAGTCACAGGTTGGGGAGAGAAGAAGCAGACTAAATGTAGTAGGAGCTGAGGCAGATCTTGAGCAGGGCATCTGCTCTGAGGAACCTGCACAATCAGCCATTATCCTCACTAATGGAGATGGAGGAAGGTCTGCAATTTCTCTGAGAGAAACCAGGTAAAATTTAGGCTCAGTCTCTTCTGTACTATGTATGAAGTTATATAAAGCATTATAGAGTAGAGGGGAGTAAAGGGAGGGGAAATGATATGAAGGTAGGAAGGATAGTAGAGTGAAACAGATATTATTACCTCATGTACATATATGACTGCATGACTGATGCATTCCTACAATATGTACAATCAGAAAATGTGAAATTACACTCCATTTTTGTATAATTTATCAAAATGTATAAATACACACTACTGTCATGTACAACTAATTTGAACAACAACAACAAAAAAAAAAAAAATTTAAAGAAAAGAAGAAGTGGAGTCCTGTGACCTGGAGTCAAAAGAAAGTAAAATTATTTCAAGTAGACCCAGTGATGATACAGATGTTAGAATCAGAAGATAGTTTCTTATCACAACAATTATCAATATGTGAAGGGTTAATAAAGGTATGACAACAAATGAAAATTTGTTATTTCTAGAGAGAATCAGAAATGTGTACTAAATGGAAATATATAAAATAAAAACTGTAATATTTACAGGCTAAAATTCCACATGGTTTGGGCAGGGTGGTTTGAAAACTGCAGAAGAAAACTGCCATAAATGCCAAAGCATGAAACTTCCAAAGCCATGTTAGAGGAAAATATAAAATAGAATAAGAGCACAAATAGTAGAACAAGCATTTTAACATATGTGCAATAAGGGAAGACTAATCTGGAGAGGAGGCACACCAGAGTTTCATGCATTATGGAAAAGTTTTTTACCACATGCAGCCCAGTCCTGGAAAAGTTCACCCTCTGCCTTTGGTGACCATGATTTTGTCCTATTCCCTTGAGTGACATGGCCCATTGATCACCAAGGTGCCACCTTAAAATCTGTGCTACATGTACACTCATTCCATGAGAAGCTTCTGGGTTGAGTGTGACAAAGTGTTTGGTTTGTCCCCAAACTTTGTGCAGTCTGTTTTTCTGTGGAGAAACAGAGAGCTTTTTGAAGAACCACAGAACTGTAGACATTAACCATTGTTGTACTGTGGACTTTAGGAAGGTGTATCCAATCTCTCTGTCTTAGTTTCCCTGATTTTAATAGAGAGAAAAATAACTGAATTTCTAATTGTGAGGATTACGCACCAATACAGGGATACCTTGACTGTAGCTTCAACCAGTTAAACAAGAACAGTTGGGAAGTAGATCTCAGGCATTGTATTTATCAAAGTTTTTCAGGAGGCTCTCAGATGTAGTGACTGGTCTAGAATAAATGTTACTGGACCAAGGTCTGGAGTGGATCAGCACATATTTGAATTCTGGCTTTTATATATTTATAGGATCTTGAATAGATTTTTAACCTCTCAGAGCCTCTGTTTATTCATCTATAAGATAGGGCTGATGCCATTTATTTCCCAGGACTATTATAAAAATTAAATGACTATTATGAGAAATAAATGACTTAAATAGCAAGTACTTCGTGCACAGTGAGTGCTCCCTAAGCCAGGGCAGAACAGGCCTTTGCATTTTTGCTTTATTGGTGGACACCCATCAGTAGCCCTGAGCAATTTAAGAACACCCTGTCTCAAAATAAAAGATAAAAAGGATGAGGGATTTGACTCCATAGTGAAGTATGCCAAATTTTAATCACTGGTACTAAAAAATCATTTGCCTTAGTGCATTACAATTATGTTAATTGTGTGTTCACTGTGACATATCCATGTATGTGCATAACATTATTTGATCAGTTTCATTCCTTAGTGCCTGACTTTTCCATCTTATTCTCTCTCCCAGGAGCCTCTACTCCAATCATCATCCTCCTATTCTTGTGAGATCCCCTTTCTTTTTTTCATTCCATTTTTCTTTCTACCCTTCACATAGGAGAGAAAACACTAGAAACATGACTTTCTGAGTCTGGTTTATTTTAATTAGCCTGACGTTCTCCAGGATCATTCATTTCCCACAAATAACATAATTCCATTCTTCTTTATGGCTGAGTAAAATGAGTACACCTGTGAAGAGATATATAGATGCTATTTCCTGGAAATGTCACCTGCCAGCATGCAGGAGTTCCCATGTTCAGCCTGGCCTGCTGTTGTGGGAACCAGAGTACTAAGACCCAGGGAACAAGGGGTCTGATGTGAAGCATATGGTGCTCTCCCATCTGTATCTTTGACTGCTTGTACAGCCCCCAACCAACCTGGCCACCTAGAGAGTGTCCTTCATTGTCTGTGTTGACTACTAACTTGTCTCTTTGGCTGAGTTTTCATTACAGTTTTGTACCTTATAGAAGGGAGTCAGCCTGAAGGTGAAATCTTAGCATCCTCCAGGTGTTAACTGTAGGACTCAGCTCCTTTCCACAATTCTTTCCCTTATGTTCATTCATGAAACTGTATTTAGTAGTGTTACAGTAGCCAGCTCTTCACATAGCACTTCTACTGTTCTGACCCTGAGCTCTGACTGGGGGCAGGGAATCTGGAATCAGAAAAGACCTGGACCCGCTTGCCCACCGAACTTAGTTAAATGGTTTTACTTTTCTGGGATTCACTTTTACCATGTTGCGAAGTGGAAATGACAGTCAATAATAGTGACACTTAATGACAGCAAGAGCCATTGATGAGCATGTACTGGACTAAAGTGTTTGGAACTTTCATCCCTGCACTCTTCACTGGCAGCTAGAACTCTGTGAGCAGTAACCATGTTCATACCCATTTTGTAGGACAGGGATTCTGAGTCAGGTAGATGTTAATTTGTTCAAGGTTATGCACTTAGCAAAAGGCAGCTTCATTATACTGTGGGAGCAGAGGAGCAAATGCACAAGTGAGTGTGGTAAAGTGATGGCAGCTGTGGTCAGGTCTTACAGCTGGAAAAGGAGGTGCAGAGAATGGTAGGCCCATCTTTAACCAGTGATTGGGTGGGGCCCCTGAGGAGGTGAGAGTTGAGAACAGAGTGCAGGGCAGAAGCTGGCTGCAATCCTGTCTTAAAGAGGTATCTCAGAGAGGACCAACTCAGGAATCTTGGGCCTACACGACCATTTTCTTGCAGGGATAGGGCCCTGTGGATTGTTTCCAAATTTGATGTGTTGAAAGGCAGAATGTGGAGATGAGCCTTAGTGAGCTGCCTGGAGCGACTTGCTGTTGTTTGTGCATGTACATAGAATGCCCAGAGAGTCCATAACCTGTTTGAAACTGAGAGAAGTGTTCATATAGGTGGAAAAAGTTGAGTGGACAGAATTCTCATTTGAAATGTAGTTTAGTCTGTTTTGTCTGCTATAATGAAATACCAGAAACTATGTACCTTATGAGCAGCAGAATTTAGATTGTGCACTTCTCAAAGGTAGGATGTCCAAGATAAAGTCCCCAGCCATGTTTATTGATTTGTGAGGAACTGCTTCCTCATAGGCAGCTCTCATCTGAAGGTTGGTGTTCCCTGAAGTAGCTACATTGAACTTCTCCCCACCAAGGTGATAGTATGAGGAAGTGGGTCTTTGGGGAAGTAATGAGTTCATGAGGTCAGAGCTTTCTTCAGTGGAATTTGTGCCCTTATGAACAGGTGCCAAAGGTTAGCTTTGTTGTCCTTCCACCACATGAGGACACAACAAGAAGTTCCCATTCATTAGGAATGTCCTCAAAATACATTGAATCTCCTGGTGCTTTGATCTTCCACAGTGAAAAATGAGTGTCTGTGGTTTAGAAGCCACCAATTCTACTATAATTTATTATATTAGCTTAATCAGAGTAAAGTAGTGCACTGTCTGGCTGTGTCCTTACAGGAGAAGTTGAGAGGTTTCTTTGTGGCTATTGTTTTATATAGGACAGTAATTCCATTCCTGTGGCTCAACCCCATGACCAAAAAACCTCCATGGCTCCACTTCTTATCATCACTTTGGGGGTTTAGGATTTCAACATAAAATTTTTGGAGAACATAAGCATTCAGACCATGCTAAAAGGTAATGCCCTTACTTTATTAAGGTTATCATGTAAGTGCCTGATGCATAGTTGTCAGTGCATCTTCCCCCTCACTTTATGAATTCTTGAGAACATGTGTGCCATTAAGTGATCATCAGTAGAGAATGTGTCTTCATATCTGATGGGACACCTGGCAGTCAACTTCCCAAGAGCTGAGGACCAAGTGTGAGAGCTGAATGGTTATCAGCCCAAACCTGCAAGGAGTTTAGAAACTTGACAGTTGGGTTTTTAAGATTCATCCCCAAAATGGGTGAGGAGAGTTTCACTAGAAGAAGTGAGTGTATCAGCCTCGCCTCTGTTCTCAAGATACTTGCACAAGGACATGGAATCACATATTTGTCCCACATGGTAGATGGAGAAGGAGGTTGGTACTGGATGGACATAAGAGAATTTGGTTCTGCCAAATTTGCAAAAAGTTACTGAGACACTGAAATCTCTATTTATAAAGGGACTAGGACTGGTCATTTTCCCCCAAGTGTGTACACTCAAGCTTCTGGAAGCAGGACCTGGGAGAACTGTCAAGTCCTTTCTGTGTTCTTGGCATTAAACTGTCAAAGAATCCTTTATTATATATTAAGAGTAGCATCTGTGAACTCAGCAGCCTGGTCAGTCTGGATCAGAAGTGGCTCCTGTACTTCTGGCCTCCAGTCTAATAGAGGAAGCATGGATCCTATGTGGTCCCTTGCTGTGCTGACAGTACACATTGCTAATGGATCCTGGTACCCTTTATTGTCAAGTACTGACCAGCAACACTTTCCCCACAACCACAATTGCTACTTTAGGTAAAATTGTGTGCACATTGGACTACAAGATCCTGGAGATCATACAAGGTTAAGAAATCATTTAGTCCCAGAATAGGATGGTTCATGCTGGTTTGGTCATTTTGTCACTTGTCAGGCTTCATTTTTGTCTCTTTGATTTAATTATAACTTATTATCATATGGAATTGAGGAAGTTAAGAGCATTTGATTTTATATTTAGTAGTTGATGTTTTAGCATTTTAATTTTGCAAATTTTTCAGATGCCTCCTGTAACAAATACATTTATAGTTACTCATTTTTAATTGTAAAAACCAGGAAATCAGGCAAGTGTAGCCAACAGTATTAGTCATCTTTTCCCTGTTGACAAAAAAAAAAAATCCGTGAAGCAATAAATATTAATTCTAGACATTTTATATAAACTAACACTTTATTGTCTGACCACCTAAGAAAACTTGTGAGTTAGTAATTTTTAAGCCATCTTTCCTCTTAGCTGTTTACCAAATTTAAATTGAACTTCTTTTTTAAGTCACTTGAAATAAAATGCACTTGGGTCCATTTCCTATTTCAATTTTGATATGTAAGCATTCATTTTCTATATGCCAACTTTGATACCATGTACATGATATATAGACAAACGCACATATATGGACAAAACAATACAATACATATGTGTGCACACATATATATAAAACAGACAGGAAACAAAGACCTTGTAGTTTTTTATAGGTAGATCTCCATAGGTAGGAGGTGATGTTTATTAAAGTCTGTATTAGATTTAACCTGTTAAAAGTTAAAATAGTCATTGAGATTTACATTGTGGCCTAAATATAAGGGAGGCCTGGAGAGTTGGAAATGCTAGATGTAAAGTCTGATAGCCATGGCAAATGCTGAAATCAAATGTTCAGATGGCCCCTTGTCCTTGATGGCTTTTGGAGATTTTTTCCAACATCTCCTTTTCTATGTCCTTCTTAGGATTTTATTTAGAGATATTTTCCAATGCATTTGGGAGTCAATCCTTGAAAAAATTGGCCTCTAAACAGAGATGGACTGTAACAACCTCTATAGTTAGATAAGACTGATCAGAAAAAATATATACATTAATTTAGGTATGTAGGACCAAATTTGAATTCACTACAAAACTATGAGCTTAAACAATGTGAAATTTTAAAAACAGGAGTTCTATAAGTCACACAGTTTTAATTACTAAAGGAGCATGTAGTACATCTCTCTCAGATCAGAGTGCACTTATGGGTCAGATAGAGTCAATTCCGATATTTAAATGTTAGAGTCTTAAAATTCTCAGGTGAATATTTTTAAGGTGTAGAAGACTTATATATATGAGATCATTCCATTTTTCTCCATGTGCTATAATGTTTATGGAGAAATTTGTTAAGAAAGCAGAGTGGTAGAATGTAGTAGAATATGAGTGTATATAACATTGCCAGTTGTTCACATCCCATAGTATCTTGAATTTAAAAGTGACTTTTTTTTTTTTTTTTTTTTTTTGCAGTGCTAGGGATTGAACCCAGGGCCTTGTGCTTGGCAAGGTAAGCACTCTACCAACTGAGCTATAAAGAGGGATGGGGGGGAAGGAAAAATAACAGAATGAGACAAAGATCATTAACCTATATGACTCTACTTCATGTACAACCAGAGAAACAAGTTGTACTCCACTTGTTTATAATGAATCAAAATAAATAAATTATAAAAAAAGAATGTAATAATCACTCTAAAATTGAGACAGGTACACTAACTTAAAAAAGGATCCAACATAATGTTTGAATTCTACCACAGAGTATTTTGCTAAAAAAAATTAATATCCATTTTTTTATAATTCATGCTCAGCCTGCAAACTTACTAAAAAGCAAAACATCTCTAAGTAATATGTAAGCACTGTAGTTCACATCTGTATAAAAAAATCAAATGCTTTTCTTTTTTATTAACCTGACCCCCAACTTCAAGAACAAAATAATTCTTGAAATAAAAATTCATTCTTATACTAATTCTACTATAGTAAAGTGCTACCTAAATCAATAAAGAAGGGCTGCAATTTGAGTCTTGTAATAATAAATTTGCTCTATGCTTTTCTGACATAATGAATGGGATCTTCCAGTACCTAAGCCATTCCAAATAGCAAGTTACCCAGCATGGGGAAAAAAAAAATCAATGATACATACAAACCATGGTAGTTTAGTAAATGGAGAAATATTAAAAATTATCCAGAAGCCTGAAAGAGACAATGAATTTATTAGTATTTTCCAGGGTCAAACTTAAACTTTTGCTGTCTATATAACTGATTATTGATTATAATAATAATAATAAACTTTCTTTTTGGATAAAAAAATAAAATAAAATAAAAGTGGCATTTTTTTTCATGTTCTTAAGCTGGGTTTGAATAATTGCCTCTCCAGTTTAGATTTTAAATGCAAGCCTAGGATAGATAAACATCTGGCAGAAGCTGAGAAATAAGGAAAGCTGCTGTTTTGAGCTGGAGAGGCAAAACCTCATGAATAGAGCATTTTAACCATTTTTTTCTTTTGTATAATCAGTCTCTTACAGTATTGTACTATAGTTTATGTTTTTTCTGAAGGCTCCAACCATTTTTGTATTCCTCAAGCTTTAATCTTTACTCTGAGCACTTGTATTTAAAGGTTCCTCTCTTTGGAAACTGCATGCCCTATGGTTTACACTCAGCTCTATAGTTGTACTCCTTACCTTTCTTTATCTGACATGCATCCTCAGGAGAATCTCCTCATCTAATTCTTGAAGTTCCACTGTGTCCAGTCCTTGTTTAAGAACCAAAAGTTGCAACCAACTAGGTGAACCCTAAATACTGCCAAGAGGAAATGGGGGATTAACAAAGACAACAAACCTTTACAAATAGAAACTGGGACCATGTGGGATACCAAACTCCACTGGAGAAACAGTGACCCAGAGCTCATATAGTATGTTTATTACATAGGTTTTATCTCTGAGATCGGTCAGTAGAACTCAGGGTATATAGGTAGGGCTTTCTGAGATATTTAGAGATTGCTCAATGAGGTATGGAGGATGCATATCTATGGTGTGTTTGGATTGCTCTTTGAGGTGTGCAGGAAGGGATTTTGATGTGAGTAAGGAGGGCTTTCTAAGTATCATAGGGAGGTGACTTTGAGGTATGCAATAAAGGCACTCTGAAGGGTGAAGAGAGGGACTATGGAGGCAGGCAAGAAGGCTATATGCAGTATGGATGAGGGTTCCTTGACACGAGTCAGAGTGCTCCCTTAGGGAAGTAGGAAGAGCTGTTTGATGTGTATAGAGATGTCTTCTGTAAAATGTAGAAAAAGCACTCTCAGAGTTGTGCAGTAAGAACTCATTGGAATTTGCAGGGACAGAACACTGAGGTGTGTAGAGACTACTCTTGAGGTGAGTAGTGTAAGGTGAGTACTCAGATTTGTAGGGATGGTTCTGTAAACTATGTATAGAAGGCTCTAGTAGTTGTGTAGGAGCATGCTATGAGGTGTGTCAGAGGGCTCCTTGAAGTGTGGCAGTGCTCTCTGAGGTGAGGAGGTAAGACTCACTGAGATGTATAAGGAGAGCACACTGAGGTGAATAGAAAGGGCTCATTGAGTTGTGTACAGAGGAACTTCTGAGTTATGTAGTGAGAGTTTTATGAGTTGAGTAGGGAGGACACATGAAGGTGTGAAAGAAGGGCTATGTGAGGTGTATAACAGGGCCCATTGATGTGTGAAGAGAGGGCTCTGAGGTATGTAGAAGGACTTTGTGAGCTGTGTTAGGGAGGGTTGTATGAGGTGTGTAGAGAGGAGGATCTGAGATGAGTAGGGAGAACTGTCTGAGATTTGTAGTGTATGTTCTCTGTGGTAGGTAGGGAGGAGAGTTTGAAGTGAGTATGGAGAGATGAATCACTGAGTGTGTACAAAGAACTCTCTGAGGTGTGCAGAAAAGACTCTTCATTTGAGTAGGAGGACTTTCTGTGGTGTGTAGGACGGTAACATTGTGGTGTGTCGGAATGACTGAGGTGTGTAGGGAGGGCTCTTGGGTGGGCAATATCAGGTGCATAGAAAGGATAAGTAGGAAGGACACACTGAGGTATAAATGGAGGGCTCTGAGGTGTCAGGGGCAGGCTCTGAGGGCCCCAGAGCCGCACCATGGCCTGATCTCTAAGATGGCGCCTGGCAGCTTGCCAGACATAGCTGCACTCATATCCAAGTTTTAGGAAGTAACTCTGGTTGGCTGTGGTACATGAGGCAATCCTGGTATCTGCCTGGAGACTGTTCCTTGATAGGCTGACTTTCCTGGTAGTCTACTCTCTGATAGGCTAATGTTCTCAATATAAGTCTGAGACTTGTGGAATAAAGCCCTTTTGGTTCCTGTGATCAAGAAGAGCTTACGCGTTGTGATTGTCCCCGCTGGCGGTGGGTGATCATACTGAGGTGTCCAAAAGGACTCCCTGTGTGTGATGAAAGGGTTTTCTGCAGTGTGTAGAGAGGCTGTGTGTGGCGTGTACTGAGAGTTCTCACCACTTTATAAGGTGAGTGGGAGTGCCAACTAAGGTTATTAAGGTGAGTCCGCACCCGCCATGGCCGAAAAAATGGACATGTCTCTGGATGACATCATTAAGCTGAACCAGCGAGCGCCAGCGAGTCGCCGAGGTGGGGGCTGGGCCATGGCAGGGCCGGCTCCCAGGGCTGCCCTGGCGGCGGGGCGCAGGCCGCTGCGCAGGTGAATGGAGGCTGCGGACTCATGCGGAACCGGCCGGCCATCGCCCACAGCAGGAATCCGCGGGCGTCCTACAGCAGACTGAAACAGCTTCCCGACAAGTGGCAGCATGACCTGTTCAACAGTGGCTTCGAGGGTGGTGCCGGCGTGGAGATGGTGGGAAGCTGCTGGTGTCAAATCTGGATTTCGGAGTGTCTGAGGCCGACATTCAGGAACTCTTTGCTGAATTTGGAACGCTGAAGAAGGCGGCTGGGCACTATGATCACTCTGGCTGCAGCTTAGGGACAGCAGATGTGCACTTTGAACAGAAAGCAGATGCCCTGAAGGCTCTGAAACAGTACAACGGTGTCCCTTTGGATGGCCGCACCATGAACATCCAGCTAGTCACATCACAGATTGACACACAGCGGAGACCTGTTCAGAGCATAAACAGAGGTGGCATGACTAGAAACCGTGGCTCCGGAGGTTTCGGTGGTGGTGGCACCCGGAGAGGGACCCATGGAGGTAGCCAGGGAAGAGGCAGAGGTACCGGCAGGAACTCAAAGCAACAGCTCTCTACAGAGGAGCTGGACGCCTATAATGCGAGTACTGGACACCAGTTAAGCAGCCCGGCAAACTGCGCGTGGAACAGGACCCAGACTTCTGGTCTCTGCTCCCGGGTGGGAGGGGGTGGCAACTGGGCTGTGCAGCCAATGTAGAATTTGTTTCTTTTATGTTTTAAAATAGGATTTAAAAAACTCATGTAAAGGTTTTACTTTTTCTTTTTTTCTTTTCTTTTCTTTTTTTTTTTTTTTTTTTTAATTCTGAAACAGACCTGTTTTGTACCAAGTCATTTTTGGGAGGAATTTTACTGGTTGCTGTTGTGGAGAAGGTGACACTTTTCACCTTTGCCATAATAAAACAGAAATGTGTGTAAAAAAAAAAAAAAAAAAGAAAGAAAAAGGAGGACTTTGAGGTGTATAAGGAAGGCCTCTGTGGTGAGTAAAATGTGGTATCTGAGGTGTAGTGTGTGTTCTCTGAGATGAGAAGGGCACGCTGAGGTATTTATGCGTACTGGCAAAGGAGTAGAATGAGACCTCACCGAGTTGTTTCAGGACATTTTTCTGAGGTATTTATGGACTGCTCTTGGGGTGAGTAGTGAAACCTTCCTGAGGCATGTCGCCAGGAATTTCTGAGATTTGTAGGGAGGAGCCTCTGAGATGTGTAGGGAGGACTCTGTGATGTGTGTAGGTGGGCTATGTGAGGTGTGTCAAAGAACTCCTTGCTGGGTGTGAGGGCCCCCTTCTTTTATTAGCGAGGGCTCACTGAGGTGTATAGGGAGGGTGCTGTAAGGTGAAAAGAAAGGGCTCAGTGAGTTGTGTAATGAGAAACTTCTGAGGTGAGTAGTGTCTGTACTCTGAGATGAGTAGGGAAGACAGAGATGTTAAATGGAGAGCTCTCTATGGTGTGTAGGTAGAACTCTCCAAGATAAGTAGGGTGGGCAACGTGGATTTTGTAGTGTAGATTCTCTGAGGTGTTTAGGGTGGTCCCTATGAAGTATGCAGGTGAAATCTATGAGGGGTGTAGGAGGTTGTTTTGACTAATTAAGTGTGCTATGTCAATTTGGTAGAAAGAGCCTCTGAAGAGAGTTGTGAGATCTCTCTGAGGTTAGTAGGGTTATTACACTCTGGTTTAATGGGAGGGTTCTTTGAAGGCAGTAGAAGAAATTTCCGAGGTGTACAGGGAGGGCAATCAAAGGAGTATCATGAGGCTTTGGTTGTATGCAGGGAGGGATATGTGGTGAGTAGTGAGGGGTGTCTGAGATATGTAGTTAGTGTTTCTTAGTTTTATAGGAAGGGCATTGTGTGGTTTGTGTGGAAGTCTCTCTGAGTATATAAAGGCCTTGCTGTTGTGTATCAATAGAATTATGCAAAATTTTATGTTATCTTCTACACTGGGATAAAAATGTAAATGTATTTCTAAAAGTTAGTGAGAACCTGATTTGTTCAAAGGTTAATATCATGAAACGTGAAAGCATTTTGTCATTTTACTATGTGAAAGGAAAGTTAAAAGCTCTCTCAACCTCTCCTTGATTCATGTTTTAGATGAAATATTACATTGTGTTGATTGCCATTCACGTAGGCTCAGGAAACAATGTATGTAAACTTTGTAAAATGATGTTTAAAGAGGAGGCAAGAATCAGCTTCAGAACTAGAACACTTAGTTTTTGTGAAGAGCTCAACTTTACCTGAAATAAGACTCTGCCTCCCATCTTACTACATGTTAGAGTGGCTCCAAAATAAGACAGATTTCAGCTCATTTAAAGTGATATTCACAAGATTTTTTTTGTTCTAAAATTACTGTGATCTCAATCAGGGGATATAATAATTACTTAGTTGAAATTCAATATAGCTATTAAACAAACTAAATATATTTTTACTGTTGTTAATTTAATTTTGCATTTTTCCTTGTCAACTCTGTAATTGTTGCCTGATTAATGTTTTGCAGAAGTACTACTTCAAGAACAAACAACCTAAATTAATTTGAGATAATAAGGAATCTCCTATAGGACAGATAAGATAATATAGACCCCAATTAAATAAAAAGGGGGTAAATAACTGTAAAGTTATAGACATTGAAGTTAAAGTCCAGTACTCTTACTTTATGCCTGGTGAGACTGACTTGATAGATGTTTAAGATCAAACTTAGAATTGATACTAAATTAAAGTTTCCCTGAAAACCAGTATTTGGCTCTTTCCCTCAGAGTCAGCCTAAATCCAGGGAAAAAGATAACTTCTCTAAGGAGCTTTGCCACTCTGGGTCTTGTGACTTCACAATCAGGGAGATTAATGAGTCCACTAGAGGAAGGAAAGCCATCAGTGCACCTATTGCCAAGGAGGGTCATTAGGAAAGGGAGACATGCCTAAGGCTTCCAAGGGAAGGCACCTCACCAAGGAGACCCTACCTAAAGAATGGCACTAAAGGAGCTAAGAAGCTGCTCTCAAGTTCCTCACAAGTGATCCCTATGGGAACTCAGCTAACTCAAGAAAAAAAACAGGTCAGTTTTTCCAGATTGGCCTTAAACCCCTAGCAAAACAGTTACCCAAAACATAGCCATTCTTGGGCATTTAAAAAATAAACAATAGTTTAATGTAACTTAAGATATACATTTCTGTTAACCCTCTCTAAAATAAATAAAGACTGGAAGCTACAAAAGAGAGGATACTCAACATGTTATTTCTCATTGTCTAGTTGCTTTTGCGGTATTAGGCTGTCCATTACATACCAAAACTGATAATGCTCCGGCTTATACTAGTTCTTCTTTTCAACAGTTTTGCCACCAATTTTGTATTGAACACAAAACAGGTATTTCTTATAATCCTCAAGGTCAATCCATTGTAGAATGAGCTCATTTATCTATTAAGCTGCAATTACATAAAAGGGGGGTAGATAAGACCCTACTAATTAAACCTTAATCATATCTTGTTTGTTTTAAACTTTTTCAATTGTGATTCTGAAGGTCACACAGCAGCCTAGAATCATGTCTTCCACTGTGACAAGTTCATTGGGTCTAGTTTGGTGGAAAAATTTACAAACAGGTCAGTGGAAAGGAACAGATCCAGTAATAGTGGGGGTAGAGGCCCTGCTTGTGTCTGTTCAGAAGGAGCATTTTTATGCCATCAAGCATGGAGGACCTGGAGCCAAGGTGCAAACTGTTGAAGATCAAACCAGAGACATCATCCCTGACCTCCAGGGAGAACATGTAGTTGATGAGGAAAAGGAAGAGAAAGAACAATGTGAACCAAACACTCCACCTGCCATCATGGGCACAAATGAGAAATCTGATTCTGCAGGCTGAAAGTAGGACTGAACAAAAAGGAGAAGTTAAATCTCCAGTCACAATGTTTGCAGGCATGTTAGCTTTATTGACCTGTCAGGTTGCCATCCCTTCAGAACCAAGAGCCAAAACCTCCAAGCAGCTCTTAGAACAATTTTTTAAAAAAATATTTTAAAAGGGGGAGATTTGGGAAGCCATCTTTTATAGCAGAATTAGATGGTTCCCTGTCTAGTTCCCTAAGGGAAGTCTCCCCTAAATCCACCCTATCCTGTCCATCACAGAAGAATCTCCTCCTAGTCTTGGCCCCTTCCCTGTGCGTCTATAAATAAAAGAGAGTCAGGCTACTCCATGTTGTTGTTAAAGGTCAGAGCTGGTATTGCTAGACCCATCACACCTTGTCTCATTTAAAAAGAGTATTGGCTCTTGTGTGTTTATTGAATAGATAAGTTTATGGATAATTGATTGATTTACAGCCAACATAATCCTTTGGCAGTTAACATTTTTCTCATCCATGACTGAGAGACCATCACAAATCATAGTATATATCTTAGGAGAAAATGAATAAAAAATCTGTATTTAAAATAATATCATCTTTATGAATTTCAGCCTACACTCTTACCATCAGCAAATGTGTGGATTCACACTAACCCTAACCCTAAGTATTTTCTCACTTCAACACTCAAGTCAGTCTCCCTGACACACTGCAGGTGCCATTTTCCTATAATTACCAAATCGTGTCTGGAGTGTGTAATGATTGTTGGGATCCCACTGTAGGTGAGCTTTCCTATACCTTCAGAATTACAATTTAATATTGAAAATAATTTTTGATTATAATCTCATCTTGAGATTTTCTGGAATAATGTCTTAATTGTTTTAATCTTTCTCTTTTTCATTAAACTCAAGATACATAATGAAATCTGTACAGTTTTTGGTGAATTAAAATGGGAGGATTGCATAATAGTAGAGAATTCAACACTCTGAAGAAATGAATCTCAATGGAGTAGTTGTACCCATAAATATATTATTTTAGTGCTGTCTTTATTCTGGTTTATTACCAGATGTAATATCTTTAATACATCAACTGATTCAGCAATGAGAAGCATGCCCACTAAGACACATTATTTGAATTTTCCTTTGTGATCTTCCATTAAGTTCAAGTGTGAACTTTATTCTAAATATGATCATCCAATCTATACAGTATAGGCAATCATATTACCTATCTTCTAGACCTATTATGTGTGAAAGATTAAGTATCATATATGGAAGTGTTTCTGACATATAATGACATCTATAGGCATGTTGACAATTATGTTGAAATTATTTAGTTATTCATGCCTTTGACTTGGGAGAATTAACTAATAATGACTACATCTTTTCTGCCTCACTGTACCTCCATAATGTTAGAACATCTTAGCAATATGTGCAGAAAGATCTCTGGTGGTATTTTAGGACTGTGTTTGAATCCCAGTGTTGCTTTCCATCTTATATTCCTGTTATTATCATGAGCAGAATATCTATTCTAAGTGAGCCAAGTCCAGTTATAAAATATTAGTAGGAATATATCTTAATGTTTTCTCCTCAGTCATCTGGAATCATATTGGTAAGTAAAGTCAGAGTTAAAAATAAATTCAGAATCATTCCACTGTAAGATTTCCATTAGAGAAAAAGCATTTGATTCAAGACTGAAAGGTCTACCTCCTAACGAGTCCCAATTTCCTTCTCTATTAAGCAGTTTTCAAGTTCAGAGGCCCAAGAAAAAATGACACAGAAAATTTGATGTTGATCCACTGATGAAATATTTCCTCTATGAGACAATTTTTGTTCTTTAATTCAAGTGTCTGAAATAGTAAGTACATATTTTAAATCATTTATAGTCACATATTAAAAAATATTAGTCATCAGAAAATTATGCATGTGAAGCTAAATCATTTCAGGACTCTCTGGACTGTGCAGACCTATAAGGCTAGATATTAAGAGAAACCAGAAAGTTAAATATTCATGAACATGGGACACCATTTAAAAATCTGAAGTGGTGTAGATACTTATTAAAATATTAAATTGTTGATTTTTTTATTTTGCTTTTTACTTGGAATCTACTAGTTGTACTGGATATGGGACATAGCATTATAATTTCAGAGTTTGGGTATTCAATGTGTATACAGTGTGTAGTGATCAAATCAGAGCTATTCCCATCTTATCAAATATTATTTTTTATATTTGAAACCTGCAATCTCTGCTGTGGTTATTATGAATTGTGTAAGTAATTCTCATAGACTGTAATCATCCTATTATGCTATAAAACCTGTGTGACTTTACCCTTTTAGCTATCTTTAGAATTCCTTAACCACCTTCTATCTCATTCCCTTTCTTATCATAGATCTAGGTAGCTTTTCTGTTCTCGACTTCTGTGTGATCAATTTTTCAGTTTCAAAACATGAGAGCAAACATGCATTATTTGTGGAAAATTAAAACTGTCAGCGACCACAAGGAAAAGACAGTCTTATCCACAGTTGCACAGAGATACAATTTTCTACATTCACTCATTCAGTATTTTGGATGTTGTCACCAATGATAAGTCCAGAAAAAAGAATAGAAAGATATAAATCTAATGTCCATATGTCTAAGCTTTTAGGGGTTACATTGATCACTAGAACATAGATATCTTATTTTGTGACACCTATGCATATTTAAATGGTTTATGCTCATTTTTTAAAATTTATTTCACATAAGTCAAATATGAATATATTTATAGTGTAAGTTTAAATGGATCCATATTAACATAGAATAAATAACTTTAAATAATTTTACTAAGGTGCAGTGGCAAATACCTGTATTGCACTGACTGAGGAGTCTGAGACAGGAGGATTGCAAGTTGAAAGCCAGCTTCAATAACTTAGCAAGGTCCTAATCAATTTTGTGAGACCCTACATCAAAATAAAAAAAAAAAAAAGTGGTGATGTGACTTGGTCATTAATTGCCTTGGGTTCAATTCCTGATACTAAAACAAACAAAATTTAAAATTGCTTTCTCTGAACAAAAAAAGTATATTATGAAACAAACCAAAAAATGCATTCTATCACATTATTTCTGTGACTGACATACAGGATTGCCTTTAAATAATTTTAAATATTTTAGCCTTACAAAATCAAAGCATTTTAACACTCATTGAATGGTATGTTTTAATCACTTGTGACTCAATGCCATTGGATGATGTAAGTTCCATATGACTGTGGATTCTTCATTTCTACAAAGAGGAGTAATAAAATGCAGGAATGTACAGTGTCATAAATTTGCAATAATATTCAAGAATTTGTGGATTTCTTTGTTCATTGCCTTATAATCATTGGACAGTTGTTTTCTGAAAGTGAGTTTCTGTATTAGTAGCAGGAAAAACTTAGACTCTCTCCCCATATTATGCATCAAAGAAAGGGACACAATTTGATGTAATCTTAAGCACAACTAATCTTACTCCTAGTAATGCCAGGAGAAAATTCAGAAAAATACTTTGTCATCCTGCTACCTCCAATTTTAAAACACAAATCACTAAATGAAGTACATCAGAATATATGACTAAAATTCTGTAAATATTTTATAGTAACTATTATGAAGAAATGTCTATAGTAATGTGTATGCTGATGTACAATTATAGTTAGAAAGCATTCTGGGCAATGTGCACCCTTCATAGAGATAAGGTAAGAGAAATTCTGAGGCACATCCCTTCCAACTGTTCCTCATTGTGATCATGCATGGCACAGCATGGTCTAGGTGGTCAGGGTCAGAATAAAAATTTTTTACTATGATTAGGCTGATCTGAGAAATACTCCTCATATAAAAGCCTATGGGTTGAAGCTGCCAGTTTGGTACCTGTATGCCCTCTTGTACCCAGTGCTAATATTGTACTTTACAAACCAGAGAAATCAACCTGCCTCCAAACTGGACATTCTATATATAAAGATGTGAAAATCACAGCGATCTAAATCCTTTTTTTTTCTTGGAATTTTCTTATATCCAGAATAAACATGCCACATACCCAATGTCTCCTACTTTATCCTTTAAATGTGAGTTCTTTCAAGACTCTTTTCTTGTATCTTTCTTTACCCTACAAAGCATAATCAAAAAATTCCCAGTACAGTGGCAAAGATGAGAACATGACATCCTTCACCCAAATATACACAGCATGGCTTCCAAACATTCCGAACATCAAACCAACAGAAATCTGTAAAAATGCTTCATTTAAGTTGAGGCTGGGCCTGCAATGATACAGGGAAACCAGTTTTAAAATACCCACTGTTACTCCTAAATGACATCAGCAGAAACTAAGATATGTATTCAGCACCAATTCACTCAATTTCTTAATGGAATAATATCTTCTGGATGCACAGCACAACAGATTGAGAAAGTGCAATGCCAAAAACAGCTCTCTCTTGTCATCACCTCTAGTTTTCCCAGCTGATACTAAGGTTGGCATGGAACTACCCCAGGTATACAAGTTCATTTCATTTGCAGAGAATCTGGTAGTGTGCCCCAGAATTGTACTACTTCCAAAACAGAACTGCAGTTGACATTTTGAATTTCATGCCATTAAATTCAGGTGAGCACCTTGCTTCTTCAAGAACTTGCTGATTAAATTCCCACTAGAGCATTTTTGTGAGTATCATATAACCTCTCATTTCCTGAGAGTTGTTTCATCACCAGGAATGCCTACTCTTAAGCAATCCAGGTCATGGAGGGAGCCTGTTGATTCCTACCACAATGTCATGTGGAAAATTTCCTTTGGAATGAACTCCCACTTAAAAGTGTTACACTTCTAACTGTGTTTTATTCACTTGATTCAACAGAGGAGAAAATGTTGAAGAATTGGAGGGTTGGCATTATCTCAAGAGTATTGTAGGTGACTGGATCCTCTTTTGGTCTGACTCTGTGAAAGCTGGACTGGAAAACCATCCCAAGGTGAAAGCAAATACATCTAATGAATTTTTAATTTCACATATGAAAGCAATCCTGCCAGAATCCTTAGTTGCATGAAAGACCCACAGTCTTCAAGGGAAGGTGTTATGAGAGAAAGATTTATCCTTGTTGATTTAAGGAGGAAAATGGTTGTAGCTAATCACTGAACATATAATTTTGCCAGTGGTCCATGGTGGCCTGGGGCAAAGGAGAGGAAGGCACATGTGGGAAAAATTATATACTAAGGTCTTTAGTATATAAGAGATTATTGGTTTTTTTCAAACTTTAGCATTGATTGAAACAATCAATTCCTATTTTTCCCACACTGCCTCTTCATCCTGGAATTTTAAAAAAAAAATTTAACCAGCAGATTTCTGGACAAAACAAACATCCCACTGGAGGTGCTAGATCTTCTCAATTATTTCAGGTACGAGCGAGGCTGAAGAAGGAGGTTCTTCAGGGCAAAGTCAGTTTCCCTAATTTAGGGAAGGCATAAGCAACATAGCCACACTCTTTCTGTAAACAAAAATATGCAAAGGACTGAGGTGATGGCTTACTGGATCAGAGACCCCAGGTACAATATGTGTTTAAGGAATTAAAAAAAGGAAAGCAATAGTGAAATTTCATATTTCCTGTGGCTGTGTTTGCAGCAAATTTTCTCAAGAATATTGCACTGAGATTAGTTCTAGAAATTTACTTCCATTGGACGGTCCATCATTCATAATCCTGCCATCCTGGTTTTGATCCTTCTCAAATGTATAAATTGATTACCAGTGATCCTGAGAAATGAGAGCAAAAATAGAGACATGTAAGATATTCAAAGTCAAAAGGACTAGTATCCAGTAACTTGGAATCGAAGGGTGAGGAGATTCCAGGCTCAGGTAGGAGAATGCACATTGTTTCTCTCCACAGGGGATGATTCTGGACCATGGGCAACATGGCTTCAAATGAGTGACTGCTGTGATATCCTGGGTCCTCTCCAGATACAGGCTGATGTCACAGAAAGGCAGTAAGACAGCACAAAGATGTCACAGTTCCCATGGCAAGCAGAGATGCTTGTCCTCCTTGTTTCTTCAGAAAATAATTTAAGTAAAGTACCAGCTCAGCTGTGATGGTAAGAGGGAAGAGGAAGGGGACATGTCCCTGCAGCCTAATGTTTTCAAGAAATACAATCCAAACTTCTTCACCCAGGAGCAAAGGAGTCAGGGTGTGTTAGGGGCATAGCCCTGCTGGGCTATGGGTGATCAAATTCCCTTCAGTGCAAGAGTCCATGCTGAAGCCTGCCAGTCTGCACTACCCTGCAGTCCTGCTCAGAGGTGCTGTCCGTGTTTGGCCGCATCAGGCATCATGACCACATGGCTGCTACAGGCAATTGGTCCCACTGGACCTACTGGACTTGGGAGGGATGGATGTGTTCAGGAAAGCATGAGGATCAACCAGCCTAGAATGGGCCCCAGAGGCATTGCCCTCTGAATCCACTGCTTTTGGTCTGGACTCATTCGGGATTTTGCTCAGTCAGGTACCTGGCCTAGGGCCTTACCAGCAAAATGCAAAGATGACTTCTGACACCTGAGGGCAGGGAACATCAGGTGCAGTTGGGTGGATTCAGTGATGATGGAATTAGCCAATGGACACAAACTTTGGTGGGGTTCCCCTCATTTTCCTTGAATGTCCAAATGCGTGAGTATTAGAATCTGTGAAGTGTGACTTCTAAGTGTAGGTGTGTAGCTGCTGTGATGCCTAGGGAGGAGAGGAGGGAGTGAATCACTGAGCATGAGTGATGGAGGCCAGAAAAGAGCTAGTAAGTGAGGAGAGATGTTCTCTGCACACTCCACCTATCAGTACCCACTTGCTTGCTGCTGGCTGAACTAAGCTACACTCTGAAACTCTCTTGGTAGGAGTTTCCAAGTGGCCTTTGAACTCATGTTTTAGAGGGAGAAATATCTGGTCAATCAGTCTCAACAGAATTGTTCATCCTCTTGCACTGACTTCTGCCTATCTGACACAGGGCCCTCTGTGACAATGCCAAGGGTTGTTTCAGTAGCCCCTGAAAGATGCAGACTAGAAGCTAGTGCCAAGGATACTGGGACAAAGATGCTCCAATAAAGTGAACGTGATGGATAAAACAAATGTCTGAGAGTGACCTGGTGGACTCATTTTTTACAGAGCATCATATCATCTTGTAACATGCATCATGATGATAGAGTGGAATGTTACAAAACTTCAAATAAGAATACAGAAAAGGAAGAGTTGAGGACATTCTGTGGTGTACTAAAACAGAGGGGTGTTGGAGATGAGAACCAACTTCAGTGAACAGAAACTAAAAAAAATGTCATTGTTAATGATCTCCCAAGAACCAGCACGACATTTCTTCACCTTAAAACTACTACACAATTACAACAGGAAGGAATTGTGAAGTCATTCTCTAAGCAAACATTATTACTGACAATAATTCAATGTGCAAAGGAAACAAATGCCCTTGCAAATTTTTGGACCTATCCTGTTGCTTGCAATGAACAGCTGTTTACACTTATGCTGATTTGGCTCTTCTGGCACATGACCTCTGAAGAAAGACTTTCCTTACCCCATAGTAACTACACACAAGCACTTAAACAAGTAATAATTTGCAAGTGCAGCACTGAATGATGAATCTTGAAACAAAGAGTGCACCTCAACATCAGAGAGGTAAAGAAAAAAACTGTTAAAACAAAAATGAAAACCCAATATGGGCAAATCTTGAATTTTAAAAGCAGATGAATTTAAAGAACAACTAAAGATGTGATGGGAGTTCTCTATGATGAAAAACAGAATCTAAAGCATTTCCAAAATACAAAATCCTTTTTTGTTGTTGTTGTAATTTTCTCATATCCTCTGCAAACATGCCACATATTCAATGTCTCTGATTTCACTCTATGTGAGTTCTTTCAAAAAGGACTTCTTGAATTATTTATTACCCTACAAAGCACAATCAAAAAATTCTCAGAGGGCTGGGGAGATAGCTCAGTTGGTAGAGTGCTTACCTCCTAAGCACAAGGCCCTGGGTTCCATCCCCAGCACGGAAAAAAAAAAAAAAAATTCTCAGAACCATAGCAAAAATGAGAACACCATATCCTTGAAACAAATCTAAACAGAGTAGCTTCTGGATAGCCATCAAATCAACAAAAGTTTGTAAAAATGCTTCATTTTAATTGAAGATGAACCTCCAATGATACAGGAAAACCAGTTTTTAAATACACACTGTTCCCCCTGAGTGATATCAGCAGAAACTAAGATATGCATTAAAGACCAATTCACTCAATTTCTTAATGGAATACTGTTGGGACTAATGACATGTTAACTAACTCAGGCTGACTCCTTACTCCCTGGCGAGTGAGCAAAATCAAGACTCAAAGGCGGTTTCAAAGATTCACAATGATAAACCGGACCACAGTCAGGGATTGGTTAACAACAGTTCCGTGAACGTGATCAGCTCTGCTTGCCATATAGTCCAATGGGACTCTCACCTGCATGAACCCCCATGCCTTGCTGACCTTTAAGCTGATTGGTTCCTGCCTAGCCCCCACCCTACATAAAAGCTCTGCGACTTCCTCAATAAATGAGTTCCTGCTGTGACGGGTCTCCCTGACATGTCTGATTGTCCTCTGCCCAGAGGGTTGGGAGCGGGCGGTCAGTTGACCCTACCTATCCTGGTCTGACCTTGTTGGGGGGTGTCCCCTTCCCTTGTCGCTGGTCAAGAGGAGCAAGGGGGCTTAAGACCCCGACAGAATACTGTTGTCACAATGCACAACACAACAGACTGAGAAAATGCAGTGCCAAAAGCAGCTCCCTCTTTTGTCATCACCTCTAGGTTTCCCAGCTGACATTTAGGTTGACATGGAACTGGCCTAGGTTGGCCTAGGTGTGCAAGTTCTATTCATTTGCAGAGAGCCTTGGGGTATACTCCAGATGTACTACTTCACAAACACTGTTGCAGTTGACATTTTGTATTACATGCCATTAAACACAAGTGAGCTCCTTTCTTCTTCAAAAACTTGCTGATTAAATCCCCATTTGAGCATTTTCATGAATATTACATAATCTATCAATTCCTGATAGTTGTCTCACTTCCAGGAGTGCCATTCTTAATCAATCCAGGTCACTGAAGGAGCACCGTTGATTCCTACCACAGTGTCATGCTGAAAACTCTCATTGGAAGGAACTTCAACTTAAAAGTGCTACTTTTCCAACTGTGTTCTATTCACTTCATTTAACAGAGGAGAAAATGTTGAGGAATTGGATGTTGGCATTATCAAAGAGGCTGAGTATGGTAGGTGACTGGATCCTCTTCTGTTCTGACTCTGTGAAATGCTTGGCTGGAAAATCATCCCAAGGCAAAACCGAACACATTCTAACAAATTTTTAATTTCACACTTAAAAAAAAAATCAAGCTAGCATTCTTAGTTGCAGTAAAAGTCCTACTGTCTTCCAAGGTGGGTGTCATGAGAGAAAGATTTATCCCTGTCAAGTTAAGGAGGAAACGGTTTGTAGCTGAACACTGAGCACAAAATTTTCCCAGTGGTCCATGGTGGGTTGGGGCAGGAGGAGAGGCAGGCACATGTGGAAAATATTATGTGATCACATCATTATTTTATAAGGGGATTTTGGGGTCCATTCAATTCTGAACACCAAGCCTTTGAAACCATGATCAATTTCTATTTGTCCCAAACTGCCTCCTCCTCCTGGAATTTTCCTTTCAAAATTCTAACCAGCAGATATCTGGGCACAACAAATGACAGAGTGGAGTTGCTGGATCTTCCCAATTATTTCAGGTATGGGACAGGCTGAGGAAGGAGGTTGTCCAGGGCAATGACAGTTCCCTTAAGTTAGGGAAGGCCTCAGCAAATTAGCAAGATCCTGACAGTAAATATAAATATACAATGTGAAAAGGTGATGGCTCCCTGGATCAGTGACCCCAGGTACAATATGTGTTGGAAGAATAAAAAAAAAAAAAAAAAAAAAAGCAACACCAAATTGTCATACTTCCTGTGGTTGTGTTTGCATCAGATCTTCTCAAGAAATATTGCACTGAGATTCGGTCTGGAAAGTTACTTCCATTGAACTTGTCCATCATTCGAAATCCTGCTATACTGGTTTTGATTCTTCTCAAAAAAATGCCTAAGTTGGTTAACAGTAATCCTGTGAAATGATATCAAAATAGGAGATAGCTAAGATATTCATAGTTGAAAGGGCTCTCATCATGCAATGTGCAATTGATGGGCAAGAGGATTCCTGGCTCAGGTAAGAGAGTGCACTTTGCTTCTATTTGCAGTTAGTGTTTCTGGTCCTTTGGCAACATAGGTCCAAATGAGTTCCTGTTGTGACATCCTGGCCTCTCTTCAGATACCACCTGTTGTCACAGAAAGGCAGAATGGAAGCACGATGACACCATGGTTCCATGGCAACCAAAGATACTTCTGCTCCTGGCCACTTCAGATAATTAATCAAGTCAAGCACCAGCTCAGCTGTGATAGTGATAGGGAAGATAAAGGGATCGAGTCCCTGGAGGCTACTGTTTTCAAGAACTGTGATGATAACTTCTTCACCCAGGAGCAGAGGAGCCAGGGTATGTTTGAGGCACAGCCACATAGACAAATGGGTGATCAAGGTCCTCCAAATGCAAGGGACCCTGTTGAAGCCTGAGAGCCCACACTACCTTGCAGGCTGCTAGGTTGTGTTGTCCACAGTTGGCTGCACTAGGCATCAAGGCCACATAGTTACCAGTGTCCTGCTGCACACAGTTGGCCCCCAAGAGGACTACCGAACCTGGGAGGTTCAGAGAGATTCACAAGGGCATGAGGATCACTGAGTCTAACATGTGTCCCAGTTTCATTGTCCTCTAAATCCACTCCTGTAGGTCCGGGCACACTCAGGATTTTGCCAGTCAGGTAACTGGCTTTGGGCCTTACTATTGAAATGGAGTGATGGCTGTAGACAGCTGAGAGCAGAGTAGCATTGAGTGCAGCTGGGTGGATTTGATGATGACTGAATTGGGAAACATCCAAAAACTCAGGTGGGGTTTCCTTCATTCTCCTTGAATGTACAAACACATGATGGGTGGAACCTGTGAAGTTTGACTTCTGAGTGGAGGTGGGTGGCTGCTGTGATGCCTAGTGAAGAGAGAGGGATTGAATCACTGAGCACTTGTGATGGAGGTCAGGAAAGAGCTAGAAAGGGAGGAAAGATATTCTGCACTCACTCCACCTGCCAGTCCCCACTTGCTTTGCTGCTGGTCCATAACTAGGCTACACTCTGAAATTCTCTTGGTAGAAGTTTCGAAGGGGCATTTGACATCTGGCCAATCTGTCTTGACAGAAGGGTTCATTCTCTTGCACTGATTTCTGCCTGTCTGACACAGGGCCAATGTGAAAATGCCAATGGAGGCCCTGGAGGATGTAGACTACAGGCTAGTGCCACAGATCCTGGCAACAATATGCTCCAATCAAGTGAATGGGATAGATGAAACATGATGAGCACAGTTTTCCAGGGCATATATCATCTTGTAGCATGTATCATGATGAAAGAGAGGAATGTTACAAAGCTTTGAAGTGGAATATATAAAAAGAAAAGTGCTAAGAACTTTCTGTGGGGCAGTTAGACAAGGGGTTTTGGAGGTGAAAACCAACTGCAGTGAACAGACAAAAAAATTTTCATTGTTAATGGTCTCCCCAAAAAATACCAGGTCATTTCTTCACCTTCAAACTACTACACCAATACAACACTAAAAAAGTGTGAGATCCTTCATTAAGAAGATATAACTACTGACAATAACTCCACTTGCAAAGGACCCAAATGTTCTTGCAATTCATTGGACCTATCCTGTTGTGTGCAAGGGACAGCTGTTTACACGTATGCTGATTTGTTTTTTCTGGCACAAAACCACTGAGGAAAGACTTTCCTTACTCCACAGCACCTACACACAAGCACTTAAACAAGTAGAAATTTGGAAGTGCAGCACTGAATGATGTCTCTCAAAATAAAAGTGCACCTGAATATCAGAGATGAAATAAAATATAGCTAAAATACAAAAGTGAAAACCCAATATGGATGCATCCTGAATTTCAAAAGAAGAAAATTTTTAAAGAATAACTAAAGAGGTGATGGGAGTTACCTACTGTGAAAAATAGAATCTAAGGTATTCTAAACTACAAAATCCTTTTTCCCTGTAATTTTCATATATCCAACACAAACATGCTGCATATACAATGTCTCTGATTTCTTTAAATGTGAGTTCTTTCAAAAAGTTGTTTTGTATAATACCTTACCCTACAAAGCACAAATAAAAAATTCTCAGAACCATGGCAAATATGAGATTACCCAAATCTAAACAGCAGAGCTTCTGAACATTCATCAAATCAACAAAAGTCTGTAAAAATCTTCATTCAAATTGAGGTTGGGCCTCCAATGATACAGGGAAACCAGTTTTAAATACCCATTGTACATCCAGAGTGACATCAGCAGAAACTAAGATATGTATTCAGCACCAATTCACTCAATTTCTTAAAGGAGTTATATCGTCAAATGCACAGCCCAACAGACAAAAAAATGCAGTGCCAAAAGCAGTTTTCTTTTGTCATCACCTTTAGGTTTCCTAGTTGACATTTCAGTTGACATGGTACCGGACAAGATGTAAAAGTTCAGTTAATTTGCAGAGAGCCTGAGAGTATGCCCCAGAAATCTACTCTCCCAAACACTTCTGCAGTTGGCATTTTGAATTTCCTGCCATTAAACATGGGTGCGATCATTTCTTCTTCAAAAACTTGCTGATTAAATGCCCACTTCAGCATTTTCATGAGTATCATATAATCTATCAATTCCTGGTAGTTGTCTCATCTCTAGGAATGCTTGCTCTTAAGCAATCCAGGTCACTGGGGGAGCACTGCTGATTCCTACCAGAGTGTCATGCTGAAAACTGTCATTGGAATGAACTTCCACTTAAAAGTGCTACTTTTCTAACTGTGTTCTATTTACTTCATTTAAAAGAGGAGAAAATGTTGAGGAATTGAAGGGTTGGCATTTTCTGAAGAGGCAAAGTATGGTGGGTAACTGAATCTTCTGGTCTGACTGTGAAATTCTTGCCTGGAAAACCATCCCAAAGCAAACCAAAAACATTCTAATAAATTTTTAATTTCACATTAAAAAAAAAAATCCTGCCAGAATCCTTAGATGCATGAAAAGACCTACAGTCTTCAAGAGTGGGTGTCATGAGAGAAAGATTTATCCCTGTTATTTAAGGAGGAAAATGGTTGTAGCTAAACACTGAGTAGACAGTTTTCCTAGTGGTCCCTGGCGGCCTAAGGCAGGAGGAGAGGCAGGCACATGTGAGAAACTTTATGTGCTCAGGTTGTTATTATATAAGGAGATTTTTGGGGTTATTCAAACCTAAATCCCAAGCCTTTAAAAACACAATTAATTCCTACTGGTCCCACACTGCCTTCTTTTCTTGGAATTCTCCTTTCAAAAATTCTAAACAACAGATATCTGGGCAAAACACATGGACCCATGGAGGTGCTGGATCTTCCCAATTATTTCAGGTATAAGGCAGACTGAGGAAGAAGGTTCTTCAGGGAAAAGTCAGTTTCCCTAAATTAGGGAAGGCCTAAGCAACATAGCCAGATCCTGTCTCTAAATAAAAATATGTATAAGAAAGAGGTGATGGCTCACTAAATAAGTGACCCCAGGTATATTAGGTGCTGGCAGAATTAAAAAAAAAAAAAAAGTTCACCAATTTTTCATACTTCCTGTGACTTTGTTTGCAGCAAATCTTCTCAACAATCATTGCACACAGCTTAGGTTTAGAAAATCTTGCTACCCTGGTTTTGACTTCTCAAAGAAATGCCTAAGTTGGTTATTAGTGAACCTGTAAAGTGAGAGCAAAAGAGGAGACAGTTAAGATATTCAAATTCAAAGGGCTGACATCCAGCAACATGGGATTGTAGGTGGAGGAGATTCCAGGCTCAGGTAGGAGAGTGTAGTTTTATTCTCTCCACAGTGGGTGTTCCTGGCCTTGGGCAACATGGGTCCAAATGAATGCCTGCTGTGACATCCTGGCTGCTCTGCAGATACCACTTTATGTCACAAAAAGGCAGAATGACAACCTGAGAAGTCACAGTTCCCATGGCAACCAGAGATGTTTTTGCTCCTGGGAGCTTCAGAAAATGTTTCAAGTCAAGTGCTGGCACAGCAGTGATGGTAAAAGTGAAGAGTTAGGGGCCGAGTCCCAGGAGGCTACTGTTTTCAGGAAATGCGATCCTAACTACTTCACTCAGGAGCAAAGGAGACAGAATGTATTGTTGGCACAACCCTGGGGGCCTATGAGGGATTCAGTTCCCTCCCTTGCAAGGGACCCCCACTGAAGCCTGACAGCCTGCACTATTCTACAGGCCCACTAGGTGGCGCGATCCACGTTTGGCCGCACCAGGCATCATGGCCACATGGCAATTGTTACCACCAGGACTACTGAACCTGGGAGAAACAGATACTTTCAGGCAGGCAGGAGGATCACCCAGTCAAGCTCGGACCCCAGCGGCATTGACCTCTGAATCCGCACCTCCCAGTGTCACTCGGGATTTTGCCCAGTCAGGTACCGTTCTAGGGCTTTATGAGCAAAATGGAATGATGGCTGTTGACAGCTGAGTGTAGGGGAGATTCCAGTGTAGCTGAATGTATTCCATGATGACTGAAGTGGAAAACATCCACAAAATCTGGTGGGGTTCCCCTAATTTTCCTTGAATGCCCAAACGCATGACAGTTGAAACCTGTGAAGTTTTACTTCTAAGTGGAGGTGGGTGGCTGCTGTGAAGCCCAGTGAGTAAAAGAGTGTGTCAATCACTGAGCACGTGTGATGGAGGCCAGGAAAGAGCTAGCAATTGTGCAGATGTTCTGTGCACACTCCACCTGTCAGGCCCCACTAGCTTTGCTGCTAGGCCACAATTAGGGAGCACTCTGACCTACTCTTTAAGTAGTTTCCAAGTGGCCCTTGAACTCACATTTGAGAGGCAGAAATATATGGTCTATCTGTCTTGACAGAAGGGTTCAATCTTTTGCTCTGACTACTGCCTGTCTGACACAGGGCCCTCTGTGACAATGTCAAGGATCTTAGTAGCAGCCCCTGGAGGATGCAGACTACAGGCTAGTGCCACAGATTCTGGGAAAAAGATGATCTGATAAAGTGAATATGATGGATGAAACAAGGGCCTGATAGTGACATGATAAGCACAATTTTCAGAACATAATATCATCTTGTAACCTGCACGATGATGAATGAGAGGAATGTTACAAAGCTTCAAAGCTGAACATGAAAAAAAAGAAGAGCAATACAAAAAAAGAAGAGCTAAGGACTTTCTGTGGGGCAGCTAAAACGACAGGTGTTGGAGATGAAAACAAACATCAGTGAACAGACATATAAAATTGTCATTGTTAGTCACAAGTAGTTATTGCAAGATCATTCTGTAAGCAACAATAATTGCTGACAATAGTTCAACTGGCAAAGGACATTAATGCCCTTGCAAATTCCTGGCTCATTCCTGTGGCTTGCAAGGGACAGTGGATTACATACATACTGATTTAGCTCTCCTGGCACATGACCTATGAGGAAAGGCTTTCCTTACACCAGAGCACTTAAAGTACAAATTTGATAATGCAGCACCGACCAATGGCTTTTGAAATAAAGAATGCACCACAACATCAGAAATTTAATCAAAAACATCTCTGCTAAAATACAACACCCAGTATGGGTGAAACCTCAATTTCATAAGCAGACAATTTTAAAGAATAACAAAAAGTGTGATGGGACGCACTGAACAGGGGAAGCAGGTACTAAAGCACTTTCAAAATTAAAAATCCTTTTTTTTTCTAGTAATTGCTTATATTCACATCAAACATACCACATACCTAATGTCTCTGATGTCATTTTTAAATATCAGTTCTTTCAACAGGAGTTCTTGTGTCATTTTTTTACCCTACAATGAACAATTAAATAATTCCTAGAACAATGGAAAAGATGAGAAAACCACATCCTTCACCCAATTCTACACACCATCTCTTAAGAATATCCATCAAAATTAACAAAAGTCTACAAAAATGCTTTATTAGTAGAGACTGGACCTCCAACGATACAGGAAAACCAGGTTTTGAATACCTCCTGAAATATATCAGCAGAAGCTAAGATATGTATGCAACCCCAATTCATACAATTCTTTAATAAAATAATATCTATCACAATGCAGCACACAACAGACTGAGAAAATGCAGAACCAAGGTCAGCTCCTTGTTTGTTTTCACCTCTTGGTTTTTCAGTTGACAGGTTGAGTTGGAAAACTTCCAGCTGAAGAAGTTCACTTCATTTACAGGGAAGATGGGCTTGTGCCCCAGAATTCTACTAGCTCAAAAAAACTACTATAGTTGACATTTTGAATATCATGCCATTCAACTCTGGTGAGCATTTTCTTCTTCAAGAACTTGTGGACTAAATACCAGCATCTGCATGTTCATGAGAATGATATAACCTATCAGTTTCTGAGAGTTGTTTCATCTAAAGGAATACCTACTCTTAGGAACTCCAAGTCACTGGGGAAGCACCGGTGACTGCCACCACAGCTCCATTCTGAAAACTATCTTTGGAATATGCTTCCCCTTACCACTTTTCCAACCATGTTTTACTCACTGGATTTAACAGAGGACAAAATGTGAAATCGGTGGATTGATGTTATCTGCAGAGGCTCTGTAAGGTAAGAGACTGAATCAGCTTCTGGTCTGACTTGGTAAAAAACCTTTCAGAAAAAAACATCCCAAGGCAACGTCGAACAAATAACAAATTTTCAATTTCACTTTTGAAAACAATCCTGCAAGAAACCTTGGTTGCCTGTCAGGACCCGCAGTCTTGGGAGGGTATCATGAGAGAAGGATTTATCCCTACCTAAGGAGGAAAAGATTGTAACTGAACACTGAGCAGACAATTATCCCAGTGATCCAAGATGGCCTGGGGCATGAGGAGAGGAAGGCACATGTGGGAAATATTATGTGGTCATGTTGTTATTATAAAAGGGGTTTTGGGATCATTTACACCTGAAACCCAAGCTGTTACAATCACGTCTATTCATTCCTTTCTGACTTTTTTGATTATCCATGACTTTTCATTTGAAACATTCTAACCAGAAGATATCTGGGCAAAAGGCATAGCCAATTGGAGGTGTTGCATCTTGCGAGTTTTCTCAGGTATGGGGCAGGCTGAGGAAGGTGATTCTCAAAGACGAAGCCAGTTTCCCTAAATTAGGGAATGCATAAGCAACTTAGATGCTGTCTGTAAATATTAATAAGAAAATGGAAGAGGTGATGGCTCACAGGGTCACTGATCTCAGGCACAATATTTGCTGGCAGAAAAAAAGAAAAAAGAAAAACCTCATCCAATTTTGAAGCTTCTGGTAGTTATGTTTGCAGCAATTCCTGTCAAAAATCATTACACGTGATTAGTTGCAGATCATTATATCTGTTGAACTCTCATTCATTTATTTCCATTCAAATTCCATCTACCCTGGTGTGATCCTTCTCAAAGAAATGCCTAACTTGGTTACTAGTGTTTCTGTGAATGTAGAGTCAAAGACAGAAGACCTACAGTATTCAAAGTGGAAGGGGTTGGCATCCAGCATGTTGGGTTTGAAGGGCACGAATGTTCCAGGCTCTTGTAGGGGAATGCACTTTGTTTCTCTCAACAGGTGTTGTCTCTGTGCCTTGTGCAGCATGGATTTCCATTAGTGGCTTCCATGAGATCCTGGTTGCACTGCAGATACCTCCTGATATCAGAGAAAGGGAATGAAAGGGTTATGATATCATGGTTGCCATGGCAAACAGAAAGTCTTAGGGTCCTGGATCCTTCAAGATTCTAAATGAGCTCCGGCTCAGCAGTAACTGTAAGAGGGAAGCTGAAGGGAGTGAGATCCAGGGGCCTGCCATTTTCAAGAAACTCCATCCTAACATGGTTGCCCAGGACCAGAGTAGCCAGGGTGTGTTGAGAGCCCGGCCCCGCTCCCGCTGCTGGCTTTAATCTAACCTGCTCCATTTAAGAGGAGGGACCCCACTGAAGACCATTAGTCCGCAGTATTCTTAATGCCTACTATGTGGCGCTGTCCTCCTATGGCCTCACCAAGTATCATGGCTGACTTGCCACCCGGATCCTGTTGCTTGTCTGAACCTGTCTTGAACCGGGAAGAGACAAAAGGGTGCAGAAGGTCAGTGGATTACCCACTTTATCACAGTTCCCTATAGCATTGCTCTCTGAATCCAATCCTCCAGATTTGGCTCATGTGGGATTTTACTGAGTCATGAACCTGACCTTTGGTGCTACCAGCTACACAGAATGTTGGCTGTGCACAGCTCAGGGCAGGGGAATATGAAGTGCAGCTCTGGGGTTAGGTGATGATTGAATTGGGAAACATCACAAACTCTGATGGGATAATCCCCATTTCCGGGAATTCCCAAACAGGAGATAGCTAGACCTAGAGAAGTTGGATTTCTAAGAGGATGTGGGTGGATACTGATTTCTAATGAGAAGAGGAGGGAGTAATCACTCAGCATGTGGGATGGAGGCCAGGAAAGAGGTAGCAGCCTGGGAGAGAAGCTCTGTGCTCACTCCACTACCACTGCCCCACATCCTTGCTGCTGCCTTACAACTAGGCTGCACTCAGAAATTCTCTTGGTATTGATACCGCCGTTTACTTGTGACGAGTTGTGCTCCTTCTAATGTTGAAGATTGAACACTAGAGAAGCACGCCAAGGCAAGCATATTAAGCAGGTTTTATTTAAAGGTAATAATACAGACTTCTACCGGCAGGAAGAAGGGGGCCATGGCTGATGTTCTAAAAGTCCCAAGAAGTGAGCACACCCTACATCTTTTATAGGTTAAAGTCCCTTTTGTTCTCCAGTTCTCTCCCCCCTTATCTCTCCTTCCTGCCTACATGACTAGGCCTGGTTTTGCATTAAGTGAGAAGCCATGGGCAGGGGGAAGGCCAAGGTGATTCAGGCAGGCAAGGACCCAGGGGGCATTAATTAGCAGCTCCATGCTTGCACTCCTTGATAAGGGCAGGTAAATTTGGTAATCAATGGGCTCTGGAGATCCTTGACATTCCATTCTTCCAGTGGCAGTCTCCAACTTTCAGAAGCAGATAGCTTCATGGCTTCATTTCCTTGAATTGACCGATTCCCTATTTCTACACTAACTACCTGTCCTTAATTCTGGCTTCATTTCCCCCTTTAGCTTTAGGAACTCCTAACTGCTATAAGGAAAAGAAAAGGGGGCACCAATTGTTCTGGCTGCTTCAAGCTAAAAGGGGGCAGCAAGGGACAAGCAGTTTGGAGTTCCTTTTTTTAAAAATCGGGTCAATCGAGGGGTCCAAGGTAGAAGTCTGGTTGGGGAAAAGCAAGTTGTAAAGTCATCTGGGGGTGGGTGCTTCTATGATAGAAGAACAAAAAGACATGAGTACTGAAATGAGATTAGTACAAATAAATGTTGCAGCATCTGGGACATGCCACTGAGTATCTTGAAAATGACAAGTCAATCTCTCACCAGGAGGTGGAAGAACTGAGAAATTGTTCCCATAACGAGGCCTAACAAAGGCTGGAGAGGACAAGGCCTTTATTTGGGGACTTTAACATTGTCCAGATTATCAGGAATGTAAACACAACATTTAACTCTTAATGTCATAGATGTCCCCAGAAAATATAGTTAAGCTACTTAATGTCATCTGATTTTTGTAAACTATCCCTTTATTGGTATAACCTGTGTTTAGTAGAGATCTCTATACTTCTGTTACTTAGGAATAGATAATCATATGAGCAAACATAGATTAAGTCTACCTGTGTAGCTTAGGAAGGTCTGCAGGCCTTAAACTGACTAAAAACTTCTGACTCTGGCAGTTTCTCTTGATAGTTATCAGGCACATTTGCTGAAGAATCTTTCATTTTTAGCTTCCAGTTTTTATTCTAGTGGGCTAATACAAGTGTACATCTTAAGTTACATTTAACTATTATTTCTTTTAAATGCCCAAGAATGGCTATATTTTGGTTTTAACTGTTTTGCTGGGTGTCTAAGATCAAGCTGGTCAAATTGACCTGGTTCCTGTATTGTTAAAGAGTCAGCTGAGTTCCCACAGGGGCCACTTGGAGAGAACTTAAGAGCAACTTCTTAGCTCCACCAGTGCCATTGGTTAGGCCGGGTCTCCTTGATGAGGTGGCTTCCTTTGGAAGCATTAAGGGATGTCTCCCTTTTTCCATGACCCTCCTCTGCAGCAGATGCACTGAGTGATTTTTCATCCTCTAGTCTCAACAATCTCCTTGATCAGGAGGTTGTGTGACCCAGAGTTGCAAAGCTCCTTAGAGAAGTTCTCTTGTTTGTGGGTTCAGGCTGACTGAGGGCAAAAGATCCAAATACTGGTCTATCTTGCCTTCTGTATTTAATTCCAATTTCTAAGTTTGATCTTAATCATCTAGCAAGCCAGTCTCACCAGTCATAAAGTAAGAGTACTGGACTTTAACTTCAATGTCTATAACTTTACAATTATTTACCCTTTTATCTAACTGGAGTCTGTATTAGTACTGGAAGTTACCACTATCTGTTCTGGTGTCTGTTACCACTATCTGTTAGGTGATGGCTTATTATCACAAGTTACCTAGGTTGCATGTTCTTGAAGCAGCTACTTCTGCAAAACATTAACAGGTAACAGTTTTACAAAATGAAATTAGCAAGAGTAAAAATATGTTCAGCTTGTATAATAGCTATCTTGAATTTTGACTGAGAACCACATTATATTCCTTATTTGAGATCATAGTAATTTTACAACAAAATCAATCTTTTGAATATAACTTTAAATAAGCTGAAGTATGACTTATTTTGGAGCTGCCCTAACATGCAGTAAGGTGGGAGGCAGAGCCTTATCTCAGGTAGGGTGTGGCTCTTTACAGATCTTAAGTGTTCTAATTCTGATGTTGATCTTTGCTTCTTCCTTAAATATCATGAAGTAGTTTACATATACTGTTTCCTGAGTCTATATAAACTTTATAATTAACACAATTTAACATTGTATCTAAAACATGAATCAAAGAAAGGCTGAGAGAGCTTTTAACTTTCCTTGTGTGACAAAGTGGCAAAATGCTTTTATGTTTCACAATATTAATTTATAAGCAAATTAGACTCAATATTTAGAAATACATTTACATTTAAAATTCTTTATCTCAGTGTAAAAAGTAACAAATTTTACATATACCCTATTGATAACAGGTCCTATAATAGAACATTAAATGATAGAAATAAATCCCCAATAAAATTTACTCTTTATAAGTTTAAAATTACCATTACAGACAAGTTTAATCTGGAGAATAGCAGAGCTTGATAAATTCCCTGCTTTAAAAACTTGTGTACCTGAAAAATATGAACACATTTAATATACAACTGGCGACCATTTCACAATTACCTTGACACTTTTATCTTACCAAATTTAGTTTTTAAAGAAAAATGTAAACTCTGGAACATAGTACAAAACTCTAACAGTTGTTTAACCATAATTGTATAAACCCCAATTTTTAAGACTTATTGTTCTAAAGAATAAAACTTGATAGACATAAAGTTAAGAGAAAATTAGTGTTTCTAAGAAATCCTTGTCATTTTACCATATAGATTAAACTTTGGTTTATATCAGAACATTAGTATTTCACCTTAGAAAAAACCTTAAATAGCTTTAGCTGTCTCACATACATACAACCAACTTAGTTTCACACACTTGTTGAAACTTGCCCTTTACTTACACACAGACTTTCTTAGCACTTACTTAGACCCTCATGTATTTCATCATACAAGCACTTTCTTACCCAGAAACATTTCCTTTTCCCTTTTACTAAATATATTTCCATACCCAGAACCTTTTATTTTCTCTTTCCTATTTGTTGACCCCTTTTTGTTCACATTCTGAAACAACTCTTATGAAATTTCTGAATTTAAATAAATTACTGTATTTTAATAAGATTAATATTTTTTTTGTCTATAGTACTCTAATTGAAACACAGTTGAAACTTTTGGGACCCTTTGTATATAGAATTGCACTTGTTAGGACATAACTCTTAGTAACCTTGTTTTTAGTTTAGTGATGACACAAAGCAAGTTTAAACCCTTTTATTTACTAACCTATGAAAACACCAATAATGTTTAAGTATGATACCCCATGGAATTTAAGGAGTTAAAAGTACTCGATGTTATTTAACAATTAGCATTTTAACTTTGTAAATTAATCAGCTGTCTCTACAAACACATTTGAGTAATCCCATACATATTAACTCTAATTCACTTATTCTGTAAAAACCAAGATATCAGACAAGTGTCCTGAACAGTATTTGCTGTCTCTTTCCTGTTGAAGAAAAGTCCTAGAAACAATTGATATTAGACATTTTATTAACATCAATATTTTATTAGTTTGACCACCTAGAGACTTGTGAGTTATTTTCAAAGACATTTTACATTTATTAGTTTACCCAATTTTAATTGAACCTTTAAATCACGTGAATTAAAAGTATTTGGATCCATTTTTAAATTTTAATTTTAGGAGCGCTCAGTTTTGATACAGACAAAACATGACATTAGACAGCACAACATACAAATAACACAAAATCAAAGGCCTGTAACTTTATAGGTGAATCTCCATTGCAATGTAACAGATGTTCAAAAACTCTAGTTGAATAAAAAATAGAACTGATCAAAAAAAAATCATGAGCTCAAAAAAAAATATACAATTAAAAAAAACAAGAGTCCTGGAAAAATGGTATGGCCATTAATTACTCTAGTAAGACACCATAAAATTTACTTTTGCTGGAATTCAGGTAAGACTCTTTTTACCTTTTTTTCCTTGGGTTTGAGATGGTCTCCTATTGAGCCTCTAGACTTCCTTTATTTACATTTCAATGTAAGCCTTGACTGAGATCTGGAAGGATCTAACAGGTTTTAACAGAAACCTTGTGCCTAGGGCATTTTAGCCATCTAATCAGAACAGGTTGGATGTCAAATAAAGTTATGAGACCTTATTTTCCATTACTTTTGAGAATGACGCTCCTCACTGAGATATGCCATTGGTTATTGAGCTGCCTATGGCTGCTTATCCAGGATTTATTTTCCCCTTTGTGACAAACAGGTTAAATCTTGCTTCATAGGTAAGCTGAGGACAGGAGCTTGAAGTAAGGCCCCTTCCTGGGGCAGAATATTGTCCTATGGTGGCTATTTCCTGTAGTATTGAACCTGTTGATGATGTAATTAAGCTTTATTTTTTGAGATCTTTTAATTCCTATTAGCTAAGAAGTTTAGGAGTTCTGCAATGGCCTTTTGATATTCCTCCTTGGTGGAGGCACATAAAGGATGTCATTTACTTACTGAACAATCACAGATGTTTTATCTCTGAATTTTGTTAATTCCTTAGCTAAGGTTTGTCCGGAACAGGTGAGGGTCATCTAAATCCTGAGGCAATACTGTCTAGGTTAGTTGAGATACAATCCTGAGGCAATACTGTCTAGGTTAGTTGAGATACAGTATCTCATTCCTCAAAGGCAAACAGAAATTGCTATTCAGAGTCTATCATAAACAGGAAAAGCCATCTTTTAAATCTAACTTAGTAAACCAAGCAGCAGTTGGAATCCAAGATAAAAGTGTATGGATTAAGAACTACAGGGTGGGGGAAATTACTGCTTCATTATTCTAAGGTCTTGGACTAGGCAGTTTGCTTTTTAACTCCTAAAATGGGCAAATTGCATGAACTATTGCAAGGCATTAAAAGTTTCTATCAGTTTGAATGATCTTTAATAAGTCCTTTTTCTTGCCTATATGTTCCCTTTTCTTTCTTGTTGATGTCTATTAAAAATGGAAGATGCAAGCTGGAGAAGATCATCTGAGGATTGATCAGGGCCACGTGCCAATTTTGTAATTTCCTCTAAATATTTGGGGCTGACTAAATGATAAATTTATACTTTAAAAGTAGGTGGCCCTTTATGGATTCAGGATTCAGAGTGGTGTGTTTTCTTATTGCTTTCCTAAGTCTCTCCATGAAAATAGCAGGACTTACCTGAAGGCTGCAAATAGTTTTTTTAGGCATCCTACTCATTATTTGAATTCTAGTTAGGATGGTTTCTGGGAACTGCCTGTTCTCTGGATGGTTAATAGCATAATTTTCCAGGTGAAGTCAAATACCTGGCATAAGTTTTGAAACATCTCAATATTTATTAGGATCCTCCAAAAGCCTCCTTAAATTTATTTTTGTCTGTCTTAAGTTGGGAGGGTTCCCTCGATTTTCCTCCCTTAGTGGGCAATTCCTTAAGGCTTTCTCCTCTCATGGTAGAGATTATTGCTGTCAAGCATGGTAACATATGAAAGGCACCTTTCTTGATCATTTGTAATTTAGCAGTATGCAGGCTACTGGTGAACCTGGCAATACTGTTGAGAGAGAAGCTCCCTTAAGTATTAGGAACATCTCCCTAACTTTGAGCTTCCTTATGGTCCAGAAAAACCCATCTCTCACTACCTGGCTTTGCCAAAGTTGTTTCTGGCCTTCTTTGGCAAAGTGCTAGGGTCCTAGTTTGCCCTGTGCTAGAGATCCTGGGAGGATTCAGACTTAAGGGCATTTCTGCTTTCCTCCTGCCACTATAAACTCCTAATTATGAAAAACAATGACAAAAGTAAAAAGTGTGCCTTTTGCCTATCTTTTTGCCCTGTAGACTAAAGGAATCTCCGGAGGATGAGGGGACACATATTGGTTGTTAGGAGTATAACACCCTTTGCTTGGAGGGTCTCATTGGACGGGTTCTTAAATGCCTCCCTTTTGCAGCTTAAAGAGAACACCATGAGCAAATTTAAGCACAGGAACAGTAATGGGGAGACTCTAGTGTCTAGACTAGTGAAGGCTAACTATGTGAACAAAGGGAACCTGGGCATTTTCATACTAATCATCCCAGGCCTTAATCCTACAGCTTGAATTCCTAATGTCTGACCTGCAAGGGAAGGGGAGCATCCAGGAGGGAGTGGATGTGCGGGAGTGTTGTGCACTGTACAGCCTATATGGAGGCAAAGGTAATTGGTGCTTTCCCTCAGTGCCACTTGTCTACCAATCACTCTGGATATCCCTCAGGGCTGTTGAGAGGGGGAGTCCGGAGAAGGAACCTTTGGGGTCCACCCTAGAGTAGCCCAGGCCGAGAACCCTGCAATTGTTCCAACCCTTCCTCCACCTCCACGCATCCTGGGCAGATCAGGACTAGGGACACTGTGTACTGGTGGCAATTGCGCTCCGGGCCTGGATAGAAAAGTAGGAAACAGCTTCAGCACAGTCCAACATGCCTACAGAGCAGGTGATTGGAAACTTGCCTGGGCTGGGAAACCTCTCACCCGAGTCTTAAGAATGGCGGCTGCACTAACTGCATTTAAGTAGTCGATGGGTGCTTGTTAGGCTAGAGGTTAGGCCAGATGTTAGGGGCAGTTTTGGTTCGTCAATAACTCCCAGAAAAAAACACTCTGCAGATACAGGTCCCACATGAGGAACTTTTTATTTTATGTGGACAAATCATGCCCGCTTGAGGGGAAGGGTAAAGGGAAAGAAGAAATGGGGCAGGGTTTCTTCTCAGATATTGGAATTTTGCAGGCTGGGAGGAACCAATCGCGGAGGAGAAGTATTACAGACTGACTGATGGACCAATGACATATCAGAACGTAATGTGGGAGGCAGGAAGGTTACGGCAATGTAAGCCGGAAATTCCTGTAACGGGAGAGGCGGGCGTAACGCAGATTGACAGGTGGTTTGGGAGGCTGGGTTCCTGTAACAGGAGAGAAAGGTGGCTTTATACCTAACATTCCCCCATTTCCTTTTTTATAAAAAAAAAAATTTTTTTTTTTTTTGGGTACATGGATGAAGGTCAGTCTTCTGTAATTACTTCCTGCTGGGTGTGGATGTAGAGCTGGTATAATTGTGACAGGAAGAACTGGAGACTTGATAGTTTCTCTGGAGGCATATCTGCAGCCAGGCTCCAATTTTTTGTGAGATCCTGATATTTCTGCAATACAAGTTGATTAATTGACATGGAAGTAAAAGACAGGGGGTGGAAGAACTGAGAAGTTGTTCCCATAACAATGCCTAGCAAAGACTGGAGAAGACAGGCCTTCATTTGGGAGCTTTAACATTGTCTAGGTCATCAGGAATGTGAACACAACATTTAGTAGAGATCTCTATACTTCTGTTACTAGCAAACACAGATTAAGCTTATTTGTGTCTGTAGGCCTTAAACTGACTAAAAACTTCTGACTCTAGCAGTTTCTCTTGATAGTTACTATTATTTTTAAATGCCCAAGAATGTGGCTATACTTTGGTTTTAACTGATTTGCTAGGTGTTTAAGATCAAGCTGGTCAAAGTGACCTGTTCCTGTCTGTTAAAAGAGTCAGCTGAGTTTCCACAGGGGTCACTCATAGAGAACTTAAGAGCAGCTTTTTAGCTCCATTAGTGCCATTTGGTTAGGCAGGGTCTTTTTGATGACATGGTTTTCCTTGAAAGTGCCAGGGATGTCTCCCTTTTTTCCATGACCCTCCTCTGCAGCAGATGCACTGAGTGGATTTTTCTCTAGCAGTCTCATCAATCTCCTTGCTCAGGAGGCTGTGTGACCCAGAGTTGCAAAGCTCCTTGGAGAAGTCCTCTTGTTCCCTGGGTTCAGGCTGACTTTGAGGGCAAGACCCAAATATGGACTTTTCTTGACCTCTGTATTTAATCTCTATCTCTAAGTTTGATCTTAACCATCAAGCAAGTCAGTCTCACCAGTCATAAAGTAAGAGTACTGGGCTTTAGCTTTAATGTCTATAACTTTACAGTTATTTACCCCCTTTTTTCTAATTGGGGTTTACATTATCTGTTCTATAGGTGATGGCTTACTATTCCAAGTTAATTTATGGTGTTCGCTCTTGAAGTAGTACTTCTGCAAAATATTGATCAGGCAACAATTAGAGTTTACAAGGAAAATACAAAATGGAATTACCAACAGTAAAATATTCAGTTTGTGCAATAGCTGTCTTGAATTTTGGCTGAGTTCCACTTTTGCTACTGCATATTACACTCTTTCTTAAATGTTATTTTACATATACCCTATTGATGACAGGTCCTATAATAGAATATTAAATGATAGGTTTACCATTACAGACAAGTTTAATTTGGAGAACAGCAGCTTGATAAATTTTCTGTTTTAAAGGCTTGTATACCTGGAAAATATGAACACATTTAATATTACAAGAATAATGTTTTAAGTATGTTACTCCATGGAATAACCTTATAAATTAATTAGATGTCTCTAACAAACACATTTGAGTAGTTCTATACATGTTGACTCCAATTCACTCATCTTATTGTAGAAAAACCAAGATATTAGACAAGTGTACCAATAGTATTTGCTGTCTCTTTTCTGTTGAAGAAAATTCCTAGGAAAAATTGATGTTAGACATTTTATAAACATTAATATTTTATTAGTTTGATCACTTAGAGACTTGTGAGTTAATTTTAAGGATATTTTACTTTTATTAGTATACCCAATTTAAATTGAACCTCATTAAATCACATGAATTAAAAATATTTCAATCCATTTTTAAAAATTTAATTTTTATGCACTGTTATATTTAATACAAAAGCAAAGGCCTTGTAACATTTCTCTCCATTGCAATGTAATGGATTTTCAAAAATAACTCTAGAGTTGAATAAAAAGAACTGATCAAAAATCATTAACCTAGGTCTGTAGGATCAAAATTGTGAGCTCAAAAATACAGCACTTAAGAAAAATAAAGTCCTAGAAGAAAAATGATAATGGTTATTAATTAAAGCATGAGAAAATGAGAAGGAGAGAAAAGTTGAAAGGGAGAAAAGTATTCTGAGTTGTAGCCCAGGAGAAATTTTAAATGGACACTTTTTTTCTTGGGTTTGAACCTGGTCTCCTACTGAGCCTTTCTTCATTTACATTTCAATGTAACCCTTGACTGAGATCTGAATCTGAAAGGGGCTAATATGTTCTAGCAGAGACTTGATGCTTAGGTCCTTTTAATTCCTTGAGCCTTCAGGAAGAGCTAAGAAAGAAAAGATTTGAAAATAAGGAATTAGCCAAGAGAACGTGTTCAGGTTTTACTCCCTCCATGTCAGTTACCTCCAGTAAAGGAGCTAGAATGTGTGTACGAGACCGCGTGGTTGGGGGACTTGGTGGGCTGAATGGAGGAGCTGAAGGAGAAACAGAATAAGGTGAACTCGGAAGGGAAAGAAGGGTTAAAATGTGGGGGAGAAGCCAAGAGAGGTTTAGCAAGAAAGAAAGGAAAAACAAGAAGGGGAAAAGTTCCTTTCCATTCACCAGGTTGCCCATATCTGTAGTTAATTATAACTAGTACAAAGCTAGAATTTAGGGTGTCATAAATAGACCATTCTGACTTACTATCTAAAGGACAATTTAGCTCTGATTCAGGGAATAGGTGAAGGGGTTTGAGATGATTTAATAAGCATCTCAGGGGTGAGTTTGCTGGGTTGGATGTTTTGAATTCCATGGTAATCTGAGACCCACCTGGGTAGTGGATTTGACATTCCAGGAAACCACAGTGCCAGGCAACGAGAGGTTAAAACAATGATGTGGTCGTCACCTGAAATCAATGTTTAACCAGGCAAAAAAAAGCCAAGAGAGGGTTTGAAGACCTGGCCAGGATTTCGAGCGAGAGCCGCGAGGAGGGGGGGGAGCCACAGGGCGGTGAGAGGGACGAGCAGCGGCAGAAGAGAGCGAGCTTCAAACCCTGAGAAAGAATCTCAGCACCATAAAATTCAGACATTCACCCAACAACTAAGACCAATATGAGGACCAAGGAGGTACCCCCAAACCTCGGCAGTTGAGCGGTGGGAGCCGCGAGGGGTGAAGCCGCAGGACAGCGAGAGGGAAGTGCGGGTGAGCAGCGGAAGGCCTCGAGCCAGCGGAGGGAACTGTGGGGGCAGCTGCTTCTTAAATAAGGAGGGGACTGTGGGGACTGCAGCGGGAGCTGTGGATGGCCGAAATGTGTTTAAATGGTCAGGGGCCTGCCTAAGGGGAACTCACCAATTTTGGAGTCCGGTGTTGTATGCAGAAAACTGGGCATCCAGGTAAATGGAAGGTGAGCCTGAATCTGTGGGCGCAGGAGGAATCGGATGGGATTCTGCTTGCTTAGTAAGCGGAAAAAAAACCCATCCCGGGTCTTTCAGCACCAGATGTTAGGCCAGAGGTTAGGCCAGATGTTAGGGGCAGTTTTGGTTCATCAATAACTCCCAGAAAAAAAATGCTCCGCAGATACAGGTCCCACACGAGGAACTTTTTATTTTATGTGGACAAATCGTGCCCGCTTGGGGGGAAGGGGAAAGGGAACTAAGAAATGGCACAGGGTTTCTTCTCACTAGAGAAGCAAGCCAAGGCAAGCATATTAAGCAGGTTTTATTTAAAGGTAATAATACAGACTTCTACCCGCAGGAAGAAGGGGGCCATGGCTGATGTTCTAAAAGTCCCAAGAAGTGAGCACACCCTACATCTTTTATAGGTTAAAGTCCCTTTTGTTCTCCAGTTCTCTCCCCCCTTATCTCTCCTTCCTGCCTACATGACTAGGCCTGGTTTTGCATTAAGTGAGAAGCCATGGGCAGGGGGAGGGCCAAGGTGATTCAGGTAGGCAAGGACCCAGGGGGCATTAATTAGCAGCTCCATGCTTGCACTCCTTGATAAAGGCAGGTAAATTTGGTAATCAATGGACTCCGGAGATCCTTGACATTCCATTCTTCCAGTGGCAGTCTCCAACTTCCAGAGGCAGATGGCTTCATGGCTTCATTTCCTCGAATTGACCAATTCCCTATTTCTACACTAACTACCTGTCCTTAATTCTGGCTTCAGTATGAGTTTCCCAGGTACCCTTCAACTCACCTTTAGATGCAGAAATATCTGGCCAATCTGTCTTGACCTGACTACTGCCTGTCTGGCACAAGGCCCTGTGTGACAATGCCAAGGGTCCTTTTACCAGTCCCTGGAGGTTACTGACCACAGGCTAGTGTCACAGATGGATGAAACAAGTACCTGAGAGTGACATGATGAGCACAGTTTTCCAGAGCATAATATAATCTTGAAACATGCATCAAGATGAAAGAGAAGAATGTTACAAAACTTTAAAGCTGAGTATGAAAAAAAAAAAAAAAAAAGGAAGAACTAGGGACATTCTGTGGGGCAGTAAACAGAGGTGTTGGAGACGAAAATCAACTAAAGTGAAGAGATGCAAAAATACTGTCATTGTTAATGGTCTCCCCCAAAATACCAGGACATTTCTTCAACTTCAACCTACTGTACCAAGACAACAGAAAGGAATTGCAAGATTATTCAGTAAGGAAAGATAATTACTAACAATAGCTGAACTTGCAAAGGACATGAATGCCCTTGCAAATTCTTGAACTTATCCTGTTGCTTGCAAGGGACAGCTGTTTACACTTATGCTGATTTGACTTTTCTGGCACATGACCTCTGAGGAAAGGCTTTTCTTACGTCTCAGCACCCACACACATGCACTCAATTTAAACAAGTAGAAATTTGGACGTATACCACTGAATGATAGCTCTCAAAATAAGAGTGCATCTCAACATCAGAGTTTTAAAGAAAAAAAATTGCTAAAATACAATATTGAAACCCCAATATGTGTGAATCCCGAATTTCAAAAGCATACAATTTTAAAGAATAACTAAAGATGTTATGGGAGTTACCTACCACAAAAAACAGAATCTAAAGCATTTCCCAAAGTACAAACTCCTTTTTATTTTCTCGTAATTGGTTATATCCACCACAAACATGCCACATACCTAATCTGATTTCATTCTTTAAATGTGAGTTCTGACACTAACAAGAGATGCCTTAGAGGTAGGTGGAGCATTTCTGGGAAACCCTAGTGGGACTACACAGGGGATCCAGTCCCCAAACTTTCATTGGACTCCATTGGTGAAACATTTTCAGAAAACTCCCTTCACGTGCAGTTGTGTGCTTGGAATGAAGGGCCTGTTACCATTATATAAAAGCCTTAAAGCCATTACTGCTGGTATGGAAAGTTTTATGATTTGTGTTGATTCATCCAAGTACATGACAAGGTTCCCATGGAGAACAGAGTAAGTGCCTACTGGTGAATCTGCTTGCTGAAAGAACTCCTGGTATGCACTTCAAAGCTGTTCTCAGTCAACACATTGATAGCCCAGTTCGGACCCCAAAACAGTGAGCTAACAATTAGCCCATCTGGTTAGCAGCACCATCTACTGAGGGCAGAGTGGAACTGCAGATCACCATGCACCTCTAATTCTGTCATGGCTGCTTCTTCCTATAAAGGGCTTCCAACTGGTTTTTCCTTTTTTCATTTCACTGAAATCCATGAGTGTAACATTTTCAGAAAACTCACTTCAACTTCAATTGCACATGTCCCATTGAATTTAAACCATTTCTACTGGTGCAGGCAGTGCTGAATTTTAGGCTAATTCCTGCCAATACAAAGTACAATGTTCTTATGGAGAAGGGGCAGTGACTGCCTGCACAGTGGAGCTGCCTATTGCCACTGATCCTGTTGCGCACTTTTATGGTGCTCTATTCCACACATTCTAGGGAGAGTTCAGGCATAATTTAACAAGTGTGCTTAGAAGACATCCCTCACAGATGGTAGCACCAAGTTTGGAGACCATAGTGTGACTGCAGAGACTCCCAAACTTTCACTGGAATCCATTGGTGAAACATTTTCAGAAAATTCACCACAGATACAGCTGATCTCAGCCTGTGTGTTCAGAGCTCAAATCAGGCCTAATTTACAAAATGTGTCCGCAGGAGAGCCCTTGCAGCAAGGAGCACTAACTTGGATGAAAAGTGGGACTGCTGAGTGAATCATTTCTCTGATTTTTCATTGAATTCCACTTCTGAAAATTTGTCAGAAAACTCTCTTCAACAACACTTGCCCACTTGCAATGAATTGGTGGTTACTCCTGGAAAAAAATGCTTCAAATTGATCCCTTGAGGTTAAGTGGTTGGAAGCGCTTATGCTTCCTGATAGTTACACTAAGCACAAACTAGAGCATCCTCATTTAGAAACAGTGAGATCTTCAAAGTTGATACGAATGACTGAAGCTCCTTCTGTTCTGCATTTATAAACTCTTCTTCATCAGCGCGTTCAAAGCAAAATTCAGGGACAAAAAAGTCCTTGTAGCTAGGATCACCAACATTTGGGAGTAATTTGAAACTGCTAAGAGACCCAATTCCAAAAAAGTTTATTGAAGTTCTTTCTTGAATATTTTTCACAAATATCACTTGAACTGCAGCTGTTATCAGCTTGCATATGCAAAGCTTATTTCAGGGCCAATAAAAAAATTGTGTTACCAGGAGAACCCTTGTAGCTAAGATCACCAACTTCTGGGAGCAAATGAAAGTACTGAGAGAATCAATTCCCCAAAGGTTCCTTGAAGATTCATGAGTTTTGTTTTGCTTTTTTGTTTTTTTTTTTTTTCAGGAAACTATCACTGCACCTGACCTCATATCATGAAGTTTCAGTTACTAATGGCACAACTGATTGAAACTGCTTAAGTACTGGGAAGCACTTATGCTTCATGTGCAAACCATAATGTTCTCAGGGAGAAGAGAGTGAGATTCTCAAAATTGATACTGCTTGTTGAAACTGCTTGTATTCTGCACTTCTGCATTCTTACCCATCAAAGCACAGTTTAAGTTTAAAATACAAAGTGTACTAGCAAGACAGCCCTTGTAGCTAGGATCAACAGCTTTTGGAACCAATCTGGGACTGTTAAGACAATCAATTCCTGAAAGTGTCATTGAAATCACTCTTGAAAGTTTATCATAAACCTCAATTCAACTGCAGCTGTTCTCATCCAGCATATCCAAAGTCCATATCAGGACCAATAAAGAAAGTGTGCTAGAAGAGAGTCCTTGTAGCTGGGATCACCATCTTTTGGGAGCAAAGTGGGACTTCTGAGAGAAACAATTCTATGAAATTTTATTGATATCCATTAATGAAATATTTTCAGAAAACTTAATTTAGCTACACTTGCTCTCCCTGAGCATATTCAAGGCACATTTAAGATACAACAAGCAAAGTGTGATTGCAAGACAGCCCATTTAACTAGGATCACCAATTTGGGGGAGAAAATGAGGACTGCTAAGGGAACCAATTACCCATATAGTTTAACTGAAAACAGGAGGAAGGATACTGAGTCCATTCCTCATTATTAGGAAAAATAGTCAGAAATTATTAATTCAGAGAACATTCCACATGACTGGCAAGAAAGGAAGGGCAGGTGAGTGGGAGGGAGGCAAGAATGAAGGAAGGATGGATTATGTAGAGGAAAATGAGGGGTGGGGGGAAGGAAAAATAACAGACTGAGACAAGCATCATTACCCTATGTACATGTGTGATTATGCAAATGGTGCAAATATAATTCATGTAAAACCAGAGAAACAATAGTTGTACCCCATTTGTGTACAATGAATCAAAATTAAAATCAAAATATAACAAAGAAAGGGCCCAATGGGGAAATGGAACAATAATGTTCAATCAATACAAAGCAGAGTGTGGGGGGAAGAGTTCCAGCTTGTACAGACAGCATCACCCAGCTGGTGGACACCAAGCCATTACCAAAGCACTTAAAATCAGGATCATCTGGGAGAGTGAAGAGAAAGACGAGGAGGCCCCAGACACATCACAGGAGCTTGAACTTCACAGACAGTGGAAAAAGTTTCAGTACAGGACTGGTGAGTACAGTGTATGGAATAGTTGTGGGATGAGGCATAGAGGAGAGTAAGAAGACAGGGGTTAGATCAGACAGAAGACAGTGGAAAAGTTAAAGGACTGCTGCAAAAAGATCTATAAATGATGCCAGGAAATGAATGTCAATCAGAGAAGGGTTACATTTCAAGAAGTCAGGACTAACATGACTCAGATCAGATTTGAAAGATATGCATAGAATGGTGACATTAAATAAGACTGGAGGCAAGAGGAGGAAGAGCAGGTGCAGAAGAAAAATGTAAGTTCAAATGGAAACTGAGTAGTAGATGCCTATGGGACATGTAAGGAAATATGTTCACCAACAAATAAACATATTACTAAGAAACTAGTAAAAAAAAAAAAAAAAGTCAAAAATACAGAAGTCATCAAACATACAGTGGATGACTGAAACCAAAAGATGACATTACCAAAGAAAGAGCCAAGAGACCTGGGCAAGGCGGTACATGCCTGTAATCCCAGTAGCTCAGGAGGCTGAGGCAGGGGTATTACGAGTCGCACCCCACTGTGCCTTTTTAATTTTGTTTTAGAGGTTCTGAAAACTGTACCCAGAGCTCCAGGCTTTTGGGTTTCAGGCATGGCTTCCCCTGAGTAATGGGATCTAGCCCATCCATGAGGATATTTGCATTCACTTTGTATCCTATCAACCTTGGTCATATAAATTTATTGATTATACGTATATATGTTATTCATGAATATAAATAATATGACAACTACTTTAAAATTTTATTTAATCTTTCTGCTTTCTGGTCTTATCAGGAGTCAGTTTGAGCTTTGAACTGGGAATCAATTCCCTAAGGCAGCAACTTTTAACACAAAATGTGTCACAAGTGAAATGAAGATTTTCTACCATTCACATTAAATATTAAAAAGAATCGGTGAAATCAATTGTAATAACCCAAAAAGATCCAAAATATTGTGTAACCAATATAAAATCACTAATGGAATATATATAGTTTGGAGGTATACAATCAAAACTCACACTATTTTAAGCCTTCAACACACCTCAGTTCACAGCAGCTAGACCAATTGCAGAGCTTTGGCTCTCCAAACTTTAAGGAGAAGGCAGCCCTGAAGCCCTCCTTTTCATGACAAAGGTGAGATAGTACACTTCTTTACTCTTGTTGTCCCCAGTGCCAGCCCAGGAGAGATGCTGCCTTGAGAGGGAGCAGGGGGCTCCCACCAGGAAGTGTCCAGAGGAGACCAGTTTGACACCTGATGCTGGGAACAGAGCCATTCCCATTTCAGATTATCATGCAACAAACAAAGGTGTCCCTGGAGGTGGAAATCACAAGCATTTACCTCTCTCAATCATTCAAACTCTATTTTAAACAGATTAAAAGAAATCTTATTTTGTAATATGAACTTGGACCTAAGGGCCAGGCTGTGACATCTGTTTCCTCCTGTAGTGTGGGTTACTGTGAGCTTGAGCACCAATCATATGCATATATGTGTGTATATATTTCTGCATAATTCAAAGCCATCTAACAAGAAGTCCAACATTAAATTTAAATTAGGAGAGAAAACAATCAGCACCTGTTGAGCTTCTCTTCTTTGCTGTATATCTTCTACACTGCAAGTGATTGAATCTTGGCATCCTGTCTATAATGGATGATTTAGTTATCTATCACTGGATAAAAATACTCAAATTTATTAGCTCATGATTGGGCTGGTCATCACATTAGGCTGGCCCAGTTGAGGTCCTTGCTGAACTTCAGTAAGTGAGCTGGCTGTCAACTGAAACACTTTGATTTTCCTCTGCATGGCAACTCATCCTCCAAACAGCTAATTGTTTGTTCCCATGACAGGATTATGAACACAAAAGCAAAAGCATTCAGGGCATTTCGAGCTGAGGTAACCAAGTAATACATTTTCATGATCACAGCTTTATGTGGGCCTTGGCAAATAAAGAAAGCCCCAATTCAAGGTTTGGGAAAGAGATTTTGCATTTTGGCAGGTATAGGAGTGAAAGCACACCATTAAGTTTGTGGGTAAAGGAAAGACTGAAAAATTGCCTATGTTTTGACACTTGGCATTATTCTGCATTTTCTTATGAATGAAACTTATATAACTTTTTAATGTAAAGGAATGTTTCAAAGCCCCATGACTATTAAACAGTTGGGCTGGGATTAAGGTTCAACTCAGCCTGACTGCAAAGTCAAAATGTCTCCACTAAACCATATGATTCATCCTTTCTTATTCTCTTAGGTCTTGAATAGTGACACTTAATCAGAAACTTAGCACTACATTGATACCTAGTGCTCTTCTCCAGTGGGAAGAAAATCCTCAAGTGAATGCTTCTGGAGCTTCTAGGAAATTCTTGGGAAATTTGGGGGAAATGATTAAGGAATGAATTTAGAAAACTGAGAAACAATATTTGTTATTCGCTAATCACAGAAGAAATCTGGAAACATGTATCATGCATTCATAGGTATGGTGATAGAAAAAACACTATGGAAACTTCAAAGAGAAGATGCATCTATATCACAGCAATGCTAAAAATGGACAGTTTGAAGCACCTAATCAGAAAGTATTAGGATGTCATAGAGTAAGACATGATCCACCAACTCTCCCATGTGAAAACATTACCTTGGAACATATCTACAAAGGCATGTGAAGCCCAATGCAGCTTGCTTCAGATCAACTAGGATATTGCAGGATTGGGGCCTGTACACATTAATACAGTTGAGTGCAAGGAATTGATCAGAATACATTATTAGAGAATATATTATTGAGTACCTTAGTAGAGAACTATCTCCAAATATGACCTGTGATGGAAATATCACAAAGAATGAAAATGTGTAAAAGCCTGTGCACATGTGCATGCGCACACGCACACACTTACATACACACATATCAATGCGTAAATTTCAATAAAATAAATACTGACAGAAACCCGAAGTATGTAGGGACTACAAATGAAGGAGGATAAAAAAGAAAAGGGAATTTTCAGAGAAAAATAAATTCATAACCATGAGGCCTTAAGTAACATGGGAGTGAGGTGATTAATTCCAGCCACCACAATGGTCAGTGGTGGAGATGGACATGAAGTGCCACGTGTGTACTTCCAGACTCCACCTTATCCCCAAATAAACTCATCCTTGAGACCCTGTGCCCCTTCTGGCTAAGTGTAACAATTATCCCTGACATTTAAGTGACCTGTTCCTTCTGACCCTGAGGGTGCTCCTGGCCTGCTGGCATGGGGTTTCTAGTAGGTAGTGCAGGACACCATACCTCGCCCTACAGTCACCAGACAGAATGGCATCGACAAGTCCTTCTAGAACTACATGTTCAATGCCTGCCCAGCAGTTGAAGTCATGTATCCAAGCAATGCCAGTGGCTGACCATGGTACCACAACTACACCTCGAGGCTTTCACCAAATTCCTGCCTGGCCCTCTCCTCTCAACCCACTGAACTGATCCATGGACTGGAACCAGAGCTAAAATCACTCCTCAAAATCACTATTCTCCTCACTTGCTGCCCCCTGAGGCAGCTGGATTAAAACCATGGCCCTTGTAAGGTATGGACCTGTGCATTGCAAAGCCATGTAAGCACCCAGACCTTCAGTAACAAAATCAAGAATGTCACTGGGCTCGGGTAGAAGAGTTGGTGTGCGTGTGGAAGGAAGTGGAGACACAGGAGGAAGGGGAACGCCAGCGCCTGCCTTGAGGGCAGGAGGAGGCAGGCCCAGCACAGTAAAGTGGAGAACTGGAGAGCGGTAGCCCAGGGACTGAGGGGCGCGCCTGCCCAGGAAGCAGGGAGTCAGCCTACTTGGCCGCACCCTTTCCCCCCGCCGGCTCCCTCCCTCTGTTTTCATCCTCCTCCGACCACTGCCTCCTTGCCCGCCCGCAGCCCTGGAACCCAGGCCCCCACCGCGGCGTCCTCAGCCATGGCCTCGGTGACACCCTCTACATGCCACCAAGGCTCAGAGATGATGGCCAAGATCTTGGAGCTGCACGAGATGGAGGTGGACACCATTTCAGTGGAGACGCTGGAGACCAAGGCAGTGGGAAAGGAGGAGGAGGACGACCACCATCACCAGCTGTCGCGCTCCCTGCCCGCAGAGAGACACGACACCTGGTTCTTTTTGGCCCTTTTATTGCGCGCACCCCCATCCTCCCAGTTCTTCCTTTGTTCCTCTCTTTGAGGAACTTACACTCCAATATATACAGTACTAGTAACCAATCAGCATTTTCGCACGAGGGGAGAGCATTAACAGGTACAGGCAGCGAAGGCAGGCATATAGTGGACTTGTACTGTCCATCAGGGAGCTTAGCCAATCCCTGGAACTTCCTCAAAATAATGTCAGTTGTTTGTGCAAAAGTTAACTGCTCTGGCTCACTGCCAGGCGCCATCTTAGCCTTGCCACACCTAGGGCCAGGGGTCCGGCCGAAACCCCGACAGTTCCCCCTTTTCTCTTTTAAAAAGAAAAGGAAAGCTCGGGACCGTGCCTGTCTTAGGCGGAGTGGTCAACCACCGTCCTTACCCGTCATCGGATAACTGCAGAGCATGCTACAGCTCCTGTCTTAGGTCGGCACGGTGGTCACCTCCTTCCTACCCATCTGGCTAGCGATCCAGCATCGTGAGCCATACTTGTGGGGAACTGCCGGCCTCTAGGGCAGCCATGGCCTGATGGAAAATGATACGATCTCTAGCTTGATCTCGGCGCATGCGCATGATAAAGCATGTGAGGAAGACAACAGTAATAACCATGAACATACAAAAGGCTCCCATACCTGCCCATTGTTTTACAAAACTGAAAGAAGAGGATAGCCAACTTAGCACTTCGGACATAGGGGCTACATTAACTCTAGTAGCATTGAGACTAACAATTTGAGATCTAAGAATAGCAGTAAGATTATCAAATTCATAAGACCAGTTGGAACGTAGCTGAACAGACAAGATTCTAGACAAATTTGCTGCATAGCTGAAGTTATGATAAGCTATGGGTGTAACACAAAGTCCTCTTAGGTGATAAATGCATCCTACGCTTAACAGTTCCTGCAAAATGTCCATTTGTTCCTGGAGTAAGTCCACCCTCTGGTTCACCAAGAGAATTCCCGCTTTCATGTGTTGATCTACTGTTTGTTGAGTAGACAGAGCAGTAGCTGTCTGCTGGACCACTTCATTAAGCTTAGTTGCTGACTGTACTGATGTCGTCAAGGCTACAGCTGCTGCGGCTGCTGCTGCTGCTGATGCAACTATGGTGGTAATGACTGCTGTGGTGATTCCAAAGTCTCTCTTGTTTCTAGAAAGCAATACTGGCAATTCATCATCTGTAACAGAAACTGGTATGGGCAAGAAAGTAGGAACACACATTAAGTCTGCCAGCAGGAACCTAGAAGCATTTTAACATTGAGAGATAGCACAAATCTGAAGTACAATTGAGAGAAGCAGTTGTTTTGTTACATAGTTGAACTGTTCCTCCTAAGAGACTAAAAAGAGGTAGTAAGTAGTTTATTCCGTGGAAACACACAAACTGAGCCGCAGCTCCAGTAAAGCACCAGGTTACCCTTATTACCCAGAGTTAAAAAAAAAACCCAAACAAAGAGACAAAGAGAAAGTTTATCTTTAGGGGACCTGAAGGTCTCCTCTATTCCCCCTTTTTGTTTATAAAGAGCATTTTTGAGGGTGAGATGTGTATGTTCAACAATACCTTGTTTTTGTGGGTTATAAGGTACATCTGTGGTTAGAGTTATTTTAATTTTAGTGAGGAATTGGTTCTTACCAATTTTAGTTTTTAAAGAAAAATTTAGACTTTATAATGCAGTACAATCTTTAACAGTTGCTTAACCATAATTGTATAAACCCCTATTTTTAAGACAATTGTTTTAAAGAATAAAACTTAAGAGACACAAAGTTGAGAATGAATTGGTGTTTTTAAGAAAACTTTGTTATTTTACCATGTCATTTTACCATATAGATTAAACTTTGGCTTATATCAGAACATTAGTATTTCACCTTAGGAAAAACCTTAAATAGCTTTAGCTGTTTTACATACACACAACCAACTTAGTTACACACAGAGTTGTTGAAACTTGCCCTTTGTTACACACAGACTTTCTTATCCAGAAACATTTTGTTTTCCTTTTTATTAAATACATTTTCAAACCCAGAACCTTTTATTTTCTCTTTCCTATTTGTTGACCCCTTTTTGTTTACATTTTGAAACAACTCTTATGAAATTTCTGAATTTAAATAAGTCACCCTATTTTAATAAGATTAAATATTTTGTTGTTTATAGTACTCTTAATTGAAACACAGTAGAAACTTTTGGGACCCTTTATATATAGAATTCCACTTGTTAGGATATAACTTTTAGTAACCTTGTTTTTAGTTTAGTGATGACACAAAGCAATTTTAAACCCTTTTATTTACCATCCTATGAGAACACCAATAAGGTTTAAGTATGATACCCCATGGAATAAAAGGAGTTAAGAGTACCTGATGTTATTTAACAATTAGCATTTTAACTTTGTAAATTAACCAGACGTCTCTACAAACACATTTGAGTAATCCCATACATGTTAACTCCAATTTATTTATTTTATAAAAACCAAGATATCAGACAAGTGTCCTGAACAGGATCCGTTGCCTCTTTCCTGCTGAAGAAAAGTCCTAGAAGCAATTGATATTAGACATTGTTTAACATTAACATTTCATTAGTTTGACCACCTGGAGACTTGTAAGTTATTTTTAAAAATATTTTACTTTTATTAGTTTACCCAATTTGAATTGAACCTTTAAATCACGTGAATTAAAAGTATTTGGATCTATTTAAAATTTTAATTTTAAGAGCTCTCAGTTTTGACGCAGACAAAACATGACATTAGACAGCACAACATAACATATAACACAAAATTAAAGGCCTTGTAACTTTATAGGTAAATGTTCATTGCAATGAAACAGCTGTTCAAAAACTTCAGTTGAATAAAAAATAGAACTGATCAAAAATAAAATCATTAACCTAGGTATGTAGGATTAAAATTATGAGCTCAAAAATACAGCATTAAAGAAAAAAACAAAACAAAACAAGAATCCTGAAGAATAAGTCAGTTTTATGCAGCGGCCCAGGAATTTAAAACGGACACTTTTTTTTCTTCTTTTCTTCTTATCTTTAGGTTACCCCCCTTTTCTCCTTGAGACGCTGTAGTTACATTCCAATGTGGCAGGGGGAGGGAGGATCACCCAGGACTTTTTAACCCTTTTTTACCTGGTTGAGAAATCAGGTTAGGTTTGAATGTAGAAAATTATGAAACAATTATCTCCCAATACTTGTGGGGACTATGGCTACTATTTTATGTTCCCACTGTGGAACATTCCATGACTTTTTAGCAACTCCCTAAGAGGCTGTTGCATTTTAGTTTTAGACAGTTCTGTTCCTATGATTAAATCTTACAGCACTAAGAGCTCCGAGCACACAAACAAGCCACACAACAAACACAAAAATAACACACCACACACACAGTTTGGTACCACTTCATAAATTGAAACTAACTAATTTTACCGGGCAACGAACCTGCCTTCTGTGAACTTTTACCGGGCTTTCAGCCTATTAATCTTTCTCTGCTACCGGGCTTAAAGCCTATTAATATTTCTCTGCTACCGGGCTTAAAGCCTATTAATATTTCTCTGCTACCGGGCTTAAAGCCTATTAATATTTCTCTGCTACCGGGCTTAAAGCCTATTAATATTTCTCTGCTACCAGGCTTAAAGCCTATTAATATTTCTCTGCTACCGGGCTTAAAGCCTATTAATATTTCTCTGTTACCGGGCTTAAAGCCTATTAATATTTCTCTGTTACCGGGCTTTCTAGCCTTACTTACTTTATTACTTTATTGCTTTATTATTTTATTACTTTATTACTTACCACTTAACTTACCCTTGTCTGTGAAAAATTATTGCTCTTTGGCTCCCGGGTTTCGGCACCACTTGTCGCGCTCCCTGCCCGCAGAGAGACACGACACCTGGTTCTTTTCGGCCCTTTTATTGCGCGCACCCCCATCCTCCCAGTTCTTCCTTTGTCAGCTGCCCATGATTGCGCTGCAGCCTGTGATCACTGACCACCCGATCCTGGTGCCCCAGCCCCAGGTGGTGATCCTGGTACAGAAGGCAAGGAGATGGTGGGTGGCGTGGCATCAAGAAGCGTCACCTGGGCAGCAGGAAATGGGAGCAGAAGCTGGAACAGATCAAGATCCTGGAGGGTGAGTTCTCGGTCACCATGTGGTTCTCATGCACACTGGAAGGCTGTGGGAAATGCTTGTCACTGGACTTCAATTTATTCGCACATGTGTAAATCCGTATAGGCCCTGAGTGTCCTTTTGATAGTTGTGATGAGAAGTTTGCTCAGTCAACTAACCTGCAGTCGCAGGTCTTAACCAGTGCTAAGGTCAAAAACAACCAGTGGAAAGGAGAGAGAGAGAAGACCTTTCTGGATCACAGGAAGCATCCTTCAGGAGTGCTCACTGTCTCTGGGGTCTTTATAATTCCCCTCATTGGGAAGTTGTGTAACTCTCCAGAATTGTAGACCTTATAAGTACTATCATTCCACAGTGTAAAATGTTAAGACCTCTTGTTATTCAAGAGACAAAAATCTGGGTCTTTTTTCATATCACCATATCTTATTACAATTGTCTTGATGTCGCCATAATTATGAGCAGAAAAAATGAATAAACTTCTGATTTATGGGAATAATATTCTCCAGAGGAATTGAATTTTGATTACACTTTCTAAAGTGATTAATGGAGATGTTATGCCACTACCTGTTTCAAAGAACATTTAGTAAAGTAGAATAGGTTAATATCTGTGACATGATGATTCCATGCATAAGTGTTCACATATTAACAAATATTCACTTTTATTTATTAAAAAGAAAAGTATACATAAGGTGATGAAAGTATTTCAAAATCCATAGTAAAGTCTCAAAAAAAAATGATTAAAATCTCTCAGGAACATATTTTTTTCTGATATAATGAAATATGTGAGAATTATGTTTTCTCCAGTTTTAATGAGGATATTTAGTAATCTTGATTTATAATAAATTTCTATCTTTCAGAGGAGAGTTTTCTGCATTATATTATGATATTTTGGATGATTTCTTTATTTCTACACATCAGTTAATCATTTTTAATAAATTTGAAGCAAAGTTAAATTCCCATTTTCTATATTTACATGATTTATCTTCATTTACCATTCTCATATATATGAAGATATGAGGAACCTATAAGGGTATTGCTAAACATTTTATATTTGTCAAGGTTTTTCTTCATTATACTTTGTTATTTAAGGCATCTGTTTTGGATGTATCTCTTTTCACATATATTTCAGTTGTCAGGTTTTTGATGTTGAAGAAATTTCAAAATTTGAATAAAGACTTAGGCACATTATTTACATGTTTAGGATTTAGTGCACTATAAATTCTCCAGTTCTTAGTAATGTTTGAACAATTACTAAAACCTTTGCAGCATCCTTTACACTTGCATCTTCTCTCCCCAATATGAATTCTCAAGTGCTGAGTAAGGTGTGAAAAACTGTCACATTTTTAAAAATTTTTGTATAATTTCCCTCTGCTGATTCCTCTGGTGTGGAATGAGGGTTGAATATCATGCTAAGTGAGATAAGCCAATTTCAAAAAACCAAGGGATGCATCATCTCGCTGGTAGGTGGATGATGATACATAATGGGGGTGGGTGGGAAGGAGGCAAGAATGGAGGAAGGAGGGACTGTAAAGAGGGAAAAGAGAGGTGGAAGGGATGGGGGGAAGGAAAAAATAACAGATTGAATCAAACACCATTCCCTTATGTAAGTGTATGATTACACAAATGGTATGCCTCTACTTCATGTACAACCAGAGAAACAAGTCCTACCCCATGTGTTTACAATAAAAAAAGAATACAGTACATTACACTCACCATATGATCCTTTTGATCTTCTTATGTGCATTAAAATAAAATGTTGCCGACTTTGATCAACAGTACCAACATTCCATAAGACACAGTACCTGGTAGCCACCATTTTATTCTCTGCATTTCTGAGTTCCACATGTGAGTCAGAGTCTGCTGCAACTGATTTTCTGTCTCCCTTACTTCATTTAATGCAAAGTCCTGTATATTCATTCCATATCACCTTAAAAGACAAGATATCTCTTTTTATAAATAAAAAGAAAGTGATTGTGTATCAATGCCATATTTTTAAAATGGGCTAAAGAGTAACTGATTGTGTATTGATTCCATGTTTGTTACTTATTCATCCATTGATAGAGTCATCAGTTCTGTCCATGCCTAGACCACTGTGAACAAAGCTTGCACTGAACATGGTAGTGGAAACAGCTCTTCCATGTCCTGATTTAATATTCTTTGGATACGTATTTAGTACTTGCATTTCTGGATCACATCATCTTACTTTCAATTTTTTATATGTGGTGCTTGGGATTAAGCCCTATGCTGCTGTACCACTTAGCTACAACACAGGCCCTCTTAAACTTGTTGAACTTGAGCTGAGGCACCACAAAGTTACTGTGGCTTGCCTTGAACTTGAAATCCACTTGCGCGGACTTCCTGTTAGCTAGGTTCACAAGCATGTAGTACTGTGCTTTGCCTATTTTTTATTTATTTAGTAACTTACTCGCTGTTTTCCTAAATGACTATATCAATCTACAGTTGCCTGGTTTTGAATTCATGAATCAATTTTTAAAAAGTGCAATGCATAAAAACAAAAACAGTTTAATCGAAGACAAAAAATAAAATATAAGGAATTGGATACTAGGAAAGTTATACATGACCCCAAAAAACTTAATAACCATTTGTAAGAACTTTAGTGAGATGAATCAAAATGCAGAAAAATAATAAAATCAGACAAAAAAAATTTTAAAGAAAAAAAAGCAGATATTGAGTACATGAAGAATTCCTTAGGAAATAGTGTTCAGGTAGTCAGGAGTGATTGTTCACAGCAGCAATCCCAGCATCATGGGAGGCTGCACCAAAAGAATCAGAAGTAAATGAGTTTATGAGTAATATAAAAACTAAGAGATTTTTTTAAATCAAAAAAGGTAAGATATTTTCCAAAATCTATACTAACAATAAATCTTATGTACATTTTGTTATTTGAAATAAGTCACTAACAAAAAGATAAATACTGCAAAATTCTACTTATATGAGATATCTAAACTTGAGAAATTATCTGACCAGAAAGCAGAATGCAGTTTTTGATGGGGAAAGACAGAAATGATAACTTGTTTTCCCAGGAATTGAATTTTGGCTTTTTGAGATGAAAAAATTCCATGGATATTGCATAACAAATTGAATTATCATTATTGAACAGTATACTCAAAATATTCAAGATAGTATGTTGTATTTTTTGTGGTATTGATCAGTATTAAAATTTAAACAATATATAAAAATAAACAAAGTTGAAACATTTTTGAATGCTACCTTTAAAATGCCATGGTCTTTTTCCTAGACGTAATAACAGATTGTCCATATATAGATGATGAGCATGCAAGTAATCCCAGCTACAGGAATTCTGAGGTAGGAGAATTGCAAATTCAAGGCCATCCTCAACAACTTAGGGAGAACCTCTCTCCAAATAAAAATTAAAAGAAACTGGGAATGTAACTGTGTAGGTAGAATGAAAGCCAAGAAAAACAAAAGAGGCAGCCCACAAAAAAAAAAAAAAAAAAAAAAGCATGATGTTTATATAAGGAAGTAAAAACACATATAATTTTGTAAACAAGGATAATACATAGCTTAAGTTCAACTTACATTGTTCTAATTAGTCAAAGAATTGAAAATGCTATCTAATCATGAAGTGAAGGTGAAAGACAAAATCATTATTAACTGATGTGAGGAAACCTACTTTATAATATAAAACCTCCTCTATAAAATAAAAAACAGGCAACAAAAAAGGAAAAAGAAAATTAACCAACAAAATCCTGAATAACCTAAGATGCATTATTTTACAAACACTTTTATGAAACTAGAATTTCCACCTGTGACTGTGTATCCACAAAGATCAGCCATTATCAATCACTGATATTCATTTTATGGCAGAAAATATTCACAGAAAATCCATCATAAAAATTTATAAAGAACTCTGATAAGGAAATTTTAATGAATAAATATATAAATGATATTACAGAAACACCTTTCAGATATTAATACATTACAATGGCTTGGCTAGAGGTCTTCAGAAATGCATAGATTCCCTGCATACTCCCAAGTAATGGAAAAGGTGTCATATGCTGACCATCTAAACAAAGGGAGGTGTTTTGGTTGCTAACTTTAAAGTATTGGGGCTTCATTTCAGGGAAATAATTTGAAAGCATGATTAACATGCAGCAGTATGTGTCCTATGATAGCAAGAAAAATTAACCATTTTTGTTGCATGATTACTTTTCAACATTTTCAAATTTGACTTCCTCCTTAACCTTTGGACTGCTGAACTGTGTCCTCAGTTTCATTCATTTCTAATCAACTGGGTGTATAGCTACCCCCTCTTGTCTCTGCAAATCCAGGACTCTTTCCTTTGCTCATGAGAAAGGTGCATAGTTATGGTTTAGAAACATTAATATTTATATATTGGAAATAAAATGACTATTGAAATTCTCCTTATAACTACTGTAATGGTTAATCTGAATTGTCAACTTGATTGGATTAAGAGATGCCAATAATTAAGAACCTTCTGGGTGTGTCACTGAGAGCGTGTCTAGGAATGACTGGAATGTAGAATAGAAACTGAAGTGGAGACCATCCCTAAGTATGCTCACCACCATCCAACAGGATGGAATAAAAGCTGGAATAACAAGAAAGCAGGTGCAGATGCAAGCTCGGCTCTTCTTGAAGGGGTTCTTGATTGCTACTTCAATCATCTGAGGATATTGACTCTCACTTCTCTCTTCCAAAGTGAACTTTGTCAGTGTTTCTACAGGTAGTTTCCAGAAGCCTTGGTCTAAGACTAGGATAGCACTGTTGATCCCTCTTTTTCTAGGGCCTCTGCCTCTTGGACTGTGCAGCTGCTGGTCCTTCCAGGTCTCCAGCTGCAGATGACCATTGTGGACTATCCAGCTTCTGGTCATGTAAGCCTATCTAATAAATCCCCTTTTTATAATCATACTTCCTGTTGATCCTGTTCATCTAGAGAACCCTAATACAACTACTGATGTTTATATTCTAGTAATGAGTGCATATACACACAAGTACACACACATGTATATATAGAATATATATCTAGATATTACGAATCTAGAAAATTTATCTAGAAAATAAAATTATAATTTCTAGAATTTCTATTATATGCATGCAATATATAATGCATGCAATATATAATTTATATATATTTATGAACCATATACATAATCTATAATATAACATACTATTATTTATATTTACTGCATATAATTTTTATAAAGTTATATCATATATATTATACATGATATATATAATATATATGAGAAATTCTAAAAAATTATTTTTCCAAATTTTGTTTCCTGACAGACCTATTAAAATATTTAGGGAGAAATTTTAATGTGCAGATCCTGAGTTTTAATTCCAAGTATCAAAGTAAAGAAAACAAATCAAAGTAAAGGGAAGAAACAGGACTATAACATGCAGGACATGACACTGTATGCCACTGAGTTACTACATATACCAGTAATCTGAAAAGAAGAATTTAGATCACCTCAAGAAAGGGAGAGATTAAAGATTAATAGAAATGTAACTGACATTACAAAACTGAAGCTGTTCCAACTCTTTTCTTGAAAGCAAGAATCTTAAACTCATTCATGCCCAGCAGAAGCTCTCAAAAGATTTTCTGCAAGGGAAGGAAATTAAATGTTGATAATTACATAGACATTCTGAAGGAAAATTAGCCTCACCCAGGAAGACCAGGTTTCTGTAGTTCTCTAACATCACATCTCTATATAAATTCTGCTGAGTAGGCTCCAGGCATTCCCATTCCTCTTCAGAGAAATCAATGGCCATATCCCTGAATATCAGAAGTTTCTAAAATAAGAATGGGTAGAGTCGGTTCTCATGTAGAGGGATGACTTTAATTTTTAATTATGTATTTCAGTAACACTATTATCTAATTCAAAGAACAGTGACATAAATCTAAAAAAGGGGTATATTATAAAATAAAATGTAAAATTAAGGCATCAACATAAGAATATACATTTTAATTACTATTTCATATTTCATAAGATAAATTTGTATATTTCTCAGATGAAAAATATATGATAAAAAGGTTGATTCCCAAATTTTAATTCTGCAACTGCAAATTGAAGATATTACTAAAATATAGACTGATTCAGTAGTTCTGAGATGGTGCCTGACTTTCTGAATATGTAGCAAGTTCTCCAGTGATTACAAGAAACTGGTATGAGAGAAACTATTGAACACTACTGGAAAAATTTATTGATAAATTTGAGTTCAAATATTTTAAGGAACTTTTAAATTTTTATTAAAGTAGCAAGTAGCAACATTTAAATAATCTAATGTAACACTAACTTTTTTTAAAAATTCACTTCCATCCTGTTGCTTTGTACGTATTTCCTTATGTTTGAAATTCTACTAAGAAAATACAGTTAATACTTAGGTAAAGTTTATATTGAAATAAGTAAACAAATGTTCTCAGGGTAACAAGGCCAGGGAAAAGCAGTTTTGACTGTAAAGTAGACACACAAGAACCAAGGTTAAAGTCCAGACATTCTGACACCTTGTAAATTCTCCCTCCCCTAGTTTTACTTATTGAAGATTATTGTGAACTCCTTTCCATCCTAAAAAGTATGGGTTTCTCTTGAAGAAAATCCAGAGACAAGAATGGATTTTGTATTTCCCTCTCAACACCATTATCCAATTTGTGAGCCACCAAATGTCTTTCTCTGTGAAATGGAGGCTGTGGGGGAAATATTCATGTCCCAAGATGTTACATATGTAGATCAATTGGATAACTGGAGATACTGCTAAGCCCCAAGATAACCAGTTTTCCCCAAATCTCCACTCCAATCCTGTGTCTCTCCTCTAGGAAGAGTGACAAGGCGGCTGATGGTCTATGGACAATCCAAGATAAATGGTTCTTCTGAGTACTGCTTATGGTCCCTGGGCAATTGTCAAACCTGGCACCAGGAAAAAAATAGAACAGTGGATGCAGACATGCCAGCTACTAAAGTTTCTGCTGTAGTTTTTCATTTTTGTGACTTAAATAGCTAAAAATAGCAACGTAGAGGTGGAAACATAGTTTAGCTCAGTTTCAGAGGATTCAGTCCATGGTAGGCTCACTCCAAGGCAGAAACATTGTTGAAGAAGGACCTGAAGATAAGCTGTTTAACCTATGATCATCAGGCAGCACACAAATTGGAAGATGCTGGGAGAAGACAATCAGGTTCAGGGTATATTCCAGTAGACATTCTTCTTCCAACTAGGGACCCCCTTCACTATCCATTCGGTTCACAATGAACTAATTAACTGAAGATGTCACAACTCTCATGATCCAGTCAGTGTCTAAAAGCCCATCTCTTGATCTTGCTGCAACTGAGGACAATGCTTTAAACATATGCAATCTAAGAGACATCTGTAATCCTATAGTCTTGCTGTGAGAAAACCACTGAGGATGCAGACTACTAGAGGTGGGACAAATTTTGCATGTGGGCTGCTGGTGTAATTCCTGCCAAATTAAATAATTTGCTCAAAGAAGTTCAAAAACATCTCCTTTTATAATCTATGTGAAATGCTTTTCCTGTTTAAAGTGTATCTAAAAGAAAGTTGATTGCACCCTCCAAAATTAATACAAAGTTAAAAGAAATGGAAATTCACTATGTTCTATTCCAAGCACAGTACCAGCAGATTATTCACACAGACTTCTTGGTGTTTCATTTTGGCTTTCCTTTTAATTTTTTAAGAAATGGTTTCCACAGATCAATTAATAGACAAGAAGTATGGTTCATGGCCGTTAGTTTTGCAGCTCATTTTTTCTCTGGGAATATCTCTCTTTATTCCCTGAAATTCATTCTTTTTGGTTCAGATTTCCAAAGCCTGGGATGGAGCCTATGGGCTCTTCCTGGCATAGAATGATCTGCATCTCACAAATCCTGTCGGATCCCTGCTCTTACCCAGAGGCACATCTTCAACTCTTCTTCAAACTTTTACTCAGAAGTCATCAAGTTTATAAGAACCTTGTTTGTTATTTTGGAAGGTTACTTCAATGAGGCATTGTATTCATCCTATGGTCGGCTTGAAACTTGTACGAATTTCCATTCTCAGAGTCTGTCAGCAGAAAGGGGTGTGAATATTCTGGGTTATCTGCTATCACCACCATTCAGCCCACTAGAGAGGTGCTCTTATTTGATGTTGATTTGAAACATTTTCTTTGTGCAGCCTTAAAAAGTTGGTGGTAGAGTAAAAAATAAATCTGACATTATACATGTTAAACACTAAAAAATTATTATGCCAAAAATCAATATTGTCACCCATGATGACTCCCTATGGCTGGGAGAAGGGTAATTCAATTAGCCAGAAAAATAAAAACTGTAGTTGTAACATCTTCTCAGGAAAGATTAACTTGATAATTTAAGTTGTAGGAGTTTCTTTGGAGGGGGAGGAGGGATTTGTTTTGTTTGGGATGAGGAGAGATCTTTTTCAACATTAAACTTCTCGACTGAATACTGTTTGGGAAATGGTATGTCCTGCAGGAAGGCCACATGTTCACATACCAGTTTTAAAAGTTTAGAAAACATGGTTGTGTCTATCTGGGATCACCACTTAGCATTCTGCAAATTCATTGTTGGACCTTAGAGCTGCTTAGTAAAGAACTCAAATCATAAAGTAAAAATGTTTAGTACTTGGACAAACTGGAATTATATGGCAGCAAAACATTATAAAAGACACTAGAAAAACAAATCAGGTGGGTAAACTGTTTTACTCAAGTTCACAAGAAAACTGATACATGAGAATAAATATATTCCCAAACTTAGAAAGTACTCTCACTGTAAGACTGGAGCTCTGCATTGTTTATTCCTAAATGAATGTGAGAAAGTTCTGAGCAGCTCAGAGAAACAAATTCTGTGAGGTCCACATACCTGAGATTCCTTTTTCCCACTGTGAAATGCTTCCCCTTTAAGGTCACAATTCTCACCAGTGAACAAACTCATAGTTATCATTTTTTTAAGGTACCCACCTCTCATGTCTTTTTCTGCAACCACTTGTAATAACAAGCATGTGAATTTGCAAACATCAGCCCATTTCTTAACAAGTGGTGAGCTAATAATTTAATTTTGCCACTGGTTGGTGGATATGCCATAAGTGTTAGGCTCAAACCTGCAGTATTTTGCGCAATTGAGATGATAGTTACAAGGCCTACGGTGTTGACTATAATTTTAATCAACTTTCTATAAAATGGAGGATGCTACAACTACCTAACCATGTTCAGTAATTTAATAGAACTACTGAGAATGAAGAAAAACACTTTACTTATATTTGCCAACATCTCATAAGAACATAATTCAGGAAGTTAACACATAGAAAGAGATGCACAGAGCATGGAAAGTGGCAGAGGGAAATGTGGCAGGTAGGTAATCCTAGGAAAGAGCTGATTGAAAACATTCCTCTGACATTTGTATTCTTCCACATGAAAAGTGTCCCATTATAACTTAGATTGTCCTCCCCATTTTAACTATAAAAATCCACACTAATATAGCATATTCCCAGTTTTTCCTTCATAAACAATTAACTAAGTTTCTTTTACATAAGTTGTCAGATCAGAATACTTGTTAACCAAACATGGCTTAAATTTATCTCTCTCATACTGCCTCACTCTGAAAATTCATTGTTGGACCTTAGAGTTGCTTAGTAAAGAACTCAAATCATAAAGTAAAAATTTAACTCTCCTCAGCCTAAGCCAACATACATCGTGTTTATAGCACCTCCTAAGTATACACTGGCTTCATGGTATAGGATTCTTTAATCTTATATTTGAATTATTTTCATGGCACTGGAGATTTAACCCAGGGGCATTTCAGTATTGAGGTATATCTGCCACCACAAGGATGAAGTGTGCAGTCTTTAAGGTTGGCACCTGAAGGTCTAAGAAAAGTCCATCTCTCCAGACTACAAATAAATTAAAATTCCTGACATAGCCTCTGAATCACCCCTTTAAAAACCCACCTTTCTTCTGCAGTTAGAATCTCAGTTTTTGGAACAGGAGTACCCTTTATTTCATCTTTGTTAGCAAGCAATAAAAACTCTTTTTCAATTTTTTTCTTATCATTTGATCAGCCCTGGGACAAGAACAAAGCTTTTGGTGTGAACTTGGTGACCATGAAGGGACAGAAAAGTGCAGTATTCTTGGGCACATCTAGGACTCTAAGTAGCCCTGCTTTCATGCTGAGGAGGCAAGGTGGTTGATGAGCTTGTAGATAGCTGACCCCTGAAGAATTATGAGATGGGGGAATCTGCCTCAGGATGTACTAGAGGAGCTGTTCCTGTAAGTAAAGAGAGGGACTGACAGACCTTTCTTGCAGCTCCTAAGACTCCATTTGCTTTAGGAAACTCCTACCATCTCTCCCTGGATGTTATAGGGTGCTTTGCCATATCATTCAGGGAGACTTTGAGAAAAAGGAAATGGAACAGTAAAATCTTGACAACTTGGCTGTCTGGTGAGTTATTCAATCATACTAAGACCTTTGATTCCATATATCTGGTCACCTTCACAGAGACACCTTGCTTCCCTTCAGAGGAATGTCTGGTTCTTCTTTGTGTGCATATTTGTAGCCATTGGTGTAGGAGTCAAATTTATGTGGAAACCAGTATGTTTAAAAGGTTTCCTTCTGTTGCACTGGTTTGGGGATTACCTGTCTCTATGTTTTGGTGTGAATGCAACTGGCCCTTTAAGAGGTGGGTAATGAAGCATTGATTCCACCTGAGTCTCTTGAGAAAAATCTTGGCTGAGAGGACCACATACAGGTCTAACTCTAAGGAAAACATGAAGTTTTACTGTAAAACCTGATCATTGAATGACTTTTTAAATTATTACACAATGTTGCAATTGAAGTTGGAATGTCAGAGATCAGGCATATAAAAGATATTGTACATATGCAGGTATTTACTGAGTTGCATTATTAGGAAATAGTATGAACAGCCTGAAACTAAATTGATGGTGTAAAAAAAGGCACTGCCTCTTTTGTGCAAGAATATCAATACACCAGAAAAAAACTTTGAAAATATTTAAATTCTTTCAACCCAATTCTGGCATGGCCAGCACTGCTTCTCAACCCAGTCCTAGGCAGTTGTAGATTACCCATTGTCCATCAGGAACATCAGCCCTCTTCTGGAAGAAAAATACCAGAAAAGATGTTCTTTAGTAGAGAAATCAGTGAAGAGGGCCTAGCCTCAGCCTTACCTTCCAGTCTCCTTTGCCCATCATGGGGACAAATGTAGGCCCACAGCCTCTTTCTTAACTATGTCCAGTCTGTTGGTAAGATCATCAAAGGTGTTCCTTATTTCTGTTAAAAATTTTGACATTTCGATTCTTTAAAATGTTCATTTTTCTGTGGACATCATTCATCTGTTCTATTTTCTGCTTTTCCATTAGAATCCTTAACATATGAAATGGACTTGTTTTAAATTCTCTGTTTAATAAGTCCAATATTTGTGCTGTATCTGAGCTTCATGCTTCATACTGATGCTTGGTTTGTCTCTTCAGTTTTTTTTGTTTTTTTGATTTATTTTTGTTTTTGTTTTTGTTTTTTTTGCTTTTCATTATACTTCATATTTTTTGTTGAAAGCTGGACACTACATATAGGTGAGAAAAACTCCTGGGCCTTCATTTTGAGGGTTTATATCAATCTGGTTAGGAACTGGGTTGCGCTTAATTGTTACTCTAGCTATAGGTGCCAGTTCCCTTAATATCCTTGTTTTTATGCCCCTAGTTCTCTTAGGTCTCCTCAGGTTCCCTTGATCTCCACTAAATACTTCTTAAATTGGGTCTGAAGTTTTCATTCTTTGATGGTACAAAGCCCTGACACTAGAAAGGCAAGGAGCAGAGGAACTCTAAGATCAACTCTCACTCTGCTGGTGGGTCTTTGCATGTCATCTGTGACTATCACAATTGTATCTTACCTTCCATTCCTCCTCTCTCAGTTGAGACTGGAAGGCCATCTTAATGTGAAATTGGGTAACTGCCCTTCTGACTGTGTAAACTGAGGTTTGGATGAAAGTTTTTTGCATGGGGGGTTAGGTTTTTGTCACAGAGAACAAACTGTTCAGATTTTTAAATGGTTACTTTTCTCCATTTGCCAAAGACACAAGTTTTTCTTGGCCTTTTAACCTTGAGAACCTAGTGGGGTTCCTGATGGCAAAAACGCTCAAATATTCAGGTGCCTTTCTGAAACTGTGACTCCCAGGACTTCCTTTTCTCAAACATGTTTACCCTTAGCTTCCAGCAACTTATCAACCTCACCCATTAGATGATGGTGTATGTGTCTGTCCCATGTGAGCTGATATCAGGGTATTTCCCTGTATCAACATGTTTCTACACATTTCAAATTTTCTGGAACCCATTAGAGATTTGCCACTTCAATTCTATAATGGGTTTGAGAAAAGCTGTTGATTTTCAGTGTGTTCAACTTTTCTACTGTTTCTGTCAGGATGAGGATTAAAGTCTTCAAACTCCTTATATATCAGAGATGAAACCTGGTGTCCAAAGATATCCAAAGAATTTCTGAGCTTCACTTAGAATAAAAATTAGAGGAAATAATAGCAAATTATAGTATCAGAAATGATATATAATCCTTTTCACATTAGAGATAATATATAGAGAATTAAGTTTTCTGTTTTACTCTTTCTGAAAAAGCAGGGGTATGAAGAAATTAATAGCACTAACAAGTTTATATGGGGTATATTTTATTGTCATGATTAAAAAAGCAAAAAAATAAATGAATAAAACTCTTTTAGAACTTTTCCATAAATAAATCTAATTATTAAAACCACTACTTTATTACACACAATTATCTACATTCTGTCATTTTGTAGAGAACAAGGACAATGTAGTATGCTCAAAGCATTTCTCCAGTCAAAATAAATGAGCTATCATCCTCTATAAGAACCCCAACATGGGCAACAGTGCCCATCTATAAAGAATAAACACATGAGTCAAAGAAAAACTGCTCATGATTTGACTCTCTCATAGAGTACTTTTCCAAGGTAAATTTCTAAAATGCTTCACCTCCTACCATTTTTCAAAAGATTCATTTATATACAAAGAATGCAAGTTAAAATGGTGTTTTCATGAACTTACTATTCCTTAAATGTAGAACATTTAGAGGTTTTAAATGTAAGTAAGCCATAAAAATAATACTTTCTTTCTCACGGTTGCTACAAATTTACTTTGGCTATTCCATTCAGTTCCTCCACATTATCTGTATTAATGGAATGAAATTGTAGTTGTTGAAATTCAAACATTACATCTAATGTTTAATCTATAAATGTTTTGAATAGTAGTTTGACTTATAATGGAGTTCTTTTACTAAATAAATTTATTTAGCCTTTGACTAAAAATTGACACATTCTCTGTGTTTCTCCTACTATTGGAAAATAAGTTGTCATGATGCATTTGGAATACACATGAATAGAAACACATACAAATAAAATTTGTGTAGAATTGCAAAGTAATTTATACTACTATATTTCATAGCCTTCATAACACAACATTGTTATTTATCAGTTTTTTGACAGAATAATACATCAAACAAAAATTTAATTAGGCATTTAGGAATCATTTGGTGTTATATATGTGTGATGGGGAATACAGATTAATTAGAAAAGAAATGGTCATAAAAATGACATTAACATTTTTCATAGAGATAGAAGTTTACTGTTGCAGTTACCTATTAGGAATATTATATATTGGAGATAAATGGAATGTATTTTGTACTATAATAAAGGAAAATTGAAAGTTCTATTCTTTTGTAAGATACTAAATTATTTCTCATATATAAATGATTCTTTCATGTAAGTTTCCCACTTCAGCACAAATTATTTATTGCTAAAATGCTTTGTAATACCATAGGAAACACAATTACCTTTTAATACCCTTTTAAGTAAAAGTGAAATGAAAACTACCAAATACATTTAGATATATAAGAAGTGGAAAATTTGACTAACTTGCCATCTTCTTATGAAAGTTTTCTTAAAGAGAATTTTCTAAAGTAACTCTGATCTTTATGAAATCTGTTTTCCTAGAAAGAAAGCCTAATTGAAATGATAAGGTAAAAATGTACCTTCTATTTACACTATCTATGCACAAAGATAGAACAAAGATTAAAAGTAATTATTATTAGGCATGCATTCCCTGAGACTTCAAATTATGAAAATAGTTGTAAATCTGGAACGGGGCCTTAGAAATCACCAGCACTGTTTAACATCTCTAGTAATAAGAGAAATGCAAATCAAAACTACACTAAGATTCCATCTCACCCCAATTAGAATGGTGATTATCAAGAATACAAGCAACAATAGGTGTTTGTGAGGATGTGAGGAAAAAGGTACACTCATACATTCTGGTGGGGTTGCAAATTAGTGCAGCCACTCTGGAAAGCAGTATGGAGATTCCTCAGAAAGCTTGGAATGGACCCACCATTTGACCCAGCTATCCCACTCCTTGGCCTATATCCAAAGGACTTAAAATCAGCATACTACAGAGATACAGTGATAGCTGCTCAATTCACAATAACCAGATTGTGGAACCAACCTAGATGTCCTTCAGTTGATGAATGGATAAAGAAACTGTGGCATATAAATACAATGGAATATTACTCCACCATAAAGAATGATAAAATTATGGCATTTGCAGGCAAATGGATGATATTGGAGAATATTATGCTAAGTGAGATAAGTCAATCTCAAAAAACTAAAGGATGAATGATCTCACTGATAAGCGGATGATGACACATAAGGCGGGGACGGGAGGGGTTAGTGTTAGGGTTAGGGTTAGGTTTAGGGTTAGGGTTAAGGAGGGTGGCAAGCATGGAGGAAGGAAGAACTGTATAGAGGGAAAAGGGGTGGGAGGGGTGGGGGGAAGGGAAAAAATAACAGAATGAATCAAACAATATTACCCTATGTAAATTTATGATTACACAAATGGTATGCCTTTACTCCATGTACAGAGAAACAACGAGTATTCCATTTGTTTACAATAAAAAAAATAAAAAATAAAAAATAAAAAAATAAAAAGGGATAAAAAAAAAAAAGAAAAGAAACCACCAGCAATTCCCCAATTTCACACACCATGAAACTAAGTCACTGGAAGGGCAAAGATATGAAAAGAAATGATGGCAACTCCTCACCTCCTGGTTTTAAACATCAGTGCTCTTTCCAAGTCCATCATTGGTTTGCAAGTCTTTAATATGATGATCCCAAAGCCACTATTGACAACCACCACTAATACTGTCCTGATCTGTCTCCTTGAATAGGAATCAGAAAATCTAGAATAAAATAGTTGATTGCAGTGTGGAACAGAGAAAATGCAAGACATGCTTGAGATATCTTGTTGTGCAAGAAACACAGATAGTACTCAAAGATGAATGGCAATGCATGAAAAGTTGTGCATGCAGCTTGAAATGGCTACAACTACTCAAATCTGGGGTATGTGAGTACCAACATGATAAACTTTACTTTCTCTCCCATTTGTTTATGGTTTAAAGACTGAATGAAAGAACAAGAATATCACATTATCATTTGGCAAACACCAAGTATTACCATCAGGAGTTGGGATCAGGTTTGTGTTCCACAGAGTTGAAGAATTAACACCGAGAATGCCAAGATAGGCATGCCTTGAAATATATTTTAATATATATCTAATACATGCTTTTTTTACTTATACATTTTATATACCTATAGTATATAATATTACTCTATGTCTGCAGTAAACATTTCCATTCCATATGGGAGAATTAAGGTCGTGAAAGAGATGGGTCCAAGGAAGGACCAAAATCTAGCTGGGAAAATAAATCCTGTAGGTTCATATCTACCTTTTGAAGTAAGTGTCATCATAACATTCTCTCCAAAGAGCTTGTGTAGCTCCATCCCTATGACCATGCTGGTTGTAGCCTATTTGGACTACCTATTGACTTCTTTCTGCTCAGTTCCTGCAGCTTCCCTTGGCCTTGTTAATAGCATCTCTTAATCTCAGTCATCTCCACACCACAGGTATGGCAGACTGAGGAACCAAGGCATGCAACCAATCACCCTTTGGTGGCCAGGTCTTGGGACAGTATGGATGCTTGCTGCAGAAGCCTGCTGCATGCAGTACTGTAGCCCAGAAACTGCAAGTATAGACTGTTCAACTACCTCAACCTCCTGCTTCCTGACCTGTGGTGAGAAAATGGAAGTGGGCAAACCTGAATGAAAGTTGTCACTCAAAGCTGACCAATAGTGTTAGCACTTTTCCAAACCTTAACTAGCATACATTTGTACCAATAGCATTATTACTTTCTTCAAGCACTAATTATCTTAAGTGTGGACCAACAGCAGTGACCCGAGAGCTATATAAAGTCATATACCAGCAGACTTGGATGGAAAGCCTGCTGTCAGGCCCCTCCTGTGTCTACTGTTCAATGAATCCTACTCTTACAATTATTCATCCTGGTCTGTGGCTTCCATTCTTTGAATTCATGAGGCAAGTACCCAGAATGAAGAATAAATTGATGATGAGTTGCTGTGATCTGCTGCAACCCTGGAGGGCACAGTCCACTAAGAAGAGCTGAAACACATCTCAGGGTAAAGGACTGCAAACTTACACAGATCCCACCTGCCAGAAGTGAACAAACTCCAATGTTACCTGCCAGCAGAAACAGGTTTCATCTCAAAATTTGGTTTCAATATATTTGATTTTTTACTATAATCTTGATTGTATTAGTGATTAAGTAACACTGTGATCTGTAACACTGAATATGATGTTACAGATAGTACAATGTATGTTCAGTGTAATTACTCAATAGACTGGACTTTACCAAAATTTTTGTCTCAATCCCTAAGAAACTGGGACTATACTTGTGCCCCACCATCCAGATCTCCAATAAAGATATTAAGACATTGGAAAAAACTTATAACCTAATAATAAAGTGAATCTCTGAAGTGTCATATTCCAATAGGGAAAATTAAACATAGAAATTATTGAGACAGATCTTATATTTTTAAAGCATTTTTCTTATGCTTATAAAATTATTTTTGTTAAAAGATGAGTGCCAACATTGTGTGTATGTGTGTGTGTGTGTGTGTCTATTTCTCCAAATTTGGGGAAAAAATGAATTAGGAATAGGAAGACTATATGCTTCTATTCAGAGAACTTGTATTGCAAAGTTTACCTGTTTTAAGTATTCTTGCATCATTCATCTCTCATGCTTTAGGTGGAGGAGAATCTTTCATTTCAATGGTAGTCTGGATGGGTTTGAAAATCAATGTTAAAAATAAATATATATTTCTTACAACACACAGTAAATAATTTAATAAAATAATAGAAGTGTAATCACCTCCAAGTAAGGATATATCTCATGAGATACTAAAAATAAAACGGACATGTAGTCAGTATAAATGTGACAAAAACAAACATACATGCTTGCTGAATCAACATAGAGTTAAATCACTGTGTTTAACTTTGACAATAACTTCGTTATTTTAATTTTTGGGTGTGTTGGCTTGTTTTTGGTTAGTACAGTCACATCACTGAAATATACATAAGAACACCAGAAATATATGTTTAAGAAAACATGCAGCTAAGTTTCCAAAAGTAAGATTATGTTTCCAATGACCACAAATAGAGTAGGAGCTGGGTGTGGTGGCACATGCCTGTAATCCCTGCAACTCAAGAGGCTGAGGCAGGAGGAGTGAGAGTTCAAAGCCAGCCTCAGTAATTTAGCAAGGTTCTAAAGCAACTCAGTGAGACACTATATCTAAATAAACTATTTGAAAAGGACTGTGGAAGTGGTTCACTGGTTAAGCACAACTGGGTTCAAACCCAGTACCAAGAAAAAAAAAAAAAGGTAATGTGGAAAGTGTATATATTCCCATGTAAACATACAGAATAATAGAGACAAATGTGATCGCTAAACAGAGAAATAAAAAAAAGGGTCCTGAGAGTATACATGTCAAAGCTGATAGACAGCAGAGTTTAACAGCATATATCTTTAAAGAAACATATAAGAATTATTTAATCCATGATATTATGTATTTTGTCCTTCCATTTGTTCTGCAAGTTAATACTTACAAAGTTGTGATAATGGTCCAGTTGATTATATAACTCATTTCTTAGCAAATAAATTGCTTTTCACACTGATCAACTTAGATATATACTTTTGGAACAACAGTTAATAAAAATATGTTAGCTAATAAAATTTTTCTAAAATCATATGTGACACTGGTGCACTGAAATTTCTTATATCCTACAGTTTAACTAACAAAATTTCTTGATCCACTCATGTGAGAAGATTTAAAAACCACATCTTAGAAATCATGTATATTGAGCTTAAAATATTCAAATATGGTAATATGAAGAGAAAAATCACAATGACGTCACAATTATCAAATGTCAATCTTTTATATTTCAAAAATGTTTTGGGTGTAGTGGCACTTGCCTGTAATCTCAGTGATATGAGAGGGTAAGAAAGGAAAATCATGAGACTAAAGTCCGACTCAGCAACTTAGCAAGGCCCAAAGCAATTCAGAGAGACCCTGTCTCTAACTAGAATACAGAAAAGTGTTGGGATGTGGTTCAATGAGTACGTCCTTAATTTTGATCTTTAGTATCAAATAATAATGATGATGATGATAATAGTATAATGCATGCTTAAAATAAAATTTGGCATGTTCAAGGAACAACATGGGTGTTCAAAACTCATGAAGTCTTCTGATTGCAAAATGAGTGTAGTTTGGTTTATCTTATTAGTCTTTCAAGTAATTTTACAGAATTAGTGTCTCATCAGAAAATTAGCTCCCTGAGGATGAGGATGTGATTCCCTAAAAACAAAAGTGTATTTCTAGCATGCACAAAACCATGGGTCTAATCTCTAGAATGGCCAAAAATAAAAAGTGAAAATAGGCTATCTTTAATAAAATGCCCAATGCTTCTGAAATCATATGTATATCATTTGCACAACTAATACCAAAGCAACAAACATACCCCATTCCTGGTAATTATGGGAAGGAGATTGAATAGCTGCAAAATAGCCTACTGTCCCCTTTTCCCCCGATTCCATTAATCTCTGAATAATACTCTTTCCTTTGGTTTGAATACAAACATAATATAGTCAGCTGAAATGCATTCTCTCAGTTTCATCATAATTACCTCCAAAATCCCCTAGTTCACATCTTCCTTTCCTTCCTAATTTTCCTATCCTTCTGCCTTAGAAAATGCAACCTCTAGATCTGTGGTCTTTATTCTTTGCATTCGGCTTTCTTTATATGAATTAATCCCAAAAAGAATTTCAACACAATTGAGCAATACTGTCTTAGAATTGCAAATTTTTTGTCTCCCATATGTTTGTGCTTCATCCTTTTCAAGAGACATGCTCTGAAGAAAAAGCAATATTTGTGCTTTGCTTTGATATGGATATGTCCTGAACTATGATCAAATGAGATGTCTCTAAGGGGAAGTCCATTTCCTTGTTATTCAGATTGTGTTCTGAGGCCCAGGAACACTGGAAGCACATTTGAGTGTACTAGAATTGTAGAGTCAATTCTGTTGCATCAGATGTGCATTGTGAACATGGTCCCCAACAGATGATTCATTAAAATTCAGGAGTCCTTGCCTATACTGACTTCATATCCAATTCCTATACTTTAACTTACCAGTTTGGAATCTAGCTACTGGCTACACCTAATCATTTTCCTTATCTTGAAACTGTGTAAACAGTCAAACTTTCAAATGAACATTTCATCAAGCAATCTCAAGACTGACCACAATCTTTTCTTTTTCTACATTCTCTGTTTCACACTTCTAGTGAAGATTCTCAGAAACACTCTGGAAAACTTAATATCAGTAATGAGTTGCATAAAGATTTCTTACTCTGTGACCAAGAAGACACTCCAATTTCCAGTTTTGAAATCCATGAGAATTAAAAATTGAAAAAGTACATTATACTGAGAACTGACATTATTCAAAATGCCAGTTTATGCCAGACTTATATATTCATATGCCTAGCAACACTGAAAGCAAATGAATGATGTACGTTAGCATCACTCACCAAAAAAATAAGGGGACATATTTTAAAGACTTTAGATAAATGTTTATAAATACACATGCTATAATGCAACATTAAACATTTAAAAACTTTTAACAAAGGACTTCACAATTGAAATTAGGTATTTTGTAAGATAAAGGAGTTTGGATTATGTCATACTGATAAGAATTTTTTTAAAATACTAGACTTGAGAAATCATAGGTACAAAGGAGTGAATGTATAGGCTAATATTGCAGCAAACTTATTCAGTTAATTAAAGAAGAATATTACCCAGATCTTGGAAAAGATGCAGCTATCAGGTATATAAGGCATTTAGACCCCCTAATAGGTACAAGCACAAAAAGGAACTCACCACCTCATGTTGCCTGAAATTTCCAAAAGTAGATACAAGACAGAACATTGAAAGTTCAAAGTGAGAAAAGTCACCTCACTTCTACATGCAAAACCATCAGAACAGCAGCAGATTTCTCAGTAGAATCTCTATAGATCTGAAGAATGTATAGTAATATATTTAAAGTCCTGAAAAACAAATTCTGCCAACCCAGATAATTATATTTAGTAGTGTTATCCTTCAGATTCAAAGCAGAAATAAAAACTTTCTCCAAATGCATAAATTAAAAGAATCCATAAGCACTAAACCTGCATTAGAGTAATTAGAGGTATTCTACAGACAAAAGAGGAAGTGATACAAATACAATTGTGACAACATAGGAAAGAAAAATCTCACCAAAAGAGGTGAGAAAAAAATGAAAATTCAGAAAGCATACAAAGTTGTTAATTCAGTTATACCATCAAATGAATATGATAAATAAGGGTGAATATATTATTCAAGAAAACCTGAAGATGGGCACAGTGATGCACACCTGTCATCCCAGCTACTAAATGAGACAGCACTTTGAGACCATCCTCAACAATGTAGCAAGACCCTCTTCAGGTTAGTGAGACTCTGACTCAAAACTAAAATGAATAAAAAGGACTAGGAGTATACCTCAGTGGTAAAATACTCCTGGGTTCAATCCCCAGTACCAAAAACAAACAAACAAATGAGTAAAAAAGTCAGAAGAGAAATGAAAAATTGACAGGAAGAAGTGCATACTGTTTAACAATCATCCTAAAGGTAAATATTCCTAATTTTCCCATCAGGAGACATGTACAACTAATTGGATCAAAAGACCTATCAATTTCAATCTTGTAAAAACTCACTGACATAGATATACAAACACAGGAACTGAATGAATATGATGTTATAAGCACAGGGAATCTGAAAACAAAGAGCAGTAGTTATATACATCTCCAAATAAATAGAATTCAGTCTCAAACCAGATAAAAGAGACAAAGAAGGTTACTATATATTGATAAAAGTAGCAATCCATGGAGAAGATAAAAAAAATTGGTAAGTATATATTCAACAGACTTTGAAGTATCCAATTTCATAAATCAAACACCACAGGAGATAAAGAAAAAAGCAGACCCCAATAAAGTAAATACAGTGACTTCAACCTGTATCATGAAACAGATGAATAATGAAAACAAAACAAAACAGCAACTAGCAACAGAGTTAAATTACAATATAGATCAAATGAACTTAAAAGACTTCTATATAGAAGCGTCCATGTGTTTTAGTCACCTTTTTCACTGCCATGATTAAAGAAGAATTTTAGAAGAGGAAAAGTTTATTTGGGGGTTTCACAGAAGATCTCAGTCCACAAATAGCCAGCTCCATTCTTTGGCCAAGGTATGGCAGAACATTGTGGCAAAAGAATGTAGCAGTGAGAAGCAGCTCAGGAAATCACTTCAGGAAGCAGTACAAAGCATACCCCAAAGGCACACCTCCAGTGACCCACCTTCTCCAAACAAATGCTACCAGTCTACAACCTCCACTCAGGTAATTCCTACCAGGGCATTAACTTACTGATTGTTTAAGGCTCTCATAAACCAATTATTTCACCTCTAAACCTTCTTGCATTGTCTCATAGATGAGCTTTTGGGGGATACCTCACGTCTAAACTATAACACCATCCCAAAACTACAGTATACACATTTTTTTTATCAGCTTATGGATCTTTTTCTAACATGTAACATATTTTAGACCACAAAGAAAATCTTTAAAAAATTCAATAAAATAAATAAAATAATAAAATAAAATAAAATAAAATCATTTCTTCCATCTGGTAGGACCATAATAGAATGAAACTGAAAACAAACAAGAAAAAAAAAAAGTACAAAAACTGTAAAATACCTGAAATTTAATGATATACTTTTAAACAAAGAGAATAACATTGAACAAATTAGGAAGGATTATAAAATCCCAACAATTAAATGAAAACTCACATATACTGGAATCTTTAGGATACAGTAAAATCACTATTAAGAAGGGAGATTATGTCTGAATGCCTTCATTCTAAAATCAGAGATCAAAAATAAATGGACTAATGGTGATTTCAAGGTCTTAGAAAAGCAAGAAGAAAGCAACCTGTAAACTAGTAAATGGAAGAAAATAGTCCATGTCAAAATGAACTAAATGAAATAGACTAAAAATACAATGCAAAGGATCAATGGGAAAAGAGTTGGCTCTTTGAAAAGATAAAAAAGATTAACAGATCCTCAATCATATCAGCAAAAAGAAAGAGAAGACTTAAATTAAAACTATATCCAAAAAGAGTATACAACAGATACCATTGAAATGCAATTGATTATTAGGAATTATTTTTAAAAATTTTATTTCAATAAATTAGAAAATATAGAAGACATGGAAAATTTTTAGACATTGTGACCCACCAAAATAGAACAACCAAGAGACTTTAATAAAACCCCAAGAGATCAACAATAAGCAATGAGACTGAAGAAAAGTTAAGACCCCCAAACACACACACACATACAATAAGCACACACAAAATAGTCCTGGATAAATTTACTACTGGATGCTTCAAGTCTTTTAAATTGGAACTAATACAATTACTTCCAAAATTTTGCATATAATAAAAATGGAAGGAATGCTTCCAAACTCATTCAATAAAACCGTTATTACCATTATGAAAATCTAATGAGAACACGCACACACATACACACACACAGATACACACAAACAAACAATACACTAGTCTGATATTGCTGATGAACATGCATGTAAAATTCCACAATAAAATAGTTACAAGTTGAATTCAACAACACATTGAAAAGATCAGACACAATCAATTTGGTTTTATCCCAGGAATAAATGAACGGTTCAACATAAGGAAATCTAAATGTAATACAACACATGAACAAAATCATGGATAAAAAAGTCACATCTGCATCTCAGGTGAAGAACCTTTGATATAATTTAACATTTGTTAGTAATAAGAGCACCAAGCTAATCAGGCATAGATGTATCATATTTCAACAAAATGAAGACTATTATGTGACAGCACCCTAGAGGGTTCAGGGTAAAATTGAAAAGAATTTTGTTCAAAATCAGGAAAAGGAATAGAATAGCCACAATCACTACACAATATGACACTTTAAATTTAAGTAGAGCAATGAGGAAAGAGAAAGTAATATATGAAATACAAATAGGAAAGGAAGAAGGTGAATTATCCTTTTGTAGATTATATAATTTTTATACTTCGAAGACCCTAAAGACTTCACCAAATGACTATTAGAACAAATTCAGCAAAGCTACAGGATTTAAAGTCAACTTATCAAAATCAGTAGTTTTTTTCAACACACCAGTAAAAGATTTGCTGAGAATGAAATGAGAAACACTATTTCATTCACAATAGCCTCAAGAAAGTAAAATGCTCAGGAATAGATATAGCCATGTAGGTAAAATAACTCTGCAATGAAGACTACAAAATAATGAAAAAAGACCTTTAATTTCTTTCCTCAATGTTCTGAATATTTTTAATTGTAGAGATCTTAATTTTTTGGTTTTAATTCTTATGTTTTTTTTTTTGAGGTTATTGTGAATGGGATAGTTTTCCTGATTGCAACCACTGTTAGAATATAGGAAATCTATTGATTTATGTATGTTAGTCTTCTATCCTGCTAATTTGCTGAATTCATTTATCAGCTCTATCAGTTTTTGTTGAAATATTTTGGGTTTTCTAGATAACAGATTATGACATCAAGTAAATAGAGGTCATTTGACTTCTTGTTTTCACATTGGTACACCTTGAATTTCCTATTCTTGACCAATTGCTTTCAAGACTTTCAAGAACTATGTTGAGCAAACAACTATTATCTTGTTCCTGATTTTAGAGGAAATGATTTCAGTCTTTCTCCTTTTAGTATGATGTTGGCTTTGGGTTTGTCAAATATAGGGTTTATAATGTTGAGGTAACTGCCTTCTATCCCTTGTTTCCCCAGCATTTTTAACAAGAGTGCTGGGTTTTATCACCGACATTTTTGCATCAATTGATATGATCATATAATTCTTGTCTTTAATCCTATTATTTTGATTTACATTCATTGATTTGCCTGTGTTGTACCAGTATTGCATCCTTTGGATGAGAATGACTTGATCATGGGATATTATCTTCTTGATGTATTTTTTAATGTAGTTGGCTAATATTTTTTAAGGATTTTTTTTTTTTACTTCATAACCATTTTGGAAAGATACCTAAATATGTTTTTTTATTTTTAATTTATTTTTATTGTAAACAAATGGAATATATGTTGTTTCTGATTGTACATGGAGTAACAGCATACCATTTGCGTAATCATACATGTACATAGGGTAATGATGTTTGATTCATTCTTTTAATTTTTTCCTTCGCCCCCCCACTCCTCTCACCCCTCTTTTCCCTCTATACAGTCCCTCCTTCCTCCATTCTTGCCCCACTCCCACCCCCCCATTATGTGTCATCATCTGCTTATCAGCGAGATCATTTGTCCTTTGGTTTTTTGAGATTGGCTTATCTCACTTAGCATGATATTCTCCAATTTCATCCATTTGCCTGCAAATGCCATAATTTTATTATTCTTTATAGCTGAGTAATATTCCATTGTATATATATATAACACAGTTTCTTTATCCATTCATCAATTGAAGGACATCTAGGTTGGTTCCACAATCTGACTATTGTGAATTGAGCAGCTATGAACATTGATGTGGTTGTATCTCTGTAATATGCTGATTTTAAGTCCTTTGGGTATAGGCCAAGGAGTGGGATAGCTGGGTCAAATGGTGGGTCCATTCCAACTTTTCTAAGGAATCTCCACACTGCATTTCCAGAGTGGCTGCACTAATTTGCAGTCCCACCAGCAATGTATGAGTGTACCTTTTTCCCCACATCCTCTCCAACACCTATTGTTGCTTGTGTTCTTGATAATCACCATTCTAATTGGGGCGAGATGGAATCTTATTGTAGTTTTGATTTGCATTTCTCTTATTACTAAAGATGGTGAACATTTTTTCATATGTTTGTTGATTGCTTGTAGATCTTCTTCTGTGAACTTCATATCCTTAGCCCATTTGTTGATTGGGTTATTTGTATTCTTTGTGTAGAGTTTTTTGAGTTCTTGATAGATTCTGGAAATTAGTGCTCTATCTGAAGTATGAGTGGCAAAGATTTTCTCCCAGTCTGTAGGCTCTCTCTTCACATTGCTGATAGTTTCCTTTGCTGAGAGAAAGCTTTTAGTTTGAATCTATCCCAGTTGTTGATTCTTGCTTTTATTTCTTGTGCTGTGGGAGTTCTGTTAAGGAAGTCTGATCCTAAGCCAACAAGTTGAAGATTTGGACCTACTTTTTCTTCTATAAGATGCAGGGTTTCTGGTCTGATTTCAAGGTCCTTGATCCATTGTGAATTGATTTTTGTGCAGGGTGAGAGATAGGGGTTTAGTTTCATTTTGTTGCATATGGATTTCCAGTTTTCCCAGCACCATTTGTTGAAGAGGCTATCTTTTCTCCATTGCATATTTTTGGCCCCTTTGTCTAGTATGAGAAAATTGTATTTATTTGGGTTTGTGTCCATGTCCTTTATTCTGTACCATTGATCTACCTGTCTATTTTGGTGCCAATACCATGCCGTTTTTGTTACTTTTGCTTTGTAGTATAGTTGAAGTTCTGGTATTGTGATACCCCCTATTCACTCTTCCTACTAAGGATTGCTTTAGCTATTCTGGGTTTCTTATTCTTCCAGATGAATTTCATGATTGCTTGCTCTATTTCTGTAAGGTATATCATTGAGATTTTAATTGGAATTGCATTGGATCTGTATAGCACTTTTGGTAGTATGGCCATTTTGACAATATTAATTCTTCCTATCCAAGAACATGGGAGATCTTTCCATCTTCTAAGGTCTTCCTCAATTTCTTTTTTCAATGTTTTGCAGTTTTCATTGTAGAGATCTTTTACGTCTTTGATTAGATTGATTCCCAAGTATTTTATTTATTTTTTTGAGGCTATTGCAAATGGAGTTGTTTTCCTCATTTCCCTTTCAGATGTTTCATCGCTTGTGTATAAAAATGCTTTAGATTTATGCATCTTGATTTTATAGCCTGCTATTTTGCTGAATTCATTGATGAGGTCTAGAAGTTTTGTGGAGGAGGTTTTTGGATTCTCTAAATATAGAATCATGTCATCAGCGAATAGTGACAGCTTAAGTTTCTCTTTTCCTATTTGTATCCCTTTAATTTCTTTAGTCTGTCTAATTGCTCTGGCTAGAGTTTTGAGGACAATGTTGAATAGAAGTGGTGAAAGAGGACATCCCTGTCTTGTTCACATTTTTAAAGGGAATGGTTTCAGTTTTTCTCCATTAAGTATGATGTTGACCATGGGCTTAGCATAAATAGCCTTTACAATGTTCAGGCATGTTCCAAATATCCCTATTTTTTTCTGGTGTTTTAAGCATGAAAGGGTGTTGTATTTTGTCGAACCCTTTTTCTGTGTCAATTGAAATAACCTTAAGTCTATTGACATGATGGATTATATTTATTTATTTACCAATGTTAAACTATCCTTGCATTCCAGGGATGAACCCCACTTCATCGTGGTGCACGATTTTCTTAATATGTTTTTGGATATGGTTTGCCAATATTTTGTTAAGGATCTTTTCGTCTATATTCATCAAAGATGTTGGTCTAAAATTTTCTTTCCTTGATGTGTCTTTTCCTGGTTTGGGTATGAGGGTGATATTAGCTTCATAGAATGAGTTTGGTAGGTTACCCTCCTTTTCTATTTCCTGGAATACTTTGAGAAGTATTGGAATGAGTTCTTCCTTGGAGGTCTTGTAGAACTCTGCTGAGAATCTGTCTGGTCCTGGGTTTTTCTCGGATGGTATGTTTTTAATGGCTTCTTCTATTTCATTGCTTGATATTGATCTGTTTAAATTGTGTATGTCCTCCTGGTTCATTTTGGGAGGAGCATATGTCTCTAGAAATTTGTCAATGTCTTCAGTAGTTTCTATTTTGTTGGAATACAGATTTTCAAAGTAGCTTCTCATTATGTCATGTATCTAGTGGTGTCTGTCGTGATATTTCCTTTTTCATCACAAGTTTTAGTAATTTGAGTTTTCTCTCTCCTTCACTTTGTTAGTGTGGCTAAGGATTTTTGCATTTATATTCATGAGTTATAATGGTCTGAGTGTTCACCTGAGTTAGGGTATCTTCAAATTGCCCATGCTGGTCATGAATTTCCAGATTCAAAAATCCTTCTGATTCAGCTTCCCTGGTAGGTGGATTTCAGACACATGTCACTGCATGCATAAACTTGTAATTAAGGAAGAAGAAATAAAAGAATACAATCATCATTCAAAGGCAACAGAGCTCAATACACTAACTAAATTAGTTCTACATAGTAGCAATTATCATGAACTCAGAAGAGGTTCTCTCTCTGAAACCAAGAGCTTTTTGTTATGGAACAAGTTGTCTCTTTCAGGTTCAAAGTCTCTCTAAAAGGAAAGATTATACTTCTTTAGTTTACCAGGTTGTTATGAAGATTTAATACTAAACCATGCTAAGAGAAATAGCAAAGCAATGAAATAACTTGTTCACTGCTGGAACTATATTGGAATTCCCCCAAAATGTAATGTGTGTATTTTCACAGTTTCTAATTCTCAATGTGACAATTACCAAAAAAATATACTGGAGACCTAGTTGTGGTTATCAGCTGCTTTTACTTTAGATTTAAGGGCAAGTCAATTACTTATTATTGTTATTATTATACTTATTATGAAATTAGAAAATAAATTGTCCCCTTTTACAAAACTTATCACACCAAGGGCAGAAAATTAATAAATTCCAAAAGTTGGCATGAACTACTATTATTCCTTCTCTATCATATCAAATGGAACCAACAGACCTTTGTTACAAGGATGCTTAATCTTCACGTTGCTCTCCAATTGATTTGAAAGACAGAATCCTCTTTTTTATACATGGATACTACTGAGTCATGTTTAGTTTGCTCAAATCTAAAGAATCTACTTTAGATTCATAGCATTTGGTTACCAGATTCCTTGTGAGGCAGGACTTGAAAATATTCTGATAACTGGAGACAGAGATGCAAATTGCTTGGGACATTTCCATCACTATGGGATTTTGGAGGAATACTATAAGAGAAAATCATTAGTGCAAGTTCAAGAATGAATGAGGGACCTAGGACATGGCTCAGGAGAAGATTCATTCCTGTGGATGAATCTTCAGGAATGGACCACTCCCACAACCCTCAGAAAAAGAAAAATAAAATTAAGTCCAAGAGAACAGGCTCTTCCTTCAAGCACATCATATCTAAGTGGCACAACTGAAGAGGATTCAATTAGATTCTTCTTTCAATTCTTACATAATTATCATAGAGTATGTTTGCAATATTGAAGATTTTTAAAAATTGCAGTGTATGCAGCACCAAAAAACTAGACTAAGATATTAAGTAATCATATAATTAAAATATTATTCTAAACTAAAAGGTTCATTGAATATTTCTTCCTGACTATTTATACATTGATTATCAATTTTCTCATAAGATCACAGAAAGAATAATAGTTTTAAAGACAGCATTTCATGCTGAATATCTGTTCTCTAATTCTAGAACATTTTATACTAGTCAAAAATACAAGGTAATTAGTCATATTGAAATCTTGAATTTAATATCTAACAAAGAGGAATAAATTCAGAAAATAATCTTAATTTATAAACAAATATTTTGGATTGTAAAGGAAATCCTGTATAAAAAATTGTGTAGTGCATAGTAAAACATATTGTCTATGAAAAGGACAATGGCATGCCTGCAGTGTACCATTAAAGATGAACTGTCAGTAGCACATTGGGTTTAACACAAGGATCAGTGAATTAGTACCCACAGGAAAAATCCAGCTAATAGCCTGTTTTTGTTAATTAAGTGTGTTTGTTTTTCTTTTTCAGTGCTGGGATTGAACCCAAGGCTTCATTAATGCAAAATGAGTACTCTACCACTGAGCTATGCCACTATCCCCTGGAAGATACATCTTAATGAAGGAATCAAAGTCAACATCAGCCAGTCATGGAACCAAGTAACAATATACACTTCCATAGTCCATTGTAACTGTGTGACTAAGGCCCCCAGCTTTGCTCACTCTTGGCTGGAGGTAGACTTTAGATCCTAGAGGATGGCTGCCCTTCCTAGAGGAAGTTCATAGTTCTTGGCATGTGGACTTCCTCGACATCAAACCAGAAGGGTCTGTCAGTGCAGCTGGAATCTGCTACATTGGGAAGAACTCAGCATCACATGCTTGACATTCCTGCCTAATGACATAACCTGCATCCAGTCATGAGGTATCATCTGATCCCAAAATGAAGAAACACCTACAAAACTGACATATACCATTCAACAACTTAAATTCATCTAAAGCACAGCAAGACTCAGGAACTAGAGGAGACAAAAGAAAAAAGGCCAATGCACACAATAAATTATGGATCATGAAAACTCCTAAGCTAGGTTTATTTTGGTTATAAAGGATATCATTGAAATAATTGGAAAATTATGAATAAGTTTTACAGATTTGATATTAATACTTAACAAAATTCAATTTTCTGGTTTTGATCATTACACTATAGGTATATAAGACAAAAATTTTGTTTTCAGAAAATACAAATATTTGTCAAAAAGAGACATCATGTCTGCAACTCACAAATGGTTGAGAGAAAATTATCACTGTTATATGCATATATTTATATTTATATTTATCTAGAAAGACAGGGGAACAAGGGATAAAGCAAAGGTAGTAAAACATTAACATTTCAGGAATATTTTCTAAGAATTCTTTGTACTTGTTACAAATCTTTTAATAAGTCTGAATTTATCAAAATAGAATATTTCTAAGAGAAAAGCAAGTTTTTACAATTATATCAATAAGTAACATTAAACTTAATAAAATAAGTCATCTATTTAGGTACTATTAAATGAATAAAGAGAAAGTTGGATGAGGCATAGGGATATATGTAATAGTCTCAAATTATCTCTATATAAAATGCTAAATAATTACAAATGGGAACAAGGACATCACCTTTAGTGATTAATGTTAGCATTATCAGTATTGGGATTCAGAGAAAGTCACAGAATCACTTCTGTGATACTCTTGCTAAATAACACATAATCTGATTCCAATCATAAAGAAACCAGAAAGAAAAAGAACAAACAACTGAGGCACATTACATGAGCATTCTTCCTTAAGTCAAAGAGAGACTGAGGAATGTTTGTACCTGAAGGAGTCAACAAAATACAACAATTAGGTGTATTGCATGAATCTGAATGGATAATATTGTTGTACAGAACATTAGGAAAGTAGCAAAATTTGAAAAAATCTGATGATAGTAGAATATATTACAAGGTATTAGTACTAACTTATCAGTTATGAAGGTTGTGTTGTAGTTTTGTAGCATGTTCTGAATTGTAGAAAATACTATAGTAATCATGAATGATGGTGTATGTCAGCCATTTACTCCCAAATGGTTCAGGGGGAAAATGTTCCTTTTATTAGGGAACTTTTCTGTAATGCTAAAACTATTTCCAAACTGTCCAATTGTACAAATGAACAAAGAGAAAAAAGTGAAAAGTCTTAAATGAATTTTGTTTCTCACCAAGAAAGGAATATAAGTTAGTGCTTAAACTTAAAATTATAAAAAATTAAGAGTATGTAAGTTTGATGACAGTATAATAATTGTAATACTTTAAACACTGGTAGTGAATACAGTACTGGCCCACGAACATAATGTCTGCCTAAATCTCTAGGTCCGTACACGGTAATACAATTTGTAAAATACAAATAATCCATCATTAATGTGATTTTTAGATCCACCAACATAATATTGATCGCTGGATTGTTTAGGTGCTTTTTAAATATCTGGCACTTAGACAGTTCAGGTACATTAAACTCTGAAATACTGGTTTGCATTTGCACTTCAGATTTGGTTACACATACAAAGAAAGAGTTTCAAATATTGTATGAAGTCCTTCATATATATATGTGATACAAACATATTTTCATTAAATTTCCACAACATACATTTAGTGGGAAGCAATTAAAATGTCATGTCAAAGGTCTGATGAATACAATGTTATCATTAATATCATATATTTTTCCCTTAAAACTTCTGTGTATTCTTGTGATGCTTCCAAAATAGATGATTTCTTGGCTTATTAGTAGATCTCAGGTAGAAGTTCTAGTGGATCAACATATTCTGTAGCAAGTGAAAAGAAAAATAATTATATTCTTTACCTCAAACATTTCATAGTTGACTAAGCAAGAAGCAGTAAACAAAAAGATAATAACTTATTAGTGTTAATAATAGTGAAAAGCATGTGTATGACTACAAGATTACTATGAAAAATAATTTGTCCAGAGTTGCACACTGAATTATCAATGTGACTGAGGATCAGAACTTCAGGCTTTCCACCCTGCATTCATGAATTCAACAACCTTATGTTAAAGCATATGACAAGCTCTCAGTGACAAGATGAACATGATAAAAGCCACCCCTCAACAATCAGATCTCATAAGTTGAAAAACACAAAGACAGGCCATTTTCTCACAGAGTCATGGGTGCTATGACAGGTATAAATTTAACAAGGCACTACTGGAACACAGAAGGGATTTCTGTCCCAGTTTTATGTCTAGGTTATTGGGTTGCTCTAGGGGTTGATGCCTAAAGGATGAGAAGGAATTATGACAGAGAGAGAGAAGAGGTGCATGCAAAGAATGAGAGGTGAGGTGTACAAGTGTTCCAGCATGACTTGAAGCTAGAGCAGAGGGGCAGAGTAGGGTGTGTGCAACAATTGATGAGGATCCAGTTAATTTGGATATTTTTATTCCTTGCTAGAAAATTTGAAACTTTTCTTAAGAGCAAAACCAATGATAAAGTCATTGTCAGGGTATTTGAAATGCTTGACCAAGTTTTACTAGATGACTGTGGGTTTTGGCAATAGACCAGAGAGAAGTGGGTGAAGCCTGTGTTTTCATAGTGGTAGCAGAAGTGAAAAAAAGTATCAATCCAGAAAAAGGTATTATGGACAGTCTGAGCCTTTACAAGCCATGAAAGATGAATAAATGATGAATGAGTGTGTTCTGCATTAGGAATTCTTTTTCAAAACTTTCATGTGATTTTTGCAAGAAAAACAACAATTCATGTAGAAATCTATTCACCAATCTGAGGAAAGGAATGCCATCTTCTATTTGTAGTTTATTTCAGAAATCAATGAATCCAAATTTAACATAGTTTGGCAACATACCTTCTTTAGCTTTTCTAGATAAAGCCTATTCAACTTATCATCCATCTGAAATAAGGCAGATATTATATTGCTTAGTTTAAACAAGAGAGATTATCTTAGAAATGCTAAATTAATCAGAAAAAGTGACTTTTTAAATGAAACTTTAAGGTACTAGACCCAACTTGAAGATGGCTTAAAAGAATCACATACACAAAACAAAAGTCCTACTTATTTTAAGTTTTGGATAGAGAATATATATGTATAATGCCCTAAACTGTTCAAACAATATTGGTTTATTAAATATAGGTCATTTCAGATGGGTGCTGCTTTAGCTTACTATTGTAAAGGTTAAATAATTCAACTCCTAGTTTACACTGATTGTAATACAGTATGATTCTTAGCAAAACTCTGCCCTTTAGAATTTTCTAATCAGTTTTTTTCACTTTCATATAGTTTTCCTTAAAATAAACTATGCATCTCTACCTTCAGAAATTAGATATTTAACATGTATTCAATGATATCAATTTTTCAGCCTATTAAATTAAATACACAAAAGAAGAAAGAGGTATTATAATAGTGTCATATGAAAATTCTTCTGGAAAAAGTTTGAAAAGTTAGGTGGAATATGAACAAACCTTTCTTTATTTGCATGGATACACAAAGATTCCAGAAAATTCCCTTGCCAGACAGTAATGCCATGTGCTTTGCCACATGCCTATAATCCTAGTGACTCGGGAGGCTAAAGCAGGAGGATGGCAATTTTGAGGCCAGCCTAGAACTTGATAAGACCCTGCCATAAAACAAAAAATATAGAGGAATAGGGATGCAGCTCAGTGGAAGAGCACCCCGAGTTCAACCACTAATAGCACACACACACTCACACACACACACACACACACACACACAATAAAAATATAAGAGTTTAAACTCATGTTTCTTTGATTTGTGACTTTCCATATTCATAAACAATTTGTAGCTCTTTAATAATAACTGATTTATTCTCAGTAATTGGGAACAAAGTTTTTGAAACTTATTGCTTATTACACTTATGTATATGTTTACAAATGTGTGGAAAATGTTTAAACTCTATCGCAAGTACAACATCTAGAGTGCTTTTCATGTAAAAGCTATTCTCTTACTGATTCCTCAAAGATGATCTAAAAGAGAATACTGAACATAATAAGTACTTTGAGGTGATAAAAATATTGTGATATCCAAAGTCCCTATACAGTTTAAATGTGAAGGTGAATTTTTGGACTGATGGGGTTCCCAGGCCTGTGTTTTCTATTCTTTTTCAAAATGAAAATTTTTTAAACATATCTTTTGCATTATAATCATACATATTAGTGGAATATATTATGACATAGTCAAAGATGCACATAAAGTAATTTGATCATCATTCTTCACCAGCTTTCTTTTCCCTCTCCTCCTACCTTCCCCTTTGAAGATATTCTGCAGTGAATAGAGACCTGTATTTGCATCTTGATAGAAGAGTACTCTTAAGACTGTTAAACCTTCCCTGCTTTGACAAACTAATGCTCTGTAAGGCTATCTAGGAAGTACTAAAGTAAGTTTCAAGTATTCTTCAGTCTATGTATAAGCGCTAAAAGGTAAACACATCTTTCTTCCAGGAAATTAATGGGGGAAAAAAAACATCCTTTGCATTGTGTCTCCATTTATAATTTATACATTCATTCATCATTGTCTTGTTAAATGATACTCTCCCTGATATTTTCTGGTAAGAATGAATGAGAACATCTTGTATTTGCATTGTCTTTAACAATTTACAGAAATATTTCACTTTCTTTCTTTTCTTTTCTTTTTTTTTTTTTTTTTTAAGTGTACAGTCATCTAATTTTATGACTGAGAGACACTTCAATTCTGGGCCTTTCATGTTTTTCAGAAAAAATTTGCATATCAGCTAACAAACTGATGGAAAAAATATCAGCTAGCTAGGATCTTATAATTATGCATGAAAAGTTATTTAATTTGTTCTCTTTTTCAGCACATTTGACTGCATTGATGTTTTGTAAATATTAGATTTGCTCTTCTCTTCATTTGGTTAGGATACAAAATCAAAAGAAAACGTAAGATTGCAGCCTCATTTACAAGAACCCTGCACTATATTTCTGTGAGTTAAGAAGATCATTAAAATTTCAACAAAACTGTAAACCAGTGTTTATTCATTTGAAACATTAAATTCATTCAAAATCTAATTTAAATTTAGAATTAAAGAACAGTTAAAATATCATTTCATGACTAAAGTTACTGTCTCTTGAAAAAGGACCTCCAGAAACATTATAAAATTGAAAAATTTGGAATTCTTTATAGATTATTGTGACCTTTACTTCACATTCATAAGTGAACTAAATAACTCAGTATTTCAACAAAGTCAAAATAAGACAAATCAGAAATCTGACTCCCAAAAGATAAAGCATTACTTATCTCAGTCAGATAGACCTCAGTGCTTTGACATGAAGGCTGTGGGTTGGAAGTAGAACCTGCTATGTTTTCTCCCTGGTAAGACCTTCTGTTGTGTACCCAGCTATCATTTTTAAGTTTAACACAAGGACACCCTGGGACAGGCCTTCTACAGTGAGGACAGGGTAAAGAATCTGTCTGATTTTCCATTGGGAGTCTGGTATTAACTTCCTGAAGGCTCTTACTGATTCTGTGAGGACTGCAAAAGGCAAATACTTGGTATTTTATTATTTTTCCCTAAATCACTTGCATTATAAAACAAACAAACAAAAGCCATGGAAATAAATAAAAATTCACAGTGAAAAGAGTCTTAACATTAAAAAATCCATCATAATAGAGTAGGGTATACAATCACAGGTTTTAAATTGTTCTAAAGATGTGCATATATTTCCAGGGGCCTCCTAACCCACAAGAAATTCAAACACTACAAGTGGGAGAGTAATGGCAGGCAAAGATGTATGACTTAACAGAAAACACTGCTGCCTTCTTGAAAGGCTCTCCTTATGGGATTCTTGAGGACACCATTAGAAATACTGGTATTTAGAGAGTAACTATATGAGATGGTGGATACCTTAGTTTATTAGACTACAAAGACATTTCATTATGCTAAAGTATACTAAAAAATCATGGACTAAACATATACAATAAGAAAATAAGAGTAAAACTAAGCTAGAATTACTTGTATTTTTAAAGCAGATGAAGAAATTAAAAAACATCCCTTGAAGACATTTTCAAGCACTTCCTTTCACCATCTACACATTCTTATCAACACTTGGAGAAATTAAGCACTGGGCACTGAGAAATAATTCACAGCAACTTCCACTGGGGCAGAACAAGATAGCTAAGTTGATGATTAAGAATTAAAGCAGCACCCAAGTCAGTCAGCTCATAATTTTATTACCAAGGCATCAGAGGTGGGACCTGTCAATTCTGTTTTTAATTCCCCCAACACTGACCATGGAATTCTTTTTAAACACACTGCAAAGTAAATTCCTTTCAGCCCTGTGATAATCTTTCCCTATATCAAAAGTAGGCCTTAGGTAGAGAGGAAAAACTGCAAAGGTCAGTTTTTCTTTAAGCACTATCTAGAGGTAACTTCAAATATCAAAATCAAAAATGATTAATTGACCAAGTGTCTGAATGTGCCCAGGGGGATAGTACTAGCAATACTGTACACTTAGGGTTTAGTATGTATTCTTTCAAAACATAATTAAATTTGTTAATTTTTCTATGTAAAGAAATGCCTGTAAGTAATCTGGTCACCATATAGCTGTCTGAATTATAAAGCTTCAAAAGTACATGCTTGAAAGTCTAGTAGACTAGTTTAAGAAAACAAAAAAGAGAAAGCCACATAAATGCAATAAAAGGGGAGAAAAATAAAATTTCTGGCCCAACATTTCAACACTAAGTTCATTTACTTCCAAAAATTGTATTGTCTGATTAGTTTTTGTATTTTACTAATCTCATAAACCTCTCTCACTATATAAGTTATGCAATGTAGACAAATTATGAAGATTAAGCTATTTTCTTAGTATACATTTTGACATACTTCTGGATTTTATATTCTTCTACATGGAATTCATCAAGTTCTTCCAATTGTATTTCATACTGTAGCTTGTGAATTCTGTGTTGCATCAACTTTATCATTGAAACCTCAGTATTCTTTAACACCTCTAAAACTTTTGAAGTTGCTGTGTGTGTCTAAAGAAAATTGAAAGGACATTTAAAAAATATTTATAATAATTATAATCTAGATAATTATTGTATAGTCACTTTAGTTTAGAATCAATAATTCAGGGAGCAATTTTAAACATGTGGGAAAAAGGTGCTTGAGTTTAAATAGTTCAATTACTTTTTTCTGTTTTTGTTCTATTGAGGTTGGAGTTCAGGGCCTTGCATAGGTTACACAAGTTATCTCCCACTGAACTATGACCTCAGTCATGAATCATTCTCAAGTTAGTATTTGTAATGTGAAAATCAAAGAATTTTAAAATCAATTTAAAAGTGAAGAAAGTCATTTAATCATTCAAGTGTATGGTATAATTGAACTTCACAGTTTTTTAAATTTCCTCCTTATAGTCTTAATTATTACAACTATTTTTAAATAGCAAATGATTCTCTGACAAAGTCATTATTCAGAAAGATGAAGTCAGTTTTTACAGTAATGAAAAATAAAATATTTAAAGATGTCATCTTGCTCTAAAAACATACAAAAGAAATTTTCTCAAGGAATATAGAGACACATAAAATGCATATGTCCAAAATAAAATTTTCAGTGAAATGAATTAAAGCAAATTAGAGATAAATAAAATAACTTCTGAAAATAGAAATGCTTCCTCTTGGTTTTCCTCTAACTGTTGTCTTGTTCTTTGTTCAGTCTCCCATTGTTGCTGCACTCCTTGACCATGCTCTATTAGATTGTTTGGCATATATCTTTTGAGGTTTATCACATCTTCTTACAACTTCTTTTGATTGTTCTCTAATTTTTCATATACATTTTTCAGGCTTTTAAAAAAAGAATCATATTTTTCATCTTGCTGCAAATATTTTGAAAATGTAGATTTACATTGAGATCTTCTACCTGAATGAATAAAACAACGGAGTTTGATTATTATCAAGCATGTTTGGAATATTTGAGCACAAAACCCATTCACAAATTTTGCATGATTTTAATTGCAGTAAATTATAATCTACAACAGCACACTGATGAGTAGGTTAAGATAATGTGGTATGACATATTAGAAGTGGTAGAGCCAATTTTCAGTTGGTCTATAAATTCCTATTCAGACTATTTAACAAAGGATGGGGAAATCTAGATTCAATTTCATGGTGAGAAAATTATGAACATTCAATGAATGTTTGGATTAGGTGTATTCAATATAAACTTAGTTGTTTAATAAAATTAGAATAAAGCCTCAAGAGGTCACTATCTTAAAAAATGTATAATATACAACACCCAATTTTAACAAAACAAATTTTAAGCAAAATACTTTCTATTTATGTAAGGATAGATGCCATGAATAATATACTTCTCATCTTAGGTGAATTTATACTTCAACAAGATAATACACAATGCCAAAAAAGAAAAAAAAAAGTGCACTGTGGAATAGTGCTAAACAGTTCTAAGAAGAATAAGGTCAGTGAAAATAAGAAATGACAGAGAAATCTTCATGAAGAAAGGAAAAATTATTTTTGTGCCAGTTCTGAACAACTGAGGTTAATGAATGAAAACAGAAAAGACAAGAGATGTAAGACCAACAGATGGTGAAATCAGTTTGAGTGCAGTGGACAAAATCCAATGGCAGGGGAATAATATGTCCACAGAATAACTTATAAATTTATGTTCCCAGCCACATCAACACTAACAACCAAAGAGTGGAGGCATCCTAAGGCCCATCAACTGCTAAATGGATAAGTGGTACAGATTAAAAAACATTATTGGACAACAAAAACAAATGATTCTTGAAACAACAAAGATGAAATCTGAAAACAGTATGCTGAGTGAAAAAAAAATTGTTAAAAAGGACTACACATTGTATAAATCTACATGCATGAATGTCCACAACAGAAAAATTAGAGAGATAAAAAGTATCTTGGTGGCTTCCTAAGACTGGGAAGATGGAGGGACAAGGACAGTGATAGCTAAGAGATGTCAGGCTTCTTTTCAAGGTCATAAAAATTTCCTAAATTGACTGTGGTGATGGGTACACATCTCTGCTAATAGGCTAAGAGACATTGAGCTTAATGTGTTAAATAGCGGAAATATATGTCTCTGCAATAAGTCCCAATAAGGTTGCCTTTTCAATGATCCACTAGAAGAAACTAGATAATTTCTTCACTCTTATCTTCAGATAGAGGTATCTGACATAATTTAAATATTTGTATGCTTTTATAATACATTTAAATGGGAAAAAAGCCTGACATTCAATTATTTAAAAATTATCCTGAAATTTGAGGAAAATATAATAGCCTTTCTGCACAAGTTATCTTGAAATAAATTCAACAATTACCCACAGATTCTGTAACCAACCACAAAAAATGAAAGTATGAAATAACTCAATTCTCTGGAACAGTCCATGAAATGGGATCCTATGATTTAATCTGCCTTGATAAACCATGGCAATTGAGGTAGCACTGAAAAATACTGGTTAACAGAAAAAAATTTTTTTTTCTCAACTTATGTGAGGACTGATGCAAAATCTTGGCTTTCCTGAAGGCAGTTGTGTATTTTTTTAAAATTTTTTTAAACCATCAATTGAACCCAGGGGTGCTTAACCAGTGAGCTATATTCCCAGTTCCTTGCTAAGTTGTTTAGGGCCTCACTATTTTGCTGAGACTGGCCTCAAACTTGTGATCTTCAGTCTTCCAAGTTACTGGGATTAGAGACATGCACCACTACGCCTGGCCCTAAGGGTAGCTATTTTGAGAAAAGATGTATGATTTTATAAGAAAAAAATTTAAGAATGAAATTCCAAATTTAAGAACAAGTCTACCATATAGATAATTAAATTAGAATAAAATCAATTATCATAAAAATCCAAAAAAGTTGTCTGCAGAAATTTATATCCTAAAAACATTTTATATTATTTAAGCAGGTACAGATCAACTGTTGACAAGTACAATTTAAGACATACTTGAATACAAGTTGATCTAGTATCTTCTTCAAATCCTGTGTCTCATCTTCTGTATTAAGGTGATAACTTGATGGATGTTTGGATAAAGTTTCTGACAGAGATTGTTCTGTCGGTTATCAGTCAGTTCTCATTGAGGTTGTCTCAAAACTACCTGAGGAAATATGTCTGTTAAATATTTTCTACATCACTTCATGTAAATAATATTTATAACTGAAATTGACTCTGAGAAATATTATCATCAGTTCATCATCTTTCCCTCCTGGGTATAAAATCCTGTTTATCTCAGAATTGCACCAAGGACACAGAAGTGCTTTCTTCCTGACTAATCACTGTCATATTCCCTAGACAATAGATTCAGCCCTCTAGTAACTTCTCATGTGATGAAATTGCAATGCTTCACAACTTACTGAATTCTCAAACAGAAAAAGTTATGCATGTCTGACTAGTAGTAGTGAATACCATACCGAAGTCAAAAGCATCCCTTTTTTATGAGAGGCTCAACTTAAAAACTGCATTCTAAAGTATTCAATCTTCTGCTCAAATTCTTCCAGATTGCCATCTTATAAAAAAGTAAGACCCTTCAGCAAATGGTGCTGGGAAAAATGGAAACCCATATGCAGCAAAATGAAACTGAACCCTATATCTCACCCTTCACAAAACTCAACTCAGAATGGATCAAGGACCTAGGAAACAGACCAGAGACCCTGAACCTAATAGAAGAAAAAGTAGGTCCAAATCTTCATCATGTTGGCTTAGGATCAGACTTCCTTAACTTGACTCCCAAAGTACAAGAAATAAAAGCAAGAATCAATAAATGGGATAGATAAAAAGTAAAAAGCTTTTTCTCAGCAAAGGAAACAATAAACAATGTGAAGAGAGGGCCTACAGAGTGGGAGAAAATATTTTCCACACACACCTCGGAGAGAGTACCAATCTCCAGAATTTATAAGGAACTCAAAAAACTTTAAACCAAGATTACAAATAACCCAGTCAATAAATGGGCTAAGGAAATGAGCAGACACGTAACAGAAGAAGCAAGCAATCAAAAGATATATGAAAAAGTGTTCAACATTTCAACATCTCTAACAATAAGAGAAATACAAATCAAAACTACCCTAAGATTTCATCTCACCTGAATTACAATGTCTATTATCAAGAATACAAGCAATAATAGGTATTGGCAAGGGTATGGGGGAAAGGTACACTCATACATTGCTGGTGGGTTTGCAAATTGATGCAGTCACTTTGGAAAGGAGTATGGAGATTCCTTAGAAAACATGTAATGGAACCACCATTCTACCCAGCAATCCCAGTCCTAGGCCTATATCCAAAGAACTTAAAATCAGCATACTACAGTGACTCAGTCACATCAATGTTCACAGCTGCTCAATTCACAATAGCTAGAATGTGGAACCAACCTAGATGCCCTGTAATAGATGAATGGATAAAGAAACTGTGGTATATATATATATATATATATAATGGAATGTTATTCAACCATAAAGAAGGAAAAAATTATGGCATTTGCAGATAAATGGATGGAGTTGGAGAATATCATGCTAAGTGAAATAAGCCAATCGCAAAAAAACAAAGAACAAATGATTTCTCTGATAAATGGATTATGATACATAAGAGAGGCAAGATTGGAGGAAGAATGAATTGTACAGAGGAAAATGAGGGTTGGGGAGGGGTGGGGTGAAGGAAAGATAATGGAATGAGACAAATATCATTACCCTATGTACATGTATGATTACAAGAACAGTGTAACTCTACTTTGTGTACAATCAGAGAAACAAAAGTTGTGCCCCATTTGTGTACAATGAACCTAAATTTTAAAAATTAATAAATAAATGTTGACAAGGATGTGACTAAAAAGGTACGCTCATACATTGCTTGTTGGAATGCAAAATGGTGCAACCATTATGGAAAGAAGTATGGAGATTCCTCAGAAAACTTGGAATGAAACCACTTCTTGACCCAGCTATCCCAGTCCTTAGTCTATGCCCAAATCAGCACAGCTACATTAATGTTTATAGCAGCTCAACTCACAGTAGCTAAACTATAGAACCTACCTAGGTGTCCTTCAACAGATGAATAGATAAAGAAAATATATGTTATATATATATATATATATATAAAACACACATATATATAATATTCTGTCATATATGTATAATAAATATACATATATATACACACATATGTGTGTGTATATATGATGTGTATATATATTATACATATATGACGGAATATTATTCAGCGTTAAAGAATGAAATGATGGCATTTGCAGGTAAATGGATGGAGTTGGAGAATATTATTCTAAGCAAAATAAGCCAAACCCAAAAAACCAAAGGCCAAATGTTTTCTCTAATATGCAGATGCTAATTTACAATAAGGGGTGGGGGGCCTAGGGAAGAATAGAGTTACCTTATATTAGGTAGAGCAGAGTAAAGGGAAGTGAGGGGGCATGGGGGTAGGAAGGATAGTAAAGTAAAATCGACATTATTACCTCATGTACATACATGACTTCATGATCTATACGATCCTACAATATGTACAACCAGAAAAATTATAAATTATACTCCATTTATGTATGATCTATCAACATGTATAAATGCATTCTTCTGTCATGTACAACTAACTAGAACAAATTAAAAAATTTTAAAAAGTAGGACCTAGGCAACCTGGCCTTCATATCTCTCCATCTCTTCAATTACTAGAACTCTCTTCCCTCCTCACCCCACTATACAAAAATCTGGCACCTACATTTGTTAAAAATTGAGATTAATGCCAAATTAATTAATCAGAAAACTATAATTATCTTTTAACTAAAATAGTTTATATCCTTCACATCATAGTAATTGAACCTTGCAAGAAAAAATATTAGCAAGTTATCTGTGAAGATATACAATAAATTCCTGAGATAGCAAGAAAATTAAATCAACACTGGTTTTGCTGCAATTCACTGCATTTGTCCTAAATTATGACTTAATTACAAATAAAAGTTTTTTTGTGTGTTGGGAGAAGATAAAGGTGAAAAAATTGAGATGGTTATATTCAGAATTAAGTCAAATTTACATGAATAAAATAAAATTACAAAATAGAAATATATAAAATACTAGTGAAGGAAATCTATTAAAAATATGGTATCTACATTTCAATTCAGTTGAGAATATAAAATGGATTGTAAAAGTAACCCACTCAATTTAAACTAGGTATGAACATTTCCATTTATCTGTTTCATCATGGTCTTAAAATATGGCAACATGAAGCCTTACAAGTTTGGACTCAGAGTTGTTGTGTAGGTCCAGTGGTAGAACATGGGCATAGCATGCATGAAGCCTCAGATTCAATCCCCAACACCAGAAACAGATATTCTTCCAGCAATGTTAATCCTACATTATTAATATCAGCATATCTCTACTAAAAATCTACAACTTAACAAACTCTTGAAATGTCGTCTTATGTAAAGATACAATGCCTAGTAAAGACACAATGTCTTTATCAAAATAAAGCATCTGTCAGGTCCAAGGTTTAAATGTCTTCCATTTTTTAAATGGGAAATTGACAAAATGAAACGCCAAAATCAGGAAGATAAAAAGGAGTATCTAGAGGTCATTGACATTTTAAGAGAAAACAATGATGACCTTCAAAGGACAATCAAATTGAATGAGGAAACACTTACAAAAACAACATTCCAATATAATGAACAGATTCTTATTCTGAAAACTGAGATTACAAAGCTAAAGTTTAAACTGGAAAATAAAGACCAGAACACAGAAAGACAGGAAACAGAAGTCAAATCATACCCTGCCAGTCAGGCTGTTGCTGCACATCCTTGTGATGAAAATCAGACATCCAAAAGAGAACTAGAACTTCCTTCCCAGAGAACAAGAGATGGGTGCCTGGGTTTAAAGGACAAGGTGAATTTCAAAATATCAAAACTAAATGTTGGTAGTGAGATTCTTTCCCAACAGTTTTCCAAGGCTGGAATAAAAATCAGTTGCAGAGAAAAAGAGCTCTGTAGTCATATGAGACGTGATCTTAGGAAAGTGACTATGACTTTCAAACAGGTAGGAGGAGAACTAAAACAAAACCAGTGCCAAATAAATGAAATGAAACACATGTATCAAAATGAACATAGTCAAAACTATAATTGCCTGGAAGAACAGAGATCTATACATGAGAGATTATCTCAAACGGAAAGTGAAATTACATGGCTACTGCAACAGTTCCAGGACATTCACAAAAAATTTGATAAAAATGACTTGCTCTTATAAAAATAATTCAGGATGATGCTGAAAACAGATAGTGGAATTGATGAATGAAAGTCATCATTTCAAAGAAAGATCAAATCAATATAAAAAGAAATCTAAAAGAGAAGTAAGTATCAAGCCAGATATATAGATTGTTTCTAAAGGAGAATTTAGTGATACTTGATGGTGGCAAACCTGATTTCTAATATAATGAAATGATTCGTGTTTAAAGTAATAAGTCTGCTATTGATGGTTAAATTTGTGTACATGTTTTGAAGTAACACACCCTATCTGTTGAACATGTAATATTATGAGCCAACGGAAAAAAAAGAAAGTTTAGCATTACATGAAACTGATTTTAACATCCAATCTTATCATAGAGAATTCATCCTGCAATATGTGGTATTTATGCAACAGCTCTTTTTCTGTTTCATTCCTAGTAGAAACCTAAGTAAAACTGAGACATGCACTCAATAAAATAATGTCATGATTTCCTCTGAAACTAAAGTTTTAATATGTACATTTATTCAAGGAAAGTATTTACAATAAATGGATATTCAACTGGAGAGAAATTAGATGTAAACTTCAGAGCTTAGAGTAGCAAAAATTTCCAAAAGTTCAAAAGGTGTATTGAACACAATGAATCCAGGAGCGCCAAAAAAAAAAAAAAAAAAAAGCTAAGAATTTCAGAACTGAAAAAGACTTTCTCTGAATTACAACAGATTCAAGGCATAACATAAGTGATTAGTAAGTCTGACTATGTTAAACAAAAAAGTTTGCAGTCTGAAGCTCATATATACAGCTAGTCAACCCATAATAAGAGTCTCATTGTACACACATTTGGACATATGAGATGTCCTAAGGTCTTTTAGTTTCCTGTTACTGAAAATATTCATGTGTATTTTCAACAATTTTGTAGTCAGTTATAGGAATTGCAGGTATTGATGAATGATAAGTCTAGGCACTATACTTAAGCACTTTTACAAATAACAACAAACTTTTTATCACAATCTGAAAGAGAATGATATAAATATAAGCATGTTGCTTCTAATGGTCTTCCATTAAACTAGTTATTTCCCTACTGTAAAAAATTAGGTCACAAAAGAAGGCTTGTGTTTCAGGATGCTAATTGTGAATTAGGTTATATTTGTTAGGCTCTTTTCATGAAATCCTGAGAATGTTTGCTGCTCAATAAGATTTTTTTTTGGTAATGTTTGAAATTTGAGTAAATGTGAAATAGGCATAATAAACTGACCTCATTTATCAGGAATGACATCCTTAGCAATAAATCATTACTAAGTACAATATCATTGTATGTCATTGTCTCTAAAAGGTTTTTGTACTGAAATAGGAGATTACTTGGAGAAAACTGTTTCTCTTCTCCTAAGTGAAGAAATGATATCCAACTAGGGTTTCTGCTGGCTCTGCTTTGCCTGCTTACTTAATGGTGGGAGTAATAAACTTATCCACATTAATGTACCAAGAGGGTGAAAACACTGCCCCAAACTACAACAGGTATGTTAGAAACAAGGGTTTTGAGACCACAGAAAAGTCATCATTCTCTGTGAAAAATATTAAAAGCCTTTTCTCTGGATGTTGCCAATGTACAAGTCTTCACTGGGACCTATTGTGTTGCCAACATATGGAGTTGAATTAAAAACATTAATTAGGTCAATGGGACCTAATGCCACTCTCACTCATAAAATACATATATTAAAGATATACTTCTATGACTTTAAAATTCTCCATGCTTTTCCATGATGTATCTAATTATTGTTTAGTATGTGTTCACACACCCACACACACACACACACACACACGCGCACGCAACATATACACACAAAGAGACAAGCATTTGCAAACAAAATAATTCAAGAAACTTTTTTGGGGGGTCATCTCTCTCTCTTTTGGTTTGTAAAGAAAATTTGACAGAATCCCATCTTGTAAATTCTGGAATTATATTCACAAGAAAGTTGCCTTTGGGTGTCCTTTTGTTCAGCTAACAGTTAAAGATTCACTTCAGTAAGGTATTGGACTTACATGAGCAATGGCAAGAAAGTCTAAACGCTTAATCAAGAGCAGTAATAACTGCAAAAATTTAAAAAAAACCTATTAAAAACAAGTAGTCTATTAAAGTATATTGATCTTTATCCCATATGATTTTATCAGCAGAAGTGACAGGTAAATTTGTCAAACAATACAAACTTTTCTTAATTACATAAACAGAATTATTAAAAACAATTTTTAAAACTTACTTACATAGTCCCATGATAGTTTCAAAGCTCTTTATCTTGTATCTGAATATAAAAATCCCTAAATCAATATTTATGCTTCTGATTAAACTCAATTCACCTCATATGCCTCCATTCAGAAAACACGAGCTGAGCATCTATAAGATGCCAAGATAAGCAATACATAAATTTAGCCATAAATGTTATGATTTCACTTTAGGGAGAGATGACATTTTGTTTTAAACCCAAATAATAGAGTCACATACTGTGTAACAATGCTTTGTGAGACCACAGATTATGTATGTCAATAGTGGTCCCAGAAGGTTATGGGAGGTGTGTGAAGTTTGTGTAAGCACATGCTTACAATGATTGCATAATGAATGCCAACAACAACATTTCTCAGATTGTCTCCATCATTAAGTGAAACATAACCGTATATATTAAGTTAAAGGGATATTATAAATGAAATGAGAAATTTGAAGCTATATTGGAGACTAATTTACCTTATTTAAGTTAATTCTTACAGTCTTTAATTCTGTTTCTAATATCCCAGAAAAGAGTTGAAGTTCTTTGTTCAATTCAATTTCCTTCTCATATTTCTCTTCTGTTTCTCTTAACTGGTTGTTCATTTTTTCACAAAGCTGATCAAAATCTCTTAACTTCTCTTTTTCTTTTAAGTCATGCCTGCATTTAAATATGGTTATCTTAAAATTCACTTTGTCAGAGAATAAATTTTGTGTTCTGGCCCTTCATATATAGATTCATTAGGCTAATAGAAATTCTGTTTTAAGATTCTTTTCCTTTCTAGTTCTCATCTTTTTAATTTCTCCTTCAATCTTTTAAAAAACATATATATGGATTTCCAATTCTCCCACCACCATTTGTTGAAGAGGCTATCTTTTCTCCATTGCATATTTTTGGCTCCTTTGTCTAGTATGAGAAAATTGTATTTATTTGGGTTTGTGTCCATGTCCTCTATTCTGTACCATTGATCCACATTTCTATTTTGGTACCAATACCATGCCGTTTTTGTTACTATTGCTTTGTAGTAGAGTTGAAGATCTGGTATTGCGATACCCCCTGCTTCACTCTTTCTGCCAAGGATTGCTTTAGCTATTCTGGGTTTTTTATTCTTCCAGATGAATTTCATAATTTCTTGCTCTAGTTCTGTAAGGTACATCATTGGGATTTTAATTGGAATTGAATTGAAAATCCATATGCAACAGAATGAAACTAAACCCATATCTCTCACCATGCACGAAACTAAACTCAAAATGGATTAAGGATCTCGGAATCAGACCAGAGACCTTGCATTTTATAGAAGAAAAAGTAGGTCCAGAGCTTCAACATGTTGGCTTAGGACCAGACTTCCTCAACAGGACTCCAATAGCACAAGAAATAAAAGCAAGAATTAATAACTGGGATAGATTCAAACTAAAAAGCTTTCTCTCAGCAAAGGAAACTATCAGCAATGCGAAGAAAGAGCCTACAGAGTGGGAGAAAATCTTTGCCAATCATACTTTAGATAGAGCACTAATCTCCAGAATCTATAAAGAACTCAAAAAACTCTACACCAAGAATGCAAGTAATCCAATCGACAAATGGGCTAAGGAAATGAATAGACACTTCACAGAAGAAGACCTACAAGCAATCAACAAACATATGGAAAAATGTTCAACATCTCTAGTAATAAGAGAAACGCAAATCAAAATCACCCTAAGATTCCATCTCACCCCAATTAGAATGGCGATTATCAAGAATACAAGCAACAACAGGTGTTGGCGAGGATGTGGGGAGAAAGGTACACTCATATATTGCTGGTGGGGCTGCAAATTAGTGCAGCCACTCTGGAAAGCAGTATGGAGACTCCTTAGAAAACTTGGAATGGAACCACCATTTGACCCAGCTATCCCACTCCTTGGCCTATACCCAAAGGATTTAAAATCAGCATATTACAGAGATACAGCCACATCAATGTTCATAGCTGCTCAGTTTACAATAGCCAGATTGTGGAACCAACCTAGATGTCCTTCAGTTGATGAATGGATAAAGAAACTGTGGTATATATATACAGTGGAATATTACTCTGCCATAAAGAATGATAAAATTATGGCATTTGCAGGCAAATGGATGAAACTGGAGAATATCATGCTAAGTGAGATAAGCCAATCTCAAAAAACCAAAGGAAGAATGATATCGCTAATAAGTGGATGAGGACATATAATGGGGGGTGGGAAGAGTTAGTGTTAGGGTTAGAGTTAGGTTTAGGGAGGGGGGCAAGAATGGAGGAAGGAAGGACTGTATAGAGGGAAAAGAGGGGTGGGAGGGGTGGGGGAAGGGAAAAAAATAACAGAATGAATCAAACAAAAAACATATATACTTGAAAGGTAATAATGAAAGATCTTTCTGTCAATTGGGAAGTTTCTGTTACTAGTAACTCTGGTAGATATTAAGGAAAAGGAATTTTGAAATGGATCAGTAAATTGATACAACAAAATGATTTGGGTTGGGGAAACTGGGACATGGCTCAATGGCAGAGTGCCTGCCTAGTATGTGGGAGGACATGTGTTCCATTCCCAGCATTGTCAAAACAAAAAAACAAAGATCATTTTTGTACTGTTATTATTCTTCCTTAGTTAAATAAGTTTTAAGACATTATTTGCAAACAAGTTTATAAATTCATTATCAGTTTGCTTTTATATTCTTGAAATAAAACAGCAACCACCACAACTGGTTGCCAGTGCAATATACCCCCTTCAGAAGTTTTTCACACACCATATATCTGTGCTCATTAGCATAACACAAGACTAGGCTAGGGAATCAAGTGCCTATTGTTATGCCTTTTAATGTTCTTTTAGGTAAGGCTTTCAATTTAGCTTGTTTATCATTCTGTATTTTATTAAAAAACTCAAAAAAAACCCTTTAGAACAAGGCATGACCTCATATTTAGTCCAGCAATAAAGAATAATACGTCCTTTCAACACAGAAATTGGACCAAATTTTATTTATGAGGGAAAATTTAGGTAAAAGAATTATTATTTTCCATTTTACTTTTTGTTTAATGGATGATAGGATTAAAACCCTAGCTGGGGGTGTAATACAGCAATAGCATACTTGCCTAGTTTCACCAACCCTTGGGTTTGATCCCAAGCAACAGAAAAAAAATTGTAATAAAAATTTTAAAACACAATTTGGGGTGCACAAAAATGGTGATTTCATCCTCTTGGGGGTAATTGTAAATTAGCATAAACTGTCCTGAGACCAATTTAAAAATATTGATCAAATGCCTTTTTGTGATGTTTCCCTATTTTAAACAAATGATTCTATATTAAACAATTTATCCAAACTAAACAGACCTATAAATTAATTTCCGTGAAGTAATGTCACTTGCAGGAAAGGGATGGAACCTGAGACACTTTTTAAGCAAAATAAGTCAAATTTGTAAGGTTAAGAGTCACATTTTTCCTCATATGTGGAAACTAGAGAAGAAATAGGAAAACAAAGTGTGGGATGGTCCCATGAAGATTAAAGGGAGCTCACGAGAGTAGAAGAAGGTAACCAGGGAGAGGGAGAAAGAGAAGAAAAAGGGAAAAAACAGAGAACAATAAAGACCAAATTATATTGTTATATTGTGTGCATACATGAATATGTAACAAAAATCCTACCATTATATACAACTATAATGCATCAATAAAAATAAGGAAATAATAATTTTTCTAAATGAGGTTCTCAGAAGCATTGATTGTAATACAAAAAATAAAAATATAAATGAAAAACGATCCCAAATTCTACTTATTAAATAGATTCCTCTGATAGTGAGATTTCTATATAGCCACTGAAATAATTGGAAATAGCATGCATTTACTTATTATTGGTTAGCAATATGTCACCTTTTTCTAAGAATTTCAGACTCTACAAGTGTAAGTAGTTTTCCCTCTTGCAAAATGCCAGCAATTACAAAAATTCACTATGTGCCTTAGTATAAAGGAAAGAGTTCAAATGTTTCTTTCAATCTAGGGTATCATTACTCAAGTTGCAGAGTCCTTGATTCCATTTTATTTCTTTCTGCTGTAACTTAGACTTTGCATTTTCCACTTCTGATAACTCCTCTTTTAGTACACAAAGTTTATTTTCCAGTTTTGCCACTTCTTTCATAGGTAATGAACCCTGCGAAGGATGATTTTTTTCAAGTTCTACTATTCTTTGACATGAATCAACTGCTTTTTCAATTTCTGGTGGGCTATGAGAATATGTATCATGGAGAAAACAAGAGAGAAATAAAATATTTAGGTAATATATCTATGAAGGACTCTATGTTTTTACATGTACTCTCTCAAACACTGAACAAACGTGTAGAGAGTACCTGTAACATGTTCCACATTATACTAAGATCTACAGATTAAATGGATGAGAACCCTGCTCTTCTTTAAAGTGTAGTGAAGAAGACTAACAGAAAACATGACCATTATAAATTCAGATAAAGGATACCATGAACTAATGAACTCTGTGATCATATGAGGGAATCTGATCTACAGGAAGATTCCCCTGAGGATGATATGACTACACTGAAAACTGAAGAATGAACAGGAAGCAGCTGGGCAGAGGGCAAAGAAGGTTTTCTCTCCAACATCCAGCATGTGCTGAGATGCTAATGTAATCTGCTTCAAGGCTGGCTGGAAGAACAAGTACTGCTTCAGGTTCCTATCTGAAACAAGTAAAACTAAAACAAAACAAAATACATTAAATAACAGTTTTTAAGAAAGTAGACTTCAGGCAATGATGACACTAATTCCTGATGGAAAGCAAATTAAGTAAGCCTTGCAATTGTGTTAACTCCTTGCTGTGAAAGGTTTTCCAGGTGATGACTCAAGGAGAAGGAACCCAATTAGTTTCTACCAGATTCCCTGAGCTGAGGTGATGAAGCTGAATCTGGTAAAACCAAGGCAGAGAGAAATCACAGGATGGAACAATGATGAGACAGCAGTGGAGGGCTGGGGAGATAGCTCAGTTGGTAGAGTGCTTGCCTTGCAAGCACTAAGGCCCTGGGTTCAATCCCCACCACAAAAAAAGAAAAAGAGATAGCAGTGGAGAGAAAGAAACATGGAGACCTTCAAAAGGTCCCAATTGAATATTTAGCAGAGTAATTAACATAAATGTGTGCCAGGAAAGAATTTTAGACAGGGATTAAAAGTTTCAAAACATTGGAGGAAGCCACCTGGTGCTCACATAGTGCCAGAAAGAGTGTCTCTTTCCATCAGTCAGTCTGGATAAAGGACAATGGATAAAGTCATTAGATCTTGCCTAGCAGTGGAGAATTCAACCTCCACAGATCACCTAACAAAGCATAAATATAAGAACATCAATGATCAAGCTGATTGTAAGTAAACTAACTGAACACCAAAATATAATTCAAAAAATACATGAGGCCTGAAAGATATCTTTTTTTTAAAAAAAAATCACACTTATAGGAGGCAAACTGAAAGAAACCAAAGAGCATGGTGACAAACATCACACCTAAATACAGTTGACACATGCATAATACACAATTGAATTCTGTGGATTTTTACATAGAAAAGCAATCAACTACTGACAGAATTAAGCACAGTGAAGAAAAAGGCAGAAGATAGCAAACATTTATTTATAAAACCACTGAATGTTAATGTTCTCAACTCCCCAATTAAAAGACACACATTGGTAGAATGGATTCAAAAACAAGATTTAACTAGATGTTGTTTACAAGAAACTCTTCTCTTAGGCAAATAAGCTATATTAGTCAACTTTTTCACTGCTATGACTAAATGACCTGACCAGCACTATAGAGGAGGAAGAGTTTGAGGGCTCATGAATTTGGAGGTCTTAGTTCATAGAAGACTGGCTCCATTCCTCAGGGCTCAGGGCAAGACTGAATATTATGGTAGAAGAGTATAGCAGAGGGAAGCAGTTCATACCAAGGTCAGGAAACAGAGAGAGAATCCACTGGCCAGATACAAATATATACCCAAAGTCATACCCAATTCCCTTCTCCTTCAGTCACACCCTAGCACTTCAGTTACCACTCAGTTAATCCCTATCAGATGATTAAATCTCTGATTGGGTTAAGACTCTTACAACCCAATCATTTCTCCTCTGAACCTTCTTACATTGTTTCACACATGAGCTTTTGAGGAACACTTCACATCCAAATGATGAAAGATGCCCATAGACCAAACATAAAATCCTGGAAGAATTTTTTATTTGTAATTCCAAAAACCATCAGTAGCTATTTTCATCTGACAAGCAGATATGAAGCAAAATTTAATCAGTAGACACAAGGAATGCCACTACATACTAGTAAAGGAAACAATCCAACAAGAAAATATAACAATAGTAAGTATATATGCCTCCATTATCAGTGAACCTAATTATATTAAAACAATGCTTCTTGACATTAAATTCCAGATAGAACCCCAAAATAATAACACTGGAGGATTTCAAAACACCCTTATCACCAATTGACAGGACACAGGAGGGCAAAAATGGATACTTTGACTTAAACAATACTATAATTCAAATATACCTAATAACTACAGAATATTTCACCACAAAATAGCTGAATTCACTTTCTTCCCTACAGTGCATGGAACTTTTTTCAAGATAAACCACTATTCTAGGTCACGATGTAAGTCATAGCAAGTACCAAAAAAAAAAAAAAAAAAAAACTGATACAGTTCTATGCATTCTATTAGAACATAGTAGAATGAAACAAGAAATCAATAGGAAGAAAAATATTAGAAATCACATGAACAGAACAAAATCAAACAGTACTCTTTTAAATGAAGAGTGGATTATAGAAGAAATTAGAGAATAAAACGAGAAATATTTGGAACAAAATAAGAGCAGAAATAAAACATAGCAAAATCTCTAGACACTATGAACTCAGTTTTAAGAAAATTCATAGCACTGAGTGCCTTCGCTAAAAAAAATAGAATGGTTCCAAATAAATAATCTCATATTTCACCTCTGAATGTCTTAGAAAAAGAACATCAAACTAGTTCCCAAATCAGTAGAATACAGGAAATAATCAAGAATAGAGCTGAAATTAATAAAACTGAGATTAAACTAGACATAAAATGAAAGACAAAGAGTGAACTTTTTAATCCTGATATGAAAACCAAACAAAGAATATCCAGGAAACAAAACCAGAGGCTAAAATACCTGATGAACATTGATGTAAAAATCCTTGATGAAAGATCAGCAAGCTGCATTCAAAAACACATCAAGAAGTTAATATACCTCAGTGCAGCGGCGGCGGCTCGGGACCCGGGCCTTTAGTTTGGAGCAGCTGGGGGCGGGGGGAGCGGCGAGGCGGGCGATCTTCCCCAGCGCGCTCGGCCCGGTTCGCCCCTCGCAGGTTTAGGGGGCCGCCTCCTGGACCCCGCGTCGCCCCAGGTGCTGCCGCCCGGCACTAAGCCCGCCCGGCACAGCCTGAGGGGAGTTTCCCGCCGGGCCTCTCAGCGCGGCCCTGCCAGCTCCGAGTCGCCGCCGCCGCGCTTCCCCGTGCTCCGGTCCGAGGCTTCCCCTCGCCCCTCAGGCCTAGCCCATGAAGATCAAGGATGCCAAGAAACACCCTTTCCCATGGTTTGGCATGGACATTGGGGGAACTCTAGTAAAGTTCCCGTATTTTGAACCCATTGATATCGCAGCAGAGGAAGAGCAAGAGGAAGTTGAGAGAACTTAAAAGTATTCGGAAATATTTGACTTCTAATGTAGCATATGGATCCACTGGCATTCGGGATGTACACCTTGAACTTAAGGATTTAACACTTTTTGGCCGAAGAGGAAACTTGCACTTTATCAAATTTCCAATTCATGATCTCCCTACTTTTATCCAAATGGGAAGAGCCAAAAACTTCTCAACGTTACAAACGGTGCTGTGTGCTACAGGTGGTGGTGCTTACAAGTTTGAAAAAGATTTTCGCACAATTGGAAACCTCCACCTGCACAAACTGGGTGAACTTGACTGCCTTGTAAAGGGCTTGCTGTATATAGATTCAGTCAGTTTCAATGGACAAGCAGAGTGCTATTATTTTGCTAATGCCGCAGAACCTGAGCGATGCCAAAAGATGCCTTTTAACCTAGATGATCCCTATCCACTACTGGTGGTGTTCATGGGTCAGTATCTTAGCAGTCCACTCCAAAGATAACTATAAACCAGTGACCAGGACAAGCTTTGGAGGGGCTACCTTTCTGGGTTTATGCAGTTTACTGACTGGCTGTGAAAGTTTTGAAGAGGCTCTTAAAATGGCATCCAAAGGTGACAGCACCCAAGCCTACAAATTGGTTCGTGATATTTATGGAGGCGATTATGAAAGATTTGGTCTGCCAGGTTGGACTGTAGCATCTAGTTTTGGAAATATGATTTATAAAGAGAAACGAGAATCTGTTAGTAAAGAAGATCTGGCAAGAGCTACTTTAGTTACTATCACCAATAATATTGGTTCTGTGGCACCAATGTACTCTGTTAATGAGAAAATAAACAAGAGTTGTCTTTGTTGGAAAGTTTTTACGTGTCAATACTCTATCTATGAAACTTCTGGCATGTGCACTGGATTATTGGTTCAAAGGTCAACTGAAAGCATTGTTTCTAGAACATGAAGGATACTTTGGAGCAGTTGGTGCACTTCTTGGGCTGCCAATCTTCAGCTGAAGCATCAGAGGTTACTCTGCTAATGAATGTCATTCTAGAGGAACTAAAACCAGAGGTATTGTAACTGCATTGTTTGTCCTTGGAAACCAAAGGATAAAAGAATTTCACTATTCTTGATAATTTTGAATGTCAGAATGGAAAACTCATGAATGCCATATTAAAAGAGAGAACTTTGTAACATGAAGTATTGTTGAAGTGTTTTCCCTTCCGTATATAGCCAGTGTTCAATCTTTAAATGCAGCATAGCCTCTGATTATTGAGCTTCCTCTCAGAAAGATTTTCTATTTATTTTATGTAGTCAGCATTGTAGTACTGTATGCTTAAGACAAAAATCTTAAGTCTCAGAAATGTTTCACTTATGAAAAATAATTGATTTTGAATATTCATTTGAGTCCATTTTATGTGTTATGATTACTAGTGAGCAGACAGTAATATATCCAGTATGAAAATTTATTGTAATGGTAGTCAGAGATGATGGCTTTATGTGATTTTAGAAATGTTAAGACAATATTAATTACTGTAGTTTTTCTAACACATCCTCCTCAAAAAAAGCATGTACTATGTGATCTTTACCCAAAAGTATAATTTTCCTCAAATGCCATAATTTAAATGAAATACTATTATTATATGTTACCCTGAATTTCAGAATGAGTCCTGAAAAATGCACGTTTGGTGACATCACACTTTCTGTATTTTTTATTTAATCAACACATTGAAATGTTTGTATTTTTAAAGTGAAAGTTTACTTACTTATTTTTGAATCTGTCTGATGAAGTCCTTAGACTATTCGAATGGGATATGATTTGAGTGAATCAATAGTTCCATGCTCTTTTTACTACTAATTTATCATGCCCAAACAACACATTTCTTATTCAATATGAACCATGAAAGCTAAAGATTTTTGTTCTGTTATGAACAGCAACAGACTCATTTATTTTAAATGGGCATTTCGAAACTGTGGGAGTCTGAGGCAGTATTACAGAATTATGAAAGAATCAGTGTTTTCCTACATTTGGTAATAAAAGCAATTATAGTTTAAAATTTTAAATCATTTTTCCTGGAATTTATTCTCCATTTTGAATTCATATTTTAAATGTTGTGCAGATTATCAACTTTTACATTGACAGTAACTAACATTTTGGTGGATCGGTAGTTAAATGAAGTGTTCAAGTCTGTTGCTTCTTCCAGGTTAGGAAGCAGAAAGACCTGGGGGATGATTCACATTGCCAGTAAACCTGGGTGTACTTAGAAGAGGTTAGAAGATGTTAAATTTCAGAGTGTTACCATGTGTTTTTACAGATCCCAGAGTTGCTCAGTAAAGATCAGTTTCAGTAGAATGTCAAAGAGATACTTCATGAGGATGTTTCTTCATGTCTTTTCACATTTTTTGCTCAAACACTTAAAATTCAGTTTACCTAAAGAAATGAACATATGAATAATAGTATAGTATTTATGGGACGGGCATGTAAAAGGTGTTGTTATGATTTTGATTTTTCAGAACTTTGAATTCAGATTGCTCAGTAGTCGTTCTAAAAATGTTCTGACCACTTTCTTGCTTTAATGTTTCCATTGGTGTGACTGGCTATTTCAGCTGAAATGCCATTGGTTCTGTTTATTTGGAATGTTTCTAATTTGGATGCTTGTACAGTAAGAATATCCATGAATAAAAGTACCTGTGGCAAACTATGCATTATATGCTGTAGGTTTAGGGTAGTCTTTAAGAAAAATTGGAATGGTCAAAGTGTTTTAAGTTAATTTGATCACTGTTCTTTGGTTAGTATAGGACCATGATATTCTTTGAAACTGAAATTACCTGCTAAAAGGTTTGTAAAGTGAACTACCATCTTACCCCTATTGATCATTAGCTTTTTCCATATGTAATATAGAATTACTGGATTGATAAGAGGAAATGCACAATTGTGATAATAAAATTATTTACTTTTTTCTTTTCTTTCTCTTTTGGTGGGGAGAAGGGACAGTACTCAGGATTGGACCTATGGGCTATGTACCACTGAGCCACATCCTCAGCCATTTTTATCTTTATTTTTAAGACAAGGTCTCACTAAGTTGCTGAAACTGGCCCCAAACTTGTAATCCTCCTGCCTCAGCCTCTAGCCACTGGGATTATAGGCATACACCACCATGCCTGGCTTAAACCACATGTAATAATACATTTTCTGGTAATTTTAAAAGGTCACAAGGAGCAAATGAAAACAATTTTAATTATGTGTGTTTATTTAACATAGTATATCCAGTGTATTATTTCAACATGTAATCAATTCAAAATATGTTTGGGAGTTTTTCTTTTTTAATTTTTGTAGTGTTCAAAACCTGTGTATATTTTACACCTAAGCAAAGCTCAGTTCACACTGACTACATTCCAAATGCTTAGTAACCACACATGGGTAGTGGCCACTTTAGTGGATAGTGCACTTCTAGAACTACCTCTTAAAACTGAACACGATCATATATCCATGTATGTGGGCTTTTTAAAGAATGTTTGAGAAGAGGAGAATTGGAAACCTTAGTTTTTACATAGAAAGGGATAAAAAAAATAGCTTGTTTGGACTAGTTATTTTACACAGATAAGCTATTTCTGACCATTCAAAAAATATCTTAGACTGATATTCTGTCATCTCAGTGTAGTATGATTTTTCTAATGATGAAGCAAAATTGATTATTTAGTGACTTTAATTTCTAAAATTCTAACTGAATATTGAGTGGCCAATTTTAAGGATTTTTTTTAAAACTAAACTTTATTTCACGGTTGACCTTGGACAATACAGAGATTAACTTTCAAGTTTAAATTTCATCTTTAAAATTTCTGGATCCAGGGGCTGGGGCCGTAGCTCAGGGGCAGAGTGCTTGCATCACATGTGTGAGGCACTGGGTTCAATCTTTAGCACCACATAAAAACAAACATAAAATAAAGGCATGCTGTCCATCTAAAACTACAAAAAAATATTTTAAAAGAAATTTCTGTATCCAGATACAGTTGCTTATGCCTATAATCCCAGCTCCTCTGAAAACTGATGGAGAAGATCGTGAGTTAAGTCAGCCTGGGCAATTCAGGCTATCTCCTATCTCCAAAAAATAAAAAATCTGATAACTTTTTCAAATGCAGGACACGCTATCAGTTTGTTTTGGGGCTTGGTAAAGAATACCAGATCTAGGTCTAGAACTTTTCACCACTACCACTCCCCCAGAAGAGATTTCCTTTTCTCTACAAAATTTTAGTTAGAACTAATGACTTTCAATTCTGTACCCAGACTTCTCCAAAGACAAAGTATTAGTAGACTTGCCTCAGGTAAGTTAAGTTGGCAGTTCTTTGCTTGGCTGCTCTAATTTAAATATTTAGGAAAATGGGTCAATTCTTGGTTTGGGTAAAGTCAGTGCTATTGCCAATAATACACATGATCATTGAAAACCTATCCAGACAGAGGTTCCAGTTATTTGCCAAGTAGTCCCTGAAAAATCCTGAGTAATTTTTGTCTTTGGAAAAGTGTATATGTGATTGCTGTATTTTAAGTGCCCGTTCCTGAAAGACCAGTCCTGTAGCTGGAAGACTGGCAGCTCAGTGGAAAGCTTTTCCTCTTTTTCCAGTAGTCCATTACTTGCCTTGATTTTAAGGTTGCATTCTTGGATGGAAAGCTCAGCAAGGCCGTAGTTTCTGTAGTTTCTAAATGCCCTTTATAACCATTCTGCTTGTTAGAAACAAATGTTTTCATATTTGGTGTTTTTGTATCTTCATTCTGTTGACACTTTATGCTTTTAGTGTATTGATTTTGAGAACTTAATGTAGAAATTCTTTCTTTAAGCCTTTGTAAAAACTGACAAAAGGATAATGAAAATGTGTTTATACTTTTGCATTTAACTTACTGTCTTGTGGTGTATGTAAACAAAATATTAGAAATATATTTCCTTTTTGTAATAATACTTTTTGACCTTATTTAAATAATGTGATTGCCATGAAATGTCAATGGTGTCTTATTTCCAGTTGTTTGTTTATTCTATTATGTTTTAGTCTAATGTAGCCAACTTTTCTGTCATCAGATAATCTTAGTCTGTATTACTGCCGGTTTTCAATATTTAAGAGAATAATTGTATTAAATTCTCTACTGAGTCTAACTATAATCAGTAAAGACAAAAAAAAATGAAAGAAAAAAAAGAAGAAGAAGTTAATATACCAAGAACAAGTTGGTTTAATCTCAGGGATGCAAGGTTGGTTCAATATAGGCAAATCAATAAATGTTGTTCACCACATAAATTGAATGAAGGACAAAAATCTTATGATCATCTCAACAGGTAGAAAATGCTTTGATAAAAATTTATCATGCATTCATATTAAAAAATGATAGATAAACTAGGGAGAAAGGGAACTTACCTCAACATTATAAAGGCTATACATCACAAAACCAAAGTCAACATTATACTGAAATAAAAAGCATTTCAGGAACAAAACAAAGATGTTCAATTTTATCTCTCCTATTCAATATAGTTCTTGAAACTCAAGGCACAGCAATCAGGCAAGAGAAGCACATTACAGCGTTATTAATAGGAAAATAAGAATCAAATGATCTCTTTTTGTTATTGACATCATCCTGTATCTAGAAAACTCAAAACTCTCCACAATTAAACTTCTAGAGCTGATAATGAATTCAGCAAAGCAACTGGAAACAAGATCAACATTCATCAATTAATAGCTTTTCTGTACAGCAAAATTACTTCTGCTAAGAAAGAAATCAGGAAAACTATCCTATTATAAATAAAACCAAAAAATCAAAATGCTTGGGAATTGTTTTATTTAGTTTTCTTTACTGTGACAAAAAGATCTGACAAGAACAATACAGAGAAGGGAAAATTAATTTGGGGCTCAGGGTTTTAGAAATCTCAGTCCACAGACAGTTGATTCCATAGTTCTGGGCCAAAGGTAAGGCAGAGCATCTTGGCAGGAAGACATGGCAAAGGAAAGCAGTTCAGGACTTCACCACCTACCAGGAAGCAATGAGAGCTCTACTCAACACGGAGCCCCTAGTAACATACCTCCTTCAAGCATACACCACCTGACTATGATTACCACCCAGTTAATCCATGTTGACGAGCAAGGAAAATGGTACAAATGTTTTGAAAAATAATTTGTCAGTTTTTTATTAAGGGAATATACAGAAACGTGGAGACTTTTATGGGAGTTCTTAACTATCTTGATTATGGTGATGAAACATTTTTAATGTTTAATACATATGTCAAAACTTGTCAAGTTGCACACTTTTTATATGTGTAGTTTACCTTATGTCAATAATACCTCATTAAGTCTTTTGAAAACAAAAATCTGTATTGTAAGAAGAACCATCTTAGACAGTGATTGGGATACAGAGAGACACAGGATAAAGCTAGATTCTTGAGTTCTTTAATCTTATAGCAAAGAGAAGTAATACTTGGGTTTTGAGGAAGGGGTAAGCATTAACAGAATTGAATTTTTAAAAATATGTGATTATGGTTGCAGAAAACAGCATAGTTTGAAGAGGGCAGTGGCAGGGAAAACAGGTCTAAGGTTACTACAGAATTCTGGTAGAGACAATGATACCTAAAAATCCTTAAGGCACAAGGGAACAACAGAGTCAACAAAAGGAGGTGGGGTGCCATTCACAAAGAATAGTGCAGTGGGAATGATCCAGGTGTTTACTTGAGAGTGTACCACACTTCTCATTACATTTTAATGCAAAGGACATTTCTGAAATGAAGAATATTGTAACACATCAGTGTTCTATGGTGCAGTGCCAAGCAATGTGTGCATCTAGTACTACAGTATACATCAAAAGGCCTCATTTGTATGCAAAAACATCCTACCTTTACATGACATGCTTGGTTGTTCAAATACCATCCAAATATCCCTATAATTAGGGTAAACCACTTCAGAAACCTGTAAGGCTGTTAAAGGTGACTGTGATTCATCAAGGTCTTCCATAGCATTTATTTGATTTTTGACCTATAAAACAATTAAATATCAAAATGTACCTCAAATTTATATACTACATACTAAATACATAAATGTGGCAATTAGCCACCTTTTTATATAAGCAAAAGCACAGGTAGTTCAAATAACTGATTTCTGTCAAAAGGAAATCTTTACCCATGATTATTGTTTCTTTCTCTTTTTTTATTTTTGAGATGCAGAAACATTTATTTTATTTTTTGAACAATTATACAGCTAGAAAGCTTCACTCAATGTCATCAGCAATCGAATTACACATTATGTGTATGTGGGTTTAACAGGTTACCTCTGACAGTGGTCCTGTGTGAAGTGCAGCTTTTAAAACTTATATTCTTTGCAGTATCATTCTCATTATGTCAAGCTGCCACTCTCAAAAACTCATTTTTCTTCTCTATTTGTTCTACAATATAAAATTCTGCTTTCAAAATAAGACCCAAAGTGGATTCAGATGAGTTTCAAGGTATGGTCAAGGACAAAATGACTCCCAATAGAACTCTTGGTTAAGAACAATTATCCTGAATAATATGAATCTTAAAACATGTATTTAAACCTAATATTCATAACTTCATAGTAATAGAGTTTTTTTTTTTTCCTAAAACTTTTCATCAGTAAAGGATTCAGTTTATATGAATATACTCTAAGGATTCTCCTTTTGTTTACTGGCAACATAATCTTTGCTGAACTTTCTCATTATAACCCCATGGCTGAACCTCACTGTCCCTTGAAACACCATTCAACAATTCTCCTGCATGTATTTGGCAAATGGTCTCACATGGGGCTCAATGGGGGTTCCATCTTTCCTAGTTAATGGCAGCATGACCAAAGACCCTTTGCATCTGGCACAGATAAAGCATTCAGTGTTCAACAATTTGGTGTAGCAGCCAACCCTGGATCTGAACTCAGGGAATGCTGAATTGAATTTTCTCGCATAATACTTCCATGCATTACCATGAGAATCTCAGACATCCTCAGGCAGCGAGGAGGACCAAAGTATCATGGAGGTGGTCTGTGGAGAAATCTCGATCTTGGAATAGTGTTCCCTTTTGGGGTGTCCTGTTTCACTAGTGGTGCATAAGCTAGCAGTTCACATCATCTTTTTATTCCAGGTGATTTGTATTTTCTTCAACAACTTTTGCTCAAAGATGGTGCTGATAAACAGTTGGTAGATTTTCTGAACCAGCTCATACTTATTTTGCTTGAATTTATTTCCATTAATTTCCATGAATTCTCTTCAAGGTCATGCAAGAAACATCCAGGTGTTTTGCACATAGATTTCCCAACCTCCCATTTTTCAACTTTTACTGCACTGGATTTCTTCTTCAAAGGTCCATGCTTTTTTGTTCCACTACCAGCAGGTGTCACACATATATTTTTGGTTTTGTCCTTTCTTTTCATTCTTTGTTACACCACAGGAATGGGCTCTTCACTTGGCAACTTTGTATCTATAATTTCTAGGTTAGCCTCAGGACTATTTGGTGGTTGACCAATATTTTTACCAAAATTCTACATCTCATCAACATTATCAGGTGAGTTTCCCTGGGAGACAGCAAACTCATCTACCTCTTCTTTATCAAAAGAAATTTGGCTCTGATCATGGGAATCCTCTTCAAATAGCTTAGAACCCTGCAATTTCTTATTGTCATTGTCACCATCATCATCATCATCTTCATCATCATCAACAATTATTGATGGGTGGTGGGCTGTTCCTCAGTGTCAGAAAACTCTTCCAACATCTCATCTTTACTGATTATTTTATTTTCTTACCTTTCTTTTTATTATCAGCACATTCAACATTAGATTCTGATACAATCAGAATGCCAAGTTAAAGTCTGTACATAACAAAAAAATTCTCTGTTCTTTCACTTTACCTTTTACAATATATTTTTAATTTATATTTTTGTATTGTATCACTTTGCTTTCATAATGTATTTTATCAATAAAATATTATCTTTTATTATTTCTAACAATACCTTATTCCTTTCAAAAGGTTTTTTCTCTGTGGGCCTAAAGAAAAAACAAAAAGAAACACTGAAAATTCTTTCAGACAAATACCAAGTATGTAAACTTCATTAAGACTATTCTCTTTATAAAGTTTTTATATTTTTAATTTATTTCTGGTACCCATAAATTTTACAATCATTTTCCTGTACAAATGACATTCAAGTGTAAACAGAAAGAATAGCATTAAGAAACCAAGAATAATACTACTAATAGAATCAAAACAAAGAATTAAATTTAGATCACACTTTCTGCAAGTCAAAGCAAAATGAAGAGTAAACTGTTCCTTGCATTAATTTGATGGAAATGACAATGTTTTGTTATTATCATTTTCAAAAAATAAAGTTCATATGAGTTACTAAAACCCATTTGTAAAATAAGACTTAAATCCTTGAATCCTTTTTGTAATGATAGGGTTCTTGTTTCAGGATCTACAATGCAATGACTGTACACAATTCTAAGCAGTGTATATATGTTAAACTTGTTTTAATTCTCATTTTCCCAACAATTCTGTGAGGTTAATAACATTAGGTATTTTATAAAAGAAGAAACCAAAGAAAGGCCAAATAACTTGCCAAAACTCATGTATCTTGTTTGTGGAAAAACCCAAATTTAAACCTGGTTTTCAGTCTCCATAACATGTGTTTCACAATGTTCTGTGAAAGCAATATTCCTCATCAAGTGTTTGAAAGAAATATCATAGATGATCAATCTATATTATCACTCCATATCAGGATATAATTGTAGATAGTAATTTCTGCAACTTGCCATTATTTTAAAAATAAAATGACTTTATTCATAGTCAATTTTGGAAACCTAGCTTCAATAAATTAAAGGCCTATTTTTTTAAAAAAAATTCATCATTTATCTATTCAATGATTTACTCAGGCATTCAACAAAGAAAAGACACAACGCATATTCAATTACTTTGCTGGAACAGGAAAACAAGTTTCTGATACTTTAAAACTTCATAATCCAAAAGGAATAATCTCAACTCTGTCATCAATGCTTTACTTTTATATTGCACACAAATACAACACTCCCCTTCCCCCCAGATTCTAAGTACCTATTATATTGATACTTCTGATATTTTAAAATACTTTACAAAATTATAGCGACTCCTGATGATACTGTCAAGGCAGAAAGCATGATTACATTGTTTTGAGAATTACCTGTGTGGTTGTATGTTTTCTACTACATAATTAAATAGCCCATCTATGACAGTTGAAACTTTGAGTCATCATTTGCATGTTCAGTTGTATTAGGATATCCTTATCTGAATTAAAATATAATGAACAACAACCCTTATTATAGAAAATGTACAAGTCAATAGAAAATCTAAGCACCATTAGAGTTTACAATTCTATAATTGAATTGTATAGACAATTCATAGACAGTTGTATAGACAATTCAAAGGTACCCTATGAAGCTTTTTAATATTGGATATGAAAGTCCAATTAATTGAATAAACCTGTCCTTCTCTTATGGATTACTTCCAAGGGCATGTAAAATACACTAAACACTTGTTTTTTTAACTCTTTAATTCCATATTCTTCTTTAGTCATTGTTCACTTTTTCATGGCCTTTCAGTGGAAAAATTCCCTAAGGGGTTTCCTTCAATTATCCATTGAAGTCAGACTTTCATGGTGACAATGTATGGAAACTACTCCTTGCCAAAGTCACTGGTCTTCGTCTTTGTCAACCTGTCAGCTGCATTGATATTACTGAGTATTTCCTTCCTCTCTCCTAAACTATATTATTCTGTCTTATTTACACAAAAAGTATTGTCTCTGAGTTTTGACAGAGAGTGTGATGAGAAACAGAGCCTGGTCTGCTCCCCAGATCTCAAGCCCCAGGCCAGAAGGTGAGCTGGTGTGCCCAGGACAGACCATGGCCTCTGCTCTGCAGACATCTGGAGCTTCCACTACAATTCCCCACTGGCTGATCCAGTTCGTGAAGGACCAAGCATCAGCTAACCCCTCCCCATACCTGGATGACCTGATGGTGTTGGTGACCTGGTCCAATCTTGTCTGTCACAGCCAAAGCCACCACTGAGGATGAAGCACCTTTGGGTAGCAGCAGACGTGGTGTGGCAAGAAGAATGGCATGTCTGGTACATCTTAGGAAGGGTTCTAACATGGACTCAGAGTGAAATGGGGCCTCTAGACTGCTGTGAGCAGAGAAGTAACCTAATCAAACTTGGTCTAATTGGTCTACTGTGACAAGAATGGATAGTAAGAGCATTTAAAAAGAGACAAGGAGACTAATTTGCTGACTATTTACAGTTATCTAAACAGGAGATGCTAGGTAGCTTGGAAATTAAAGATATGGCTAACTTTGAAGGCAGACCTGATAAGATTTACAGACAGATTCGATGAGAAGCATAAGAGAAACAGCTGAGTCAAGAAAGACACCAAGGTATAGTGTCATTAATTCAAGTAAGAACGAGGGGTAGGAGTGAGGATATGTTTTAGATCAATTTTGTACCTGCTGAGTTGGCACTCAATAGCTAAGAAGGCAGGTTATTATAAAGGTCTTAAGGAGTAAGATCATGGTTGGAGAGGTAAATTTGGAAATAACTGGTATATAAACAATATAAAGAAAACATGAGAGGGTTTGAAGAAAAACAAATAAAACAGACTAAGCTGGAGGGACTCAAAAGGTGGGAGGAAACCCAGGGGGATGAGTGACATCCTGAAAGCCAGGTGCAGAAAGTGTGCTGGAGGAGGTTTTTTCAGGGAGTACAATTCTGCTGAGAGGTTAAGTAAGATGATATGGAGGAAACTTGTTTCCAGATTTATTCAAGTGAAAACTGGAAATAAAATTGAGAAAAGCAACTTTGGAGAAAAGTATGGAGTGAAAATTACTGGTGTGATTTCAAACACAAATGGAGGGCTGGGATGTAGCACAATGGTAGAAGGCTTGCCTAGCATGCTTAAGGTCCTGGACTTGATTCCTGGGATTACAGTGAACAAATAAAATTTTAAAAACAAAGGGGAAAGGAATATCCTCAGTGAGTGCAGATCTTTCTTTCAAGAGCCTCCTAGCTAAGTAGCATAGTTGGCAATGACCTAATGATTTTCTAAATTAACTGCATTTGTTTTAATCCTCACATAATGATTTGGTAGTATATTTGTGACACTTTAATTTTTTTCAACTATATATGTGCCATCAAAACATACTAATTCAAAAAACTATAAACTAAACTAAAATAACCCTTAAATATCTTAGATATATTATATAAACTGATTATCACTTGCTCATATTGACAGATAACTACCACAGAAAGACAAAATATTTCAAGGACAGCAATTCTTGCTTAAAGCAAGTCTTCTATTTCTAGGATATTTTATAGTTTGCAAGTACAAAGTTATTAGTTATATTAAAACATTGAATTCTATGACAATAATAAAAAGATGTAATTCTAAACTTAATCTAATTTATAAACTCAATCTTTATAAATTGTATGTTAAGTCACTGTTGAAAAATATGGTGTGATGCATGCTCCAATATATTACCTTTTAAAAAAGAATACCATACATGCGATTGGACTTTAGTTCACTTCATTAACTAAACTTGGATTTAGCATGAAAGTTAACAAATTAGTGCCTGTGGGCCAAATCCATTGTTTGCATACTTTTCTAAAGAAAGTTGTACTTAGTCATGTGCATGCTAAACAAAAATTACCCATAGGTATATTTCCATCCCCGTAAACAAACTTTTAGTGAAATGAACCCCATACCCATCCACTAGTGACTATAACATGTTTCAGACTACAATCACAAAGAACCTCTGGTCCACAAAGACTAAAATATTTACTGTCTGACTCTCTGCAGAAAAGGTTTGCCAACTCCTATTTAGGTATATTAAAGATTTGGTGAAAGTTTTCATAGTTTTTACCCAATATAATAAAGTATTTGTGAAACATTGACCCCCCCCACATGTGCAATACCCATGTGCACTGTATTCATGATATGCAGATTAATCTTAGAATTCATTATTTCAGCACTTGGTCATTGGGAAAAATCACCCCAAATCTACTGATGAGTAGTACTGCTATAGCAAGGCAGAGTGCAAGTGTGGCAGGCAGCAGCTTCCTTTTGTAACTCAAAGTAACTATTAAAACAAAATTGTGCTTAAGAGCTGTCATTAAAATAACTGCCTTAATTATACTCTACTGAATCAAACAGTACTCTAGAGAGCTGATTTCATTTTAAGTGGTTGTATACCCATTATTTTACAGATATGACAATTTAACTCTTTCCTTATTGACGAGGATTTAAACTAACTCCAATTTCATGAGAATGCAATGCTAAATGCCTTTAAAATACACATTTAATATGTAATATGTTTATATAAATGTGCTGAGCATATGCTTTGCATATCTTCAATATATGTTGCACATATATGATATATTCCCCTTTGTACATTTTGTATAAGGTAGAATACATGTCTTTAACAAAAGTGCATATGTACATATTGTAAATCATGTTTTCCTGTTCCAGAAAGATACAGTAACAGAAGTGAAGCTGTTAGATTTATGGACTAATATTTTGAAAATTTGGTGCATATTACTAAATCATCCTTCCAAATGTACTGACAAATTTCATTTATCAACAGGATATGAGAATGTCTTTAGTCTCATAACTGCCAAACTTGGTTATTATTTTTTAAGTAAAAATTTATCAATATATATGAAAACTGGCATCTCACGATTTATATACATTTTTTTTTCTGATGACCCCAGAGGCTGAATATCTTCAGCAAAAGCATAGATTTTGTTAATCATGAATATTAGTCCAAAGTTATTTTTATAGGACAATAACAGGTATCTACAGGGAGTACTATCTTTGCCTTACCCATCATGTTTTCATGTTTCTCATGAAAAAAAAATTGGTGATCAGCATTTCTGTTCTTCCTTTGCTGAATGAATTCATCACCATTGTCTTCAGTGTCTTCAACACTATGGTGCAATATTTGTGACCCTTCCATCTTGTTAATTTTGTACTTCTCCCATTTTATTTCCACCTTTAATGAAAGTTCAAGGCCAAGGATAATAGTTACTCTTCAGTAAGAAGAGTTAGCTTTGTTCTCATCACTGATTTCATCAATTGACTTAGTTTGAGTGTCATGACATTAGTCTATAATAATGCCTTTGGTTTTTAAATTGTTTACGAGGTCACTGAATTTTTATCATTTCTGTTTGAGTCGAACCAACAACTTTTTTTCAAAACTGCAAAAACAACAATTCTTCATTCTGATTTTTGTTTTTCTCCACTCTTTGCTACCTAATATTTGCATATCCTATATGACTGGAAGAAGTAAAAAGATCACCAAGATGTGCCCTGTTCAATATTTACTCCCTAGATTTTACATTAAACAGCCACAATTAGGAAATGTGGCACTGTGGGTCTCGGTAGCAGAAGGAAGAATTCCCCTTGTTGCATGAACTCTTTCTTCCATTATCACTTGATGTTCTTTTCTCATTTGGATTCTGGGATATCAGAAGTGAAGGAACTCACTCAAATAGATAAACCAAGGTTTGTCACAACAGAAGGAGCACAATGAAACTGCTGCATTGCTAGGATGGAATTCTGGAAAATGACATGTTTCCCAGATTTCACTTTTCATAACCATAGCAAAATACATAAGTAATTGGCCTATTATCTACATGTGAGTAAAAACCAATGTATTCATGGGAAATAGGAAGCCTCTTCTATGATTTTTTTCCACACTTGTTATTGGTGTACTGTAGTTATACACAATGATGAGCTCTGTTATACATTTATACATGTGCAAAATATAACAATATAATTTGACCAATATTGCTCCCCAGCACTTTTCCCCTCCCTCCTCCTCATCCTCCTTTCCTCTATAGATCTCTCTTTAATTTCCATGAGATTTGCCCCCACATTTTTTTTCTCTCTAGCTTTCATGTATGAAAAATATGCCCCTTGACCTTCTGAGAGTGATGTATATCCCTTAATATATTCATCCCTAGGTCACCAATTTTCCTGCAAATGACACAATTTCATTTGTCTTTATGACTGAACAGAACTCCATTGTGTATATACGCCATGATTTCTTCACCCATTCATTCATTGATGGAAACCTAGTCTGGTTCTATTGTTTGGTTATTGTGAATTGTGCTGCTAGAAACATGGCATGCATTTATCATTGTAGTGTGATGACCTTAATTCTTTAGGATAAATACCAACGAGTGGTATAGCTGAGTGGCTCCAGGCTTAGTCTTTTGAAGAGCCTCCATACTGATTTCCATTGTGTTTATATACGTATTCTTTATGTATTCATCTGTTGGCAGTTATCTATGCTGTTTTCATAGTGTGACTATTGTAATGATCATGGGTATGCATGTAACACTATAGTATGATATCTTTATATCTTTAGGAAAGATACTGAGGAATGGTATGTGGTGGTTCTATACCTAGACTTTTGAGGAACCTCCATACTGATGGTATAAAGGTATTAATAATTTACAATCCCCCCAAAGATGTTCCTTTTTCTTCACATCCTATCCAGCATTTATGATTATTTGTATTCTTTTTTTAAAATATTTTTTAGATGTTTATAAACTTTTATTTTATTCATTTACTTATATGTGATGCTGAGAATCAAACCCAGTGCCTCACACATGCCAGGCGAGTGCTCTACCACTGAACTACAACCCCAGGCCATGATTATTTGTATTCTTGATGGCTGACAAGTATGAAATAAAATCTCAGTGTAATTTTTATTTGCATTTCCCTAATTGCTATAATGTTGGACATTTTTCATATATTTGTTGATCATTTTAATTTCTTCTTTTGAGAAGCATCTAGTTCATTTATCAACTTATTAATTGGGTTATTGTACATTGTGGTGTAAAATCTTTGAGTTTTTTCTATGTCAGAAGAATAGATAGCAAAGATTATTCTCCCATTCTATAAGTTCTCTTTCACATTACTCATTGTTTGCTTTGCCGTGGAGAAGTTTTTTAATTTGATGCCATCCCATTGAAATCATTGCCTGAGATTTAGGAGTCCTAGAGAGAAAGTGTTGCCTGTGCTTAAATGTTGGAGTGTCAACCTGATGTTTTCCTCTGGGAGTTGCATAGGTTCTGTTTTACTTTCTAGGTCTTTGATCCACTTTGATTTGGGGTCAAATGATGAGATACATCAGAATTCAATATTCTATGCTGGAATCGAATACAAAATTTGGTCTGCAATTTTATGCTACTTATGAGACACAATCGTATGTCAAAACCTAATACATTTTCTAAAACAAAATAATTTAAAGGCCTTATTTAACAGAAATATTTGAGAGTACTGCTGAGACACCTTGAAGAATTAATTTGGTCAAAAATATTTCAAGTGCTCATATTGGGGTTATACATATTCCTATATTTTTCATGTTTTCTGGTTTAATTTTTTTTCCCATTCAGTACTGGAATCAAGTGAAAAGTGTTAAATTTCAAGCTTCTGAACACATCACATGGTAACCAGGCAAAACTTAGATGTCATTTTCAAACATTATCCAACTGTGCGTTTCAAACATCTCATTGTCTCAGTGGAGACAAAAGCTTATATTTCAGATTTATTTTTTTTATTTTTTTAAATCTTTTTTTATTATAAACAAATGGGATACATGTTGTTTATGTTGTTTCTCTGTTTGTACATGGTGTAAAGGCATACCAATTGTGTAATCATAAATTTACATAGGGTAATGTTGTTTGATTCATTCTGTTATTTTTCCCTTCCCCCCCACTCCCTCACACCCCTCTTTTCCCTCTATACAGTCCTTCCTTCCTGCATTCTTGCCTGCCTCCCTAACCCTAACTCTAACCCTAACACTTACCCCTCCCACCCCCCATTATGTGTCATCATCCACTTATCAGTAAGATCATTCATCCTATGGTTTTTTGAGATTGGCTTATCTCACTTAGCATGATATTCTCCAATTTCCTCCATTTGCCTGCAAATGCCATAATTTTATCATTCTTTATGGATGAGTAATATTCCATTGTATATATATACCACAGTTTCTTTATCCATTCATCAATTGAAGGACATCTAGGTTGGTTCCACAATCTGGCTATTGTGAATTGAGCAGCTATAAACATTGATGTGGCTGTATCTCTGTAGTATGCTGATTTTAAGTCCCTTGGGTATAGGCCAAGGAGTGGGATAGATAGCTGGGTAAAATGGTGGTTCCATTCCAAGTTTTCTAAGGAATCTCCACACTGCTTTCCAAAGTGGCTGCACTAATTTGCAGCCCCACCAGCAACGTATGAGTGTACCTTTCTCCCCACATCCTCGTCAACACCTGTTGTTGCTTGTATTCTTGATAATCGCCATTCTAATTGGAGTGAGATGGAATCTCAGGTTGGTTTTGATTTGCATTTCTCTTATTACTAGAGATGTTGAACATTTTTCCATATGTTTGTTGATTGCTTGTAGATCTTCTTCTGTGAAGTGTCTATTCATTTCCTTAGCCCATTTGTCGATTGGATTATTTGCATTCTTGCTGTAGTATTTTGAGTTCTTTATAGATTCTGGAGATTAGTGCTCTATCTGAAATATGATTGGCAAAGATTTTCTCCCATTCTGTAGGCTCTTTCTTCGCATTGCTGATAGTTTCCTTTGCTGAGAGAAAGCTTTTTAGTTTGAATCTATCTCAGATATTGCCATAACCCTGCTTCACTCTTTCTGCTAAGGATTGCTTTAGCTATTCTGGGTTTCTTATTGTTCCAGATGAATTTCATAATGCTTGCTCTATTTCTGTAAGGTATGTCATTGGGATTTTAATTGGAATTGCATTGAATCTGTATAGCACTTTTGGTAGTATGGCCATTTTGACAATATTAATTCTGCCTATCCAAGAACATGGGAGATCTTTCCATCTTCTAAGGTTTTCTTTAATTTCTTTAGTGTTCTATAGTTCTCATTGTAGAGGTCTTTCACCTCTTTTGTGAGATTGGTTCCCAAGTATTTTATTTTTTTCAAGGTTATTGTGAATGGGATAGTTTTCCTATATATTCTTTCCAAAGATTTATCACTTATGTATAAAAATGCATTAGATTTATGTGCATTGATCTTATATCCCGCTACTTTACTGAATTCACTTATGAGATCTAAAAGTTTTCTGGTGAATTTCCTGGTTCCTCTAAGTATATAATCATATCATCAGCAAATAGGGATAGTTTGAGTTCTTCTTTTCCTATTCGTATCCCTTTAATTTCTTTGGTCTGTCTAATTGCTCTGGCTACAGTTTCAAGGACGATATTGAATAGAAGTGGTGAAAGAGGGCATCCCTGCCTTGTTCCAGGTTTTAGTGGGAATGCTTTCAGTTTTTCACCATTTAGAATGATATTACCCATGGGCTTAGTGTAGATGGCCTTTACAATGTTAAGGAATGTTCCCACTATCCCTCTTTTTTCTAGTGTTTTGAGCATGAAGGGGTGCTGTGTTTTATCAAATGCTTTCTCTGCATCTATTGAAATAATCATGTGATTCTTGACTTTAAGTCTATTGATATGGTGAATTACATTTATTGATTTCCTGATGTTGAACCAACCTTGCATCCATGGGATGAAACCCACTTGATCATGGTGCACTATCTTTTTAATATGTTTTTGTATGCGATTTGCTAAAATTTTGTTGAGAATTTTTGCGCCAATGTTCATTAAGGATATTGGTCTGAAATTTTCTTTCCTCGATGTGTCTCTGTCTGGTGTAGGTATCAGGGTAATATTGGCTTCATAGAATGAGTTTGGGAGGGTTCCCTCCTCTTCTATTTTATGGAATACTTTGAGAAGTATTGGAATGAGCTCTTCTTTAAAGGTTTTGTAGAACTCGGCTGAGAACCCATCTGGTCCCTGACTTTTCTTTGTTGGTAGACTTTTGATGACTTCTTCTATTTCATTACTTGAAATTGTTGAAATTGGTCTATTTAAATTGTATATGTCCTCCTCATTCAGTTTAGGCAATTCATATATCTCTGGAAACCTGTTGATGTATTCGAAATTTTCTATTTTGTTGGAGTATAGATTTTCAAAATAGCTTCTAATTATGTTTTGTATTTCAGTCGTGTCTATTGTGATATTTCCTTGTTCATTCCGAATTTTAGTGATTTGGGTTTTCTCTTGTCTTCTCTTTGTTAGTGTGGCTAAAGGTTTATCAATTTTGTTTATTTTTTCGAAGAACCTACTATTTACTTTGTCAATTTTTTGTACTGTTTCTTTTGTTTCAATTTCATTGATTTCATCTCTGAGTTTAACTATTTCCTGTCTTCTACTTCTTTTGGTGTTGGTCTGTTCTTCTTTTTCTAGGGCTTTGAGCTGTAGTGTTAGGTCATTTATTTGTTGAGTTTTACTTCTTTTATTGAATGCTATCCATGAAATAAATTTTCCTCTAAGTACTGCTTTCATAGTGTCCCAGAGATTTTGATATGATGTTTCTTTGTTCTCATTTACCTCTAAGAATTTTTTAATTTCCTTCCTGATATCTTCTGTTATCCATTCATCATATAATAGCATATTGTTAATCTCCAGGTGTTGGAGTAGTTTCTGTTTTTTACTCTCATTTATTTCTAACTTCAATCCATTATGATCTGATAGAATACAAGGTAGTGTCTCTATCTTCTTGTATTTGCTAACTTTAGCTTTGTGGCATAATATATGGTCTATTTTAGAGAAGGATCCATGTGCTGCTGAGAAGAAAGTGTATTTGCTCTTGGTTGGATGGTACATTCTATAAATGTCTATTAAGTCTAAATTATTGATTGTGTTATTGAGATCTATGGTTTCTTTGTTCAATTTTTGTTTGGAAGATCTGTCCAGTGGTGAGAGAGACGTGTTAAAATCACCTAGTATTATTGTGTTATGGTCTATTTTGTTTCTGAAATTGAGAAGAATTTTCTTGACATACATGGATGAGCCAATGTTTGGGGCATAGATGTTTATGATTGTTATATCTTGCTGATTTATGCTTCCCTTAATCAGTATGAAATCTTTATCCCTTCTGACTAACTTTGACTTGAAGACCACAATATCTGAAATGAGGATGGATACTCCAGGTTTTTGCTGAGTCCATGTGCATGGTAAAATTTTCCCCATCCTTTCACCTTTAGTCTATGGGTATCTCTTTCTATGAGATGAGTCTCTTGCAGGCAACATATTGTTAGATCTTTCTTTTTAATCCAATCTGCCAGTCTATGTCTTTTTTTTTTTTTTAGGGTAATGATGTTTATTATATTTTTTCCCCTCCCCCCCACCCCTCCCACCCCTCCCACCCCTCTTTTCCCTCTACACAGTCCTTCTTTCCTTCATTCTTACTGCTCTCCTTAGCCTAACTCTAAACCTAACCCTAAACCTAATGCTAGCCCCTCCCACCCCCCATTATATGTCCTCATCCGCTTATCAGCGAGATCATTCGTCCTTTAGTTTTTTGAGATTGGCTTATCTCACTTAGCATGATATTCTCCAATTTCGACCATTTACCTACAAATGCCATAATTTTATCATTCTTCATTGCGGAGTAATATTCCATTGTATAAATATGCCACAGTTTCTTTGTCCATTCATCAACTGAAGGGCATCTAGGTTGGTTCCACAATCTGGCTATGGTGAATTGAGCAGCAATGAACATTGATGTGGCTGTATCTCTGTAGTATGCTGATTTTAAGTCCTTTGGGTATAGGCCAAGGAGTGGGATAGCTGGGTCAAATGGTGTTTCCATTCCAAGCTTTCTGAGGAATCTCCACACTGCTTTCCAGAGTGGTTGCACTAATTTGCAACCCCACCAGCAATGTATGAGTGTTCCTTTTTCACCGCATCCTCGCCAACACCTATTGTTGCTTGTATTCTTGATAATCGCCATTCTAATTGGGGTGAGATGAAATCTTAGGGTAGTTTTGATTTGCATTTCCCTTATTACTAGGGATGTTGAACATTTTTTCATATATCTGGTGATTACTTGTACATCTTCTTCTGTGAAGTGTCTGTTCATTTCCTTAGCCCATTTGTTGATTGGATTATTTGTATTCTTCGTGTAGAGTTTTTTGAGTTCTTTATAGATTCTGGAAATTAGCGCTCTATCTGAGGTATGGTTGGCAAAGATATTCTCCCACTCTGTAGGCTCTCTCTTCACATTTCTGAGAGTTTCCTTTGCTGAGAGAAAGCTTTTTAGTTTGAATCTATCCCAGTTGTTGATTCTTGCTTTTATTTCTTGTGCTATGGGAGTCCTGTTAAGGAATTCTGATCCTGAGCCAACAAGTTGAAGATTTGGACCTACTTTTTCTTCTATAAGATGCAGGGTCTCTGGTCTGATTCCGAGGTCCTTGATCCATTTTGAGTTGAGTTTTGTTTAGGGTGAGAGATAGGGGTTTAGTTTCATTCTATTGCATATAGTTTTCCAGTTTTCCCAGCACCATTTGTTGAAGAGGCTATCTTTTCTCCATTGCATATTGTTGGAACCTTTGTCTAGTATGAGAAAATTGTATTTATTTGGGTTTGTGTCCATGTCCTCTATTCTGTACCATTGATCTACCTGTCTATTTTGGTACCAATACCATGCCGTTTTTGTTACTATTGCTTTGTAGTAGAGTTGAAGATCTGGTATTGCAATACCCCCTGCTTTGCTCTTGCTACTGAGGATTGCTTTAGCTATTCTAGGTTTTTTATTCTTCCAGATGAATTTCATAATTGCTTGCTCTATTTCTGCAAGGTACATCATTGGGATTTTAATTGGAATTGCATTGAATCTGTATAGAACTTTAGGTAGTATAGCCATTTTGACGATATTAATTCTGCCTATCCAGGAACATGGGAGATCTTTCCATCTTCTAAGGTTTTCTTGAATTTCTTTCTTTAGTGTTCTGTAGTTCTCATTGTAGAGGTCTTTCACCTCTTTTGTGAGATTGATTCCCAAGTATTTTATTTTTTTCGATGCTATTGTGAATGGGGTAGTTTTCCTAATTTCTCTTTCTGAAGATTCATCACTTATGTATAAAAATGCATTGGATTTATGAGCATTGATCTTGTAACCTGCTACTTTACTGAATTCACTTATGAGTTCTAAAAGTTTCCTGGTGGAATTTCCAGGTTCCTCTAAATATATAATCATGTCATCAGCGAACAGGGATAGTTTGAGTTCTTCTTTTCCTATTCGTATCCCTTTAATTTCTTTGGTTTGTCTGATTGCTCTGCCTAGAGTCTCAAGGACGATGTTGAATAGAAGCGGTGAAAGAGGGCATCCCTGCCTTGTTCCAGTTTTTAGGGGGAACGCTTTCAGTTTTTCACCATTTAGAATGATATTAGCCATGGGCTTAGCGTAGATGGCCTTTATAATGTTTAGGAATGTTCCCATTACCCCAATTTTTTCTAGTGTTTTGAGCATGAAGGGATGCTGTATTTTATCAAATGCTTTTTCTGCATCTATTGAAATAATCATGTGATTCTTAACTTTAAGTCTGTTGATATGGTGAATGACATTTATTGATTTCCGAATGTTGAACCAACCTTGCATCCCTGGGATAAAACCCACTTGATCGTGGTGCACTATCTTTTTAATATATATTTGTATGCGATTTGCTAAAATTTTGTTGAGAATTTTTGCATCGATGTTCATTAAGGATATTGGTCTGAAATTTTCTTTCCTTGATGTGTCTCTGTCTGGTTTAGGTATCAGGGTGATATTGGCTTCATAGAACGAGTTTGGTAGGGTTCCCTCCTCTTCTATTTCATGGAATAGTTTGAGAAGTATTGGAATGAGCTCTTCTTTAAAGGTTTTGTAGAACTCGGCTGAGAACCCATCTGGTCCTGGACTTTTCTTTGTTGGTAGGCTTTTGATGACCTCTTCTATTTCATTACTTGAAATTGGTTTATTTAAGTTGTGTATGTCCTCCTCGTTCAGTTTAGGTAGTTCATATGTCTCTAGAAATTTGTTGATGTCTTCAAGGTTTTCTGTTTTGTTGGAGTATAGATTTTTGAAATAGCTTCTAATTATGTTTTGTATTTCACTCGTGTCTGTTGTGATGTTTCCTTGTTCATTCCGAATTTTAGTAATTTGAGTTTTCTCCCTCTTTCTCTTTGTTAGTGTGGCTAAGGGTTTATCAATTTTATTTATTTTTTCAAAGAACCAACTATTTATTTTGTTAATTTTTCCGATTGTTTCTTTTGTTTCGATTTCGTTGATTTCGGCTCTGATTTTAACTATTTCCTGTCTTCTACTACTTTTGGTATTGGTCTGCTCTTCTTTTTCTAGTGCTTTGAGCTGTAGTGTTAACTCGTTTATTTGTTGATTTCTACTTCTTTTTTTGAATGCACCCCATGAAATAAATCTTCCTCTAAGTACTGCTTTCATAGTGTCCCAGAGAGTTTGATATGATGTGTCTTTGTTCTCGTTTACTTCTAAGAATTTTTTTATTTCCCTCCTGATGTCTTCTGTTATCCATTCATCATATAATAGTGTATTATTTAGTCTCCAGGTATTGGAGAAGTTTCTGTTTTTTATTCTGTCATTTATTTCTAATTTCAATCCATTATGATCTGATAGAGTACACGGTAGTATCTCTATCTTCTTGTATTTACTAATAGTAGCTTTGTGGCATAAAATATGGTCTATTTTAGAGAAGGATCCATGTGCTGCTGAGAAGATAGTGTATTCATTCTTTGTTGGATGGTATATTCTATATATGTCCGTTAAGTCTAAATTGCTGATTGTGTTGTTGAGATCTATAGTTTCTTTATTCAATTTTTGTTTGGGCGATCTATCCAGTGGTGAGAGAGGTGTGTTAAAATCGCCTAGTATTATTGTGTTGTGGTCTATTTGATTTCTGGAATTGAGAAGGATTTGTTTGACGTACGTGGATGAGCCAATGTTCGGGGCATAGATATTTATGATTGTTATGTCTTGCTGATTTATGCTTCCCTTAAGCAGCATGTAATGTCCTTCTTTATCCCTTCTGACTAGTTTTGGTTTGAAGTCCACATTATCTGAGATGAGGATGGATACTCCAGCTTTTTTGCTGTGTCCGTGTGCATGGTATGTTTGTCCCCATCCTTTCACCTTTAGTCTATGGGTGTCTCTTTCTATGAGATGAGTCTCTTGCAGGCAGCATATTGTTGGATTTTTCTTTTTAATCCAATCTGCCAGTCTATGTCTTTTGATTGATGAATTCAGGCCATTAACATTCAGGGTTATTATTGTGATATGATTTGTATTCCCAGTCAATTGACTCATATTTGTTTTTGACATGATTTGGTTTCTCCTTTATTTGGCTATTCCTTTAGGCTAGCGCCTCCTGTTGCTGATTTGCATCGTTGTTTTTCATCTCTTCCTCATGGAATATTTTGCTGAGAATGTTCTGTAATGCTGGCTTTCTTTTTGTAAATTCCTTTAGCTTTTGTTTATCATGGAAGGATCTTATTTCATCGTCAAATTTGAAGGTAAGTTTTGCTGGGTATAAGATTCTTGGTTGGCATCCATTTTCTTTCAGGGCTTGGTATATGTTGTTCCAGGCCCTTCTAGCTTTTAGGGTCTGGATTGAAAAATCTGCTGATATTCTTATTGGTTTCCCTCTGAATGTAATTTGATTCTTTTCTCTCGCGGCCTTTAAAATTCTGTCTTTATTTTGTATGTTAGGTATTTTCATAATAATGTGCCTTGGTGTGGGTCTGTTGTAATTTTGTATGTTTGGAGTTCTATAAGCCTCTTGTACTTGGTTTTCCATTTCGTTCTTCAGATTTGGGAAATTTTCTGTTATTATTTCATTGAATAGATTGTTCATTCCTTTGGTTTGTTTCTCTAAGCCTTCCTCAATCCCAATAATTCTCAAATTTGGCCTTTTCATGATATCCCATAGTTCTTGGAGATTCTGTTCATGATTTCTTACCATCTTCTCTGTTTGTTCAACTTTGTTTTCAAGGTTAAATATTTTGTCTTCAATGTCTGAGGTTCTGTCTTCCAGGTGTTCTATCCTATTGGTTATGCTTTCTATGGAGTTTTTAACTTGGTTTATTGTTTACTTCATTTCAAGGATTTCAGTTTGGTTTTTTTTCAGTATCTCTAACTCTTTATTGAAATGATCTCTTGCTTCCCGTATTTGGTCTTTTAACTGTTGATTGGTGCGATCATTTAATGCCTGCATTTGCTCTTTCATCTCCTCCTTCAATGCCTGCATTTGCTCTTTCATCTCCTCATTAGCTTCCCTGATCGTTTTAATTACGTACATTCTGAACTCCCTTTCTGACATTTCTTCTGCTGTGCTGTCATTGGGTTTTATTGATGTAGTATCTAGGTTTGTTTGGGACATTTTCTTCCCTTGTTTTCTCATAATGGTCAGTTGTCAGTGGGACCCTGAGATATTGCAGTTTTCCACTATTGGCTTATAGTGTCCCAGTAGATTTCCACTGTATCACCTCCCAGCCTTCAGTAGCCTGATGTCTTGGAGGAATCTGATAAAGCAGCTCATTCGAAGAATACTGCCCCTAGCCCTCTACTGGTTCCACGTTATGGAACTGGCTCTGTGCGGAAATGCTCTCACTGTGGGCCTGCACCGTGCAGCTGGCCGTGTGGGAAGAGCCCACTGCCGGAGTGTGGAAGACTACCTTGGGAAGACTCAAGCTGCCCTGCCCGGCTCTGCTAAGCCACCTCTATCTGGGCCTGCCACCCGGGCTGAGCTTTACCCAGTGGGCAGACTCACCCGTGGCTCCACTTCAGACCGAGTCTCTCAATGCCTCCCCTTCTTAACTCCTGGGTTGTGGAGCGACTGGAAGTGCAGTCTCCCTCTAGGCCGCCATCTTGGATCGCCCCGTGAAGAGAGCCCGCAGCCGGAGTGGGCAGAGCCGCCTGAAGAGGTCTCCAGCTGCCCTGCCCTTATCCCTGAGGCTGATTGCAGATCGAGGCACTCCGCTGGTTCTTTGCAGGAGTACACTGCACTGCAGCGGCTCTGGGACTCGGAGCCTGCTCTGTTCAGACAGGCTCACACTAGCGGGCCAGTTCCGTTCCGAGAACCTGGAGAAGCTGGCTGTGTGGGCGGGGCCCACCGCCGGAGTGCGCAGGACTGCCTGTGGATGACTCTAGCTGCCCTGCCCGGCTCCGATAAGCCACTTCTATCTGGGCCTGCCACCCGGGCCGAGCTTTACCCAGTGGGCAGACTCACCCGTGGCTCCACTTCAGTCCGAGTCTCTCAGTGCCTCCCCTTCTTAACTCCTGGGTTCTGGAGCGACTGGGGGTGCAGTCTCCCTCTAGGCCGCCATCTTGGATCGCCCCGTGGAGAGAGCCCGCAGCCGGAGTGGGCAGAGCCGCCTGAAGAGGTCTCCGGCTGCCCTGCCCTTATCCCTGAGGCTGATTGCAGATCGAGACTCTCCGCTGGTTCTTTGCAGGAGTACACTGCACTGCAGCGGCTCTGGGACTCGGAGCCTGCTCTGTTCAGACAGGCTCTCACTAGCGGGCCAGTTCCGTTCCGAGAACCTGGAGAAGCTCCAGTCTATGTCTTTTGATTGATGAATTCAGGCAATTAACATTCAGGGTTATTATTGAGATATGATTTGTATTCCTGGTCATTTGGTTCATTTATTAAATTTAATTAATTTATTCTTTTGACATGACTTGGTTCCTCCTTTATTTGACAATTCCTTTAGGATAATTCCTCCCTTTGCTGAATTGCTTCTTTGTTTTTCTTCTCTTCTTCATGGAATATTTTGCTGAGAATGTTCTGTAATGCTGGCTTTCTTTTTGTAAATTCTTTTACCTTTTGTTTATCACGGAAGGATTTTATTTCATTGTCAAATTTGAAGGTAAGTTTTGCTGGGTATAAGATTCTTGGTTGGCATCCATTTTCTTTCAGGGCTTGAAAAATGTTGTTCCAGGCCCTTCTAGCTTTTAGGGTCTGGATTGAAAAATCTGCTGATATCCGTATTGGTTTCCCCCTGAATGTAATTGGGTTCTTTTCTCTCACAGCCTTTAAAATTCTGTCTTTATTTTGTATGTTAGGTATTCTCATTATAATGTGCCTTGGTGTGGGTCTGTTGTAATTTTGTGTATTTGGAGTCCTATAAGCCTCTTGGACTTGATTTTCCATTTCATTCTTCAGATTTGGGAAATTTTCTGATATTTCATTGAATAGATTGTTCATTCCTTTGGTTTATTTCTCTAAGCCTTCCTCAATCCTAATAATTCTTAAATTTGACCTTTTCATGATATCCTATCGTTCTTGGAGATTCTGTTCATGATTTCTTACCATCTTCTCTGTTTGTTCAACTTTGTTTTCAAGGTTAAATATTTTGTCTTCCATATCTGAGGTTCTGTCTTCCAGGTGTTCTATCCTATTGGTTATGCTTTCTATGGAGTTCTTAATTTGGTTTATTGTTTCCTTCATTTCAAGGATTTCTGTTTTTTATTCAATATTTCTCTTTATTGAAATGATCTTTTGCTTCCTGTATTTGCTCTTTTAACTGTCAAATGGTGCAATCATTCAATGCCTGCATTTGCTCTTTCATCTCATCGTTTGCTTCCCTGATCATGTTAATTATGTATATTCTGAACTCCTGTCATTTCTTCTACCATGCTGTCATTGGATTTTATTGATGTAACATCTAGATTTGTTTGAGGCATTCTCTTCCCTTGTTTTCTCATATTGTTCAGGTATCAGTGAACTGCTGAAATGTTGCAGATTTCCTCTATTGACTTATAATGTTCCTGAAGATTTCTAGTCTATCCTTAGCCTTCAGTAGCCTGCAGTCTTGGAGGTCGTTGATAATGTGGTGCTCCACAAGGAGGCTGCCTCTCTAGGGGTGGTCGCCTTCAGGTGGGATATATTCCCTGCTAGTGGGCAGAGGTGCCTCCACTTGTTGACCAATGCTCAACCAAAGAGGAACTAGGCTGCAGGCTGAGGCAAGACCTGTTTGTGCCTGTGTCTCTGGTTTTACCGTCCTTGTGGGAAAACCTCACCCGGCGGGGAAGACTCACCTGGTGGGGAGGTCTCACTGGTCAGTTCCCCTCCTGGAGGTTCCCTTCAATCCACAACTACTGCCTGGGCAGGGCAGCCTTCCTAGACAATGTTCCCAGGAGCCCGGACCTACCTCCTGGGCCTGGGAGCGTTGCCCTTTGCAGACGAGTCTCCTTAGGCTGCCCCTTTCAGTGAAGTTGTCCACAGTCCTGGAACCTTTGCTCCGCCCCTCAGCTTGTCTCTGTGCAGCTCTTCCACCGAGAAGCCGTGTAGGTCCTGGGACCCTGCTTTGCACCTAATCGCCTGGCTATGTGGCCCCTCCTCTGAGCAGCCATTGGAGCCTCGTACAGATGCTCCCAGTCCCAGCGACCCGCCGCACACTTCTTCCTCCAGGCAGCCACCTGGTGTTCTGTGTGGTCGCTTGGAGACCAAGTAACTCACTGTGCACCTCCTCCTCCTCAGGGCAGCCCCCCTATATTTTAGATTTTAAATGCAGAAGCTGAGAGAAATGAAATCCAGTGAAAACACATCAATCTCAGTTCAATTAAAAAATAAATCTAATTTAAATTAGTTGTGTTTCAGGGGTAGAAGAAAGAGAAGGCATGGGGTTAGGAGCAAAACTGTGACAAGGGCTGGTAACTGTACATGGCATGTTGTAGCTCTGGAAACTGTCATATGATAATTTAACATAAAGTGGCTTTGTCTCTTGGTATTGTAAACATGTGCCATTTAATATTTTCCAAATTTAGAACTTTTTTTTTTTTGCAAACAAAATAATTTAAAGCCTTTAAGACAAATATCCCCCTAAGATAAAAGGAAAGTCACTTGTTATAAAACTGTGAGGATACCCAAGCAAGACCCCACTTAAGACTTGTCAGCATGAATTTGAGAGCTTTTGTCCACTGTTCCTCAGAGTTAAACTGGCTTTTGATGTAATAGGAGCCACTTCTGCCTCCTGTGTCTTCAGTCTTGCCTTTTTCCACATCCATCCTGTAAGGAAGACAAAATCGTGTTTTGCCTTTCTCCACCTCTTCTTTGAATTGCTGCACAGTTCAGGAAAGCCACCATTGCATGGGCAAACTTGTTGTCCCAGAAAAACCACAACCCCCCAGAACAATATAATGGCAGCTCCTTAGATTTGTCTGTCAGAGATTCCAGATATGCATGATTTCCATAGGGAACAAGTCGATACCTCTGAAATGTCAGACCCATCTTATTGGCCAGGGCATGAAGCAGCAACACTGTCTGACCCCAAGAAACATTAATCTCATTCCGTTCCACAGGAACACTCAGCAGGTGACCCAGTGTGAAGTTATTAAATGTGCCAAATTGTCTACTGTGCCAGATATAGAAGGTTGCATTAAAGACGTCGGATTTCTTCAGCTTGTCCAGTTGCATCTGGACATACCACATCTGATTTTCTACATTCTTCAGCTCATCCAGCTCTAGCTATTGCCATTTAAATTCACTGTGTTCCCTCTAATACTGAGTTTCCTCCTGATCCAGTCTCTCAGCCTCAGCCTGGACCTTCTCCAGATTTTCTGCCACTACCTTGCAGTTCTTTTCCACATCTTCCAGCTCCTGGATCACCTTTCCTCCTTTAATGCCAGCTCCTTCAGCTCTCTCTGTACTTGCTCACTGTCATCCTCATTCATTTGCTCTAGCATCTCCAGACAGAATTTGTAGTTCTGACACTCATTTTCAGTGACATTGAGCTAAGTATCCCTCTGGTCTAAAAGAGTATCTGTGCATTCTTCACACAGTGGGTGATCCACATCTGTCTGACCCAACATGATGTCAAAAAGATTCCAAGTGACCTTCAGTCTCCAGCTGAGATTCTCCATAGTGCCGCCATCAGATGCCTCCCTGATCAGAGCGAAGCTGTGAGCACTTTCTGTAGAAATCATCCTAGCTGGGGGGATGAATCTGCGAGAGACACCATCCTGGCGAGTTCAATAAATGGCTCCTCTCCGGAGTTAGACTCTTCCTCCTGGGTGTCTCCTGGTTTTGCCCGCGCTGTGGCAAGTAATGGAGCTGTGAGCTCTCGGATGGTAACACGGTCCAGGATCTTGAAGCTCATGTCCAGTTTCAGAGGCTGACTGCTGCGCTGGCACACGAAGCTCACCAGCATGGTGCTGCTGGACGTCTTAGACCCCTCCATCCCTCGGGTCCCGGAGCCTGCTGCCCAGGTCTGCTCTACAGCAGGGTTGCAGTAGCATCGGGTCTGTCCTGAAGGGAGGCCTCCCCAACTGCCATCGCTCAGTCTTCAGCTACTTCCTGGTCCGCCAGCAGAAGCTTCCCTTGATTTGACTTTTGCGCAGAGTGAAATATAGGGATCTACTTTCATTCTTTGGCTTATGGATATCCAGTTTGCCCAGCACCATTTCTTCCTAGGTCTATTGTTCATTTAAAAGAGTATTGTTGAGTCTCCATGTGCTTGTATGGTTTCTATTATTTTCCTAGTTTCCTTCTATTGTGGTCTGATATGATGTATGGGATTATATCCGTTTTTTTTTTTTTTTTCTTTTGTATTTGCTGAGAATTACACTGTGACATCTTATAACTATTTTGCAGACAATTCCATTAACTGCTAAGAAGGTTGGGGGTGAAAAATTCTGTAGATGTCTTAAATTAGGTCCATTTGACTTAGAGTAGTATTTAATTTGCATATATCTTGATTGAATTTTTTTTTTTTTTATGACTGTTCTGTGGTGATAAAGGTGTGTTGAAACCTGTCAGTACTATTGTATTGGGGTCTATCTGGGATTTAATGCCAAGGTGTAGTTTATCAAATGTATTGGGTGCATTGACATTTGGGAAATACATATTAATTATCATTATTTCCTCTTATTGAATTGTTCCCTTTACTAGTTTGTAATGGCCTTCTTGGTCTCTCTTGACCAATTTTTGCTTAAAATCTGCTTTGTTAGATATGACAATGTCTACTCTGGCTTATTTTTGAATACTGCATGAAATATTTTTCCCCATTCTTTTATTTTCAGTCTGTGAGTGTCTTTAACTATGAGATGAGTCTCCTGTAAATGGCATATGGTTGGATCTTCTTTTTTCATTTATTCTGCTAATCTATGTCTTTTAATGGGATAGTTGAGAACTTTTGCATTCAGTGTCTTTATGGATATTTGTTTCTGTTTTTTTTTTTTTTTTCATTTGATTCTATCTTTGTTCTCATTTAGATGATATGTCTTCTGTTGATCTCCATATATTTGAAAATTTGGTGTTTTGCTTTTGGGTTTCTCTATGTGCAATTTCTCTTTGTAGTGCTGGCTTGGTTGTTATATATTCCTTTAGTTTATCCTTCTCACAAAAGTTTTTTTTTTTTTTTTTTTAAATTCCCCATTGAATATGAAAGAGAGCTTTGCTGGATACAACAATTTTTGTTGACAATTTTTTTTTTTATTTTAGAGCTTCAAAATCTCATTCCATGCCCCCCTTTTTTTGGGGGATTTGAGTTGAGAAATCTGTAGCAAGATTTATTGGTTTACCTCTAATGTGACCTGCAGTTTCTCTCTTACAGATTCTAATATTCTTTCCTTATTTTCTATATTAGGCATTTTTATTATGATGTGACTTGGAAAACTTCTCTTCTGGTTATGTCTATATAGTATCCTGTGTGACTTCTGTGTATCTATTCCTTTCTCAGATGGTGAAAGTTTTTGGTGACTATATCATTGCAAATAGTCTTAATTGCCTTTAACTTGTATCTCCATGTTCTCAAATACTGATCCATAGAATCCCAAAGGTGCATCAAGTATAAACCCTAATTACTGAAATCTCCAATTTAGAACTCTATACCACACTCTGTCACAGAAATACACAATTTTTCAACACCCAATTTTTTGCTGATTCATCATATACCAGGTAATTAGAAACTGAGATCTACTACAACCCGCTGTGCCACCTAGCCACAAAGGTTGGCAGCTAAGTGAAAAACCACAAAGTTGTCAGGCTTTATGATTTCCAACCAACAACTGGAGGGTGATGAGACAAAAGAAAATATGACCAATGAGCAGCCATCACTACCAACAGTTTTGATCTCTGCAGTGACAAGAAGCTCTTTATTTCTCATCAAGAATTTTTGTTCCTTTTTTTGTTAATTTTCTTCTTTTGTTCTACTATTCTCCCACTTTTAAATCTTTATCTTGTATTGAATTAGATGATCTTTAACATTAGAAATATTTCCTCTCATAAAATATTTTCCTTCACCACATCTTAAAAAGGGAATACCAGCATATTTTTGTCTTTTAAAATGGATATCAATACTTTAGAAAAGGCACAATGTAAATTATTAATGGCCCAAATCAACATACCCCTACCAAGAATTGTTTTGAAATTTTTACTGAAATGATACATTATGATGTTGTTATGCATGTGTATTGACAATCTGCAATAAGTCCAGTTCTATTTTTATTCTTATGTCAAGTAAAAACAAGCAAAAAATGTGTATTGATATTTGATTTCTTGCCTTAAAATAAAGCTAGTTGGAAAGGTTTATTTGCATCCACACTCTGAAGGTCCCATTATGAATGGTTTGACTCTATTAAACAGGCAGTTGTATTTCTATTATAACCCAGTTATTGACCATGAAACAGACACTAAAGCCAAAGCAGAATGAATTTTCAATCTTGGACTTACTTATTGGTCATATAAAACTAAAACCTAAGATCCACTGAAAATGATTACTCATTAACATGAATAAAATTCAGTGGTAGTCACTGTAATATTTGTTGATAATTTTAACTGCTTATTTGTAAGACCCAAATTTGATCTTCTCCTCTTCATCATTTAAAGAGATTATGCAAATTGAAGCAGAAACAATATTCAGAAAAATGTTTGCCTCAATTCCACATTTAAAGTTTGTTAACAAATGTACCATGGATTCTACACATTTTCAGATGCATAGCCATTTAGAAGTTGTAAAAATTTAAAAAATAAAGTATGGTCTTAAGATACTAAAAGACTATTCTGAAAGAAATTTTCATATGGATTAATCTAATTTATTGAAGCAAGAAAAGTAGGATGAAAAAAGGATTTTAAATTTACATGATTTCATACCTGTGGTTGTTTATTTTCAGGCCCACCAAGCACTTTTTTCTTTTCCTCTGTTTTTACTTTTAAAGATGGTTCTGTTGACAAATGCATTTGTCTATTTACACTACTTAAAATAGTTAGAGAAACAATCATAGATTAAAATAAAAAATGCACTGTACTAATAATAACAATAACATTTATTTTGTCAATTAGGAATTTAAGTTTAAACATTACCTACATATTTACTATTTATAATGTGGTACTTTGTGTTAAAATCAATGCCTTGTGCATTTTTTATTGGTTCTTTGGAGTTATATATGACAGTAGGATATATTTTGGCATCATTATATAATTATATGGAATATATCTTACTCTAATTAGGACCCCATTTTTGTGGATGTACATGATGGTGGGATCTGGGATGTTTTCATATATATATATCAAACATATATATGAAAACATCCCAGATATATATATATGTATATGTGTGTGTATATATATATATATATACACAGTAAAATTATGTCAGATTCATTCCACTGCATTCTGAGCACACACTCAACTGCTGAACTTCTGTACTTTTTTTTTTTTTTTTGGGTGCTGGGGATCGAACCCAGGACCTTGTGCTTACAATGCAAGCACTCTACTGACTCAGCTATCTCCCCATTCCCTTCCGTACTTTTGATTTTCTTTTGAGACAGGGTCTCACTAAGGTGCCCAGGACAGTCTGAAATCAGTCATTCACTTTACCTCAGCCACCTGAACAGCCGGGCCTATACAGATATGCTCCACTGAGGTGGTGAGTCTTGACTTCATCTAGTGTCATCACTTGGTGAGACAATAGATGTCATTAGCTTCAGTGCAAACAAATAAATCAAGATATTTGTAGGGAAGAAAAAATTTATTAGAGGGCTCATGGTTTCAGAGATCTTAGTTCATAGAAGGCCTGCTTCATTCCTTGGGGCTGGAGGTGAGGCTGTACATCATGATGGGAGAGGATGGAGGAAGGAAGCAGCTCACCTTCAGGAAGCACAGACAGAGAGTCTACTCTCCAGATACAAAATATATACCCCAAAGCCATGACCCAATTCTCACCTACTCCAGTCACTTCAATTACCACTCAGTTAATCACTATCAGAGAATTAATTCACTGATTGGGTTGAGACTCTTATAACTCAATCATTTCTGCTCTGAACTTTCTTGCTTTGTCTCACATGTGAGGATTTTGAGGACACCACATCTAAACTATAACACCTAGGAAGTAGTAACATTTTAGATGATGTTAAATTATATAGATACATGACTGACCATATGGGTTTATATGTATTTATGGTAAACAAAACATTGCTCTGTATAAGCAGAATCAATTCAATGGTTTTCCAACGGTGATAAAGACAGCAAGAGTATGGAAAATCCCCCTACTTCTCAGACAAAGTTTGGTTGTGGAAATTCATAAATTTTTCCCATAATTCAAACTCCCTGCTTTTCCTCTAGTCAATGTTTGCCTTCAATGTCCCTCCCTCCATTGTACACACCTGCTTTTCCCCCATCATTTACTTTCCATACTCTTTGTCTTCTTATTCTTCATGCCTTCTTCTCCTCCCCTCTTATTTCCCAAATTTCCTTAGATCAGAGTATGTCTTAAAATAGAACTAATAATTCACTCAATAGAAATACTTCCTATTAAACCTGTTATTGAAAACTGATGCTGTAAAACTGATTAACTTTTCACTCTTTTTTTCTCAATGAAATTTTAATAAGTACATTTCTTGAACTATTGGAATATACTAGGGCTGAGGTTTCAAATAAATATTGGGTCTCATGAATTATTTTCATATATACTTCTTACCTTCTACATGTCCTTTTACTTTCTGTTCTCTGCTTTGATTTGTATCACCACGTAAATTTTTAGATGAATGAATATGAAACATCTTCAAAAGGCTCTCAAAGTAACCCTGGTAAAGTTAATATCAATAATGAGTGGCATAAAGATTCCTATTTACAATCTAATAAGACATCTAAATTTATAGTTTTGAGATCAATGAGTAAAAATTAGCCAAGTGCCAAAGTGAAAATTAAAATATTTCAAGTCAGAACCTCATGTATGCTCTCCATATTAAGCTGCAATTTTATCTTCATATGGATACTGACAATGCAAAACCAGGATAAAGTACAAAGAGACATATTCACTGACAACATACTAAGTGATGTGCATAATTCTACAAGTAACCACCTTCAGTGTACCTGACTCTACTTTTCATTTCCTGTCAAAAGAGCATATTTAATAAAAACTGATTTTAAAAAAATTCTTACAATACACATGCTATTATACAGCATTGAATATTGAAATGATTCCAATGACTAAATTATTTTGGTGTATAAATAAGAAACTGGTTATGATAAATGAGTTTAGATTACATCATGTTAAACAGAACTGGAACAGTTGTTTTTGCTTGTTTTAGATCAGCAAGAGTTTACAAAATCTAGCGATCTTTTGTTAAAAAAATTCCTGATAAAAAATTAGTTGAATAAGTGGCAAAGTACTAAGGAGTAGTTTTCTATATATTTGCTTTACCTAATAGTGTATACACATCAGGTAGAGCATGGAATGATTTCCAGTTAAGAAAGAACAACAAGAAGGACACCGAGGAAGGCTTACTGACTGCTCCTAGAGTGGTGCACAGCTACACAAAGATATAGTGTGGCTGTGGGCTAACTCTAGAGTGCAATTACAGAGAGCCAGTGAATAACAGAAGCATTCATAAGAGAAATGGATGGCAGCAGTGCCAGGGAAAAACTGGCTGAGTTGAAGAGGGAAAGTTGCCCTCTGGTGGGCTTAATGAGAGAATCGCAGTGATCTAAACCAAACCCAAGTCCACTACTGTTAATCAGTCAGTTTAAGCGAAGGAAGAGATTTAGATTCTACCCCGATGTGTCAAGGGAAGATGTGTGCACTGAGACTTTTTCCTGTGGCACCTCTTAGTGCCTGGACAGGAGAATTTTTCACTAGGCTTCCCTTTTCTCAGATTTCTTCATGAAGAGATCAGAAATTGCAAACTTCTATTTTGTCTCTAAGGCTCAACACTGTGACATGAATTCACTGTGTCATGAGGCAGCCACAGCAAGAATCACACTGGATCTAGGAGAGAACCTAAAGCACAGATATGCTGTGAACTCTGGGCAGCTGAAGAAATGCACCTCTGGTCTACCCTAACAAAAAAGAGACAGGGACATTCATTTCAATGTCTTGTTTGAAGCTCTGTGACATTGAGTGCCAGGACTGGTCTGGTAAGAGTCTTTGTGCAACTAATTCCACACAGGTGAGCCCATATCCCAATTATGGTTACACCTAAATTCTCAGAGTCACCTGGAGAAATTACCCTCACTTCTACCACTGATACTGGTTCAGGGACTTCCCTGGGGTTTCTGATAGATCTCAGAGAGGGAAAACCCATTAACAATTCTGTTTAGCTGAGATTGTCTGTGCCAGAGATCAGGAACACTTGCGTGTCTTTATCTCCAACACTAAACAGCCATATCTTTTCAATTGTTTTGTGGGAGACCAATCTGATTGTCTGGCCCTAGAAGAATGACTGGGATGTGCTGAAAACTAAGGGCAGCATTAGTTTTAGTCTGCTAGTAGTCCAGTATATGGATTATAGGTCAGTGGGGCCTCTGCACATTTCTTTTTCTTTTTCTTTTGTATATTTTTAAGTATTTTAATTCAAATGCAGACTCAAAGATTAAAAAACAGTATTGGTTTTGGAAAGAGGTAAAACATTTGGAGAAATCTAGTCTAGTCTCAGTCATTTTTTTTATTATAAACAAATGGGATACATGTTGTTTCTCTGTTTGTACATGGCGTAAAGGCATACCATTTGTGTAATCATAAATTTACATAGGGTAATGTTGGTTGATTCATTCTGTTATTTTTTCCCTTCCCCCCACCCCTCCCACCCCACTTTTCCCTCTATACAGTCCTTCCTTCCTCCATTCTTGCCCCCCTCCCTAAACGTAACTCTAACCCTAACACTAATCCCTCCCACCCCCCATTATGTGTCATCATTCACTTATTAGTGATATCATTGTCCTTTGGTTTTTTGAGAATGGCTTCTCTCACTTAGCATGATAGTCTCCAATTTCTTCCATTTGACTGCAAATGACATAATTTTATCATTCTTTATGGCTGAGTAATATTCCATTGTATATATGTACCACCGTTTCTTTATCAATTCATCAATTGAAGGACACCTAGGTTGGTTCCACAACTGTCTATTGTGAACTGAGCAGCTATGAACATTGACGTGACTGTATCTCTGTAATATGCTGATTTTAAATCCTTTGGGTATAGGCCAAGGAGTGGGATAGCTGGGTCAAATGGTGGTTCCATTCCAAATTTTCTAAGGAGTCTCCACACTGCTTTCCAGAGTGGCTGCACTAATTTGCAGCCCCACCAGCAATGTATGAGTGTAACTTTCTCCTCACATCCTCGACAACACCTGTCGTTGCTTGTATTCTTGATAATCGCCATTCTAATTGGGGTGAGATGGAATTTTAGGGTGGTTTTGATTTGCATTTCTCTTCTTACTAGAGATGTTGAACATTTTTCCATATGTTTGTTAATTGCTTGTACATCATCTTCTGTGAAGTGTCTATTCATATCCTTAGCCCATTTGTCGATTGGATTATTTGCATTCTTGTTGTAGAGTTTTTTGAGTTCTTTATAGATTCTGGAGATTAGTGCTCTATCTGAAGTACGATTGGCAAAGATTTTCTCCCACTCTGTAGGCTCTTTCTTTGCATTGCTGATAGTTTCCTTTACTGAGAGAAAGCTTTTTAGTTTGAATCTATCCCAGTAATTGATTCTCGCTTTTATTTCTTGTGCTATGGGAGTCCTGTTGAGGAAGTCTGGTCCTAACCCGACATGTTGAAGCTCTGGACCTACTTTTTCTTCTATAAGACGCAAGGTCTCTGGTCTGATTCCGAGGTCCTTAATCCATTTTGAGTTTAGTTTCATGCATGGTGAGAGATATGGGTTTAGTTTCATTCTGTTGCATATGGATTTCCAGTTTTCCCAGCACCATTTGTTGAACAGACTATCTTTTCTCCATTGCATATTTTTGGCCCCTTTGTCTAGTATGAGAAAATTGTATTTATTTGGGTTTGTGTCCGAGTCCTCTATTCTGTACCATTGATCCACCTTTCTATTTTGGTACCAATACCATGCCGTTTTTGTTACTATTGCTTTGCAATAGAGTTGAAGATCTGGTATTGCGATACCCCCTGCTTCACTCTTTCTGCCAAGGATTGCTTTAGCTATTCTGGGTTTTTGATTCTTCCAAATGAATTTCATAATTGCTTGCTCTATTTCTGTAAGGTACATCATTGGGATTTTAATTGGAATTGCATTGAATCTGTATAGCACTTTTGGTAGTATGGCCACTTTGACAATTTTAATTCTGCCTATCCAAGAACATGGGAGATCTTTCCACCTTCTAAGGTTTTCTTTAATTTCTTTCTTTAGTGTTCTGTAGTTCTCATTGTAGAGGTCTTTCACCTCTTTTGTGAGATTGATTCCCAAGTATTTTATTTTTTTCGGTGCTATTGTGAGTGGGGTAGTTTTCCTAATTTCTCTTTCTGAAGATTCATCACTTATGTATAAAAATGCCTTAGATTTATATGCATTGATCTTATATCCCACTACTTTACTGAATTCACTTATGAGATCTAAAATTTTTCTGGTGGAATTTCCTGGTTCCTCTAAATATATAATCATATCATCAGCAAGTAGGGATAGTTTGAGTTCTTCTTTTCCTATTCATATCCCTTTAATTTCTTTGGTCTGTCTAGTTGCTCTGACCAGAGTTTCAAGGATGATATTGAAAAGAAGTGGTGAAAGAGGGCATCCCTGCCTTGTTCCAGGTTTTAGGGGGAATGCTTTCAGTTTTTCACCATTTAGAATGATATTAGCCATGGGCTTAGCATAGATGGCCTTTACAATGTTAAGGAATGTTCCCACTATCCCTATTTGTTCTAGGTTATGAGCATGAAGGGCTGCTGTATTTTATCAAATGCTTTTTCTGCATCTATTGAAATAATCATGTGATTCTTGACTTTAAGTCTATTGATATGGTGAATGACATTTATTGATTTTCTGATGTTGAACCAACCTTGCATTCCTGGGATGAAACCCACTTGATCATGGTGCACTATCTTTTAATATGTTTTTGTATGCGATTTGCTAAAATTTTGTTGAGAATTTTTGCGTCGTTGTTCATTAAGGATATTGGTCTGAAATTTTCTTTCCTCGATGTGTCTCTGTCTGGTTTAGGTATCAGGGTAATATTGGCTTCATAGAATGAGTTTGGGAGGGTTCCCTCCTCTTCTATTTTATGGAATACTTTGAGAAGTATTTTAATGAGCTCTTCTTTAAAGGTTTTGTAGAACTCGGCTGAGAACCCATCTGTTCCTGGACTTTTCTTTGTTGGTAGGCTTTTGATGACTTCATCTATTTCATTACTTGAAATTGATCTATTTAAATTGTGTATATCCTCTTCGTTCAGTTTAGGCAATTCATATGTCTCTGGAAACCTGTTGATGTCTTCGAAATTTTCTATTTTGTTGGAGTATAGATTTTCAAAATAGCTTCTAATTATGTTTTGTATTTCAGTCGTGTCTACTGTGATATTTCCTTGTTCATCCGAATTTTAGTGATTTGGGTTTTCTCTCATCTTCTCTTTGCTAGTGTGGCTAAAGGTTTATCAATTTTGTTTGTTTTTTCGAAGAACCAACTATTTATTTTGTCAAATTTTTGTATTGTTTCTTTTGTTTCAATTTCATTGATTTCAGCTCTGAGTTTAACTATTTCCTGTCTTCTACTACTTTTGATGTTGGTCTGTTCTTCTTTTTCTAGGGCTTTGAGCTGTAGTGTTAGGTTGTTTATTTGTTGAGTTTTACTTCTTTTATTGAAAGCGATCCATGAAATAAAGTTTCCTCTAAGTACTGCAGTCATAGTGTCCCAGAGATTTTGATATGATCTTTCTTTGTTCTCATTGACCTCTAAGAATTTTTTAATTTCCTTCCTAATATCTTCAGTTATCCATTCATCATATAATAGCATATTGTTTAATCTCCAGGTGTTGGAGTAGTTTCTGTTTTTTACTCTTTCATTTATTTCTAACTTCAATCCATTATGATCTGATAGAATACAAGGTAGAGTCTCTATCTTCTTGTATTTGCTGACATTAGCTTTGTGGCATAATATATGGTCTATTTTAGAGAAGGATCCATGTGCTGCTGAGAAGAAAGTGTATTCGCTCTTGGTTGGATGGTATATTCTATAAATGTCTGTTAAGTCTACATTATTGTGTTATTGAGATCTATAGTTTCTTTGTTCAATTTTTGTTTGGAAGATCTGTCCTGTGGTGAGAGAGACATGTTAAAATCACCTAGTATTATTATGTTACGGTCTATTTGGTTTTTCTAAAATTGAGAAGGATTTTTTTGACATACATGGATGAGCCACTGTTTGGGGCATAGATATTTATGATTGTTATATCTTGCTGATTTATGCTTCCCTAAGCAGTATGAAATGTCATTCTTTATCCTTTCTACATTTGGCTTGAAATCCACATTATCTGAAATGAATATGTATACTCCAGGTTTTTGCTGAGTCCATGTGCATGGTATGATTTCCCCATCCTTTCATCTTTAGTCTATGGGTATCTCTTTCTATGAGGTGAGTCTCTTGCAGGCAACATACTGTTGGATCTTTCTTTTTAATCCAATCTGCCAGTCTATGTCTTTTGATTGATGAATTCAGGCCATTAACATTCATGGTTACCATTGAGTTATGATTTGTATTCTCGGTCATTTGGTTCATTTTTTAAATTTTATTTATTTATTTATTTATTTTGACATGCCTTTGTTCCTCCTTGATTGGACAGTTCCTTTAGTATTAATTCCTCCCTTTCCTGATTTACTTCTTTGTTTTTTATCTCTTCCTCATGGAATAATTTGCTGAAAATGTTCTGTAACACTGGCTTTCTTTTTGTAACTTCTTTTACCTTTTGTTTATCATGGAATGATTTTATTTCATCGTCAAATTTGAAGGTAAGTTTTGCTGGGTATAAGATTCTTGGTTGGCATCCATTTTCTTTCAGGGCTTGAAAAATGTTGATCCAGGCCCTTCTAGCTTTTAGGGTCTGGATTGAAAAATAAGCTGATATCCGTATTGATTTCCCCCTGAATGTAATTTGGTTGTTTTCTCTCACAGCCTTTAAAATTGTGTCTTTATTTTGTATGTTAGGTATTTTCATTATAATGTGCCTTGGTGTGGGTCTGTTGTAATTTTGTGTATTTGGAGTCCTGTAAGCCTCTTGGACTTGATTTTCCATTACATTCTTCAGATTTAGGAAATTTTCTGATATTATTTCATTGAATAGATTGTTCATTCCTTTGGTTTGTTTCTCCAAGCCTTCCTCAATCCCAATAATTCTCAAATTTGGCCTTTTCATGATATCCCATAGTTCTTGGAGATTCTGTTCATGATTTCTTACCATCTTCTCTGTTTGTTCAACTTTGTTTTCAAGGTTAAATATTTTTTCTTCAATATCTGAGGTTCTGTCTTCCAGGTGTTCTATCTTATTGGTTATGCTTTCTATGGAGTTCTTAATTTGGTTTATTGTTTCCTTCATTTCAAGGATTTCTGTTTGGTTATTTTTCAATATCTTTAACTCTTTATTGAAGTGATCTTTTGCTCTCTGTATTTGCTCTTTTAACTGTCGATTGCTGCTATCATTCAATGCCTGCATTTGCTCTTTCATCTCATCATTCAATGCCTCATTTGCTCTTTCATCTCATCGTTTGCTTCCCTGATCATTTTAATTATGTACATTCTGAACTCCCTTTCTGTCATTTCTTATGCCATGCTGTCGTTGGATTTTATTGATGTAACATCTAGATTTCTTTGGGGCATTTTCTTCCCTTGTTTTCTCATATTGTTCAGGAATCAGTGGGTCCTTAAGATATTGCAGATTTCCTCTATTGACTTATAATGTCCCTGAAGATTGCTAGTATATCCCCTCTTATCCTTCAGTAGCCTGCAGTCTTGGAGGACGTTGATAATGCGGTGCTCCCCAAGGAAGCTGCCTCTCTAGGGTTGGTGACCCTCAGGTGGGGTATATTCCCTGACAGTGGGCAGAGGTGCCTCCACTTGTTGACCAATGGTCATCCAAAGGGGAACTAGGCTGCGGGCTGAGGCAAGGCCTGTTTGGGCCTGTGTCTCTGGTTTTACTGTCCTTGTGGGAAAACCTCACCCGGCAGCGAAGACTCACCTGGTTTGGAGGTCTCGCTGGTCAGTTCCCCTCCTGGAGGTTCCCTTAATCTACAACTACTGCCTGGGCTGGGCTGTCTTCCTCTGCAACGTTCCCAGGGGCCCGTATCTATCTCCTCGGCCTGGGAGCCTCACCCTTTGTAGATGAGTCTCCTTAGTCTACCTCTCCTCAGAGAATCTGCCCACAGTCCTGGAACCTTTGCTCCGCCCCTAGGTGTGTCTCTGTGCGGTTCTTCCACCAAGAAGCCGCCTATGTCCTGGGACCCTGCTCTGCACCTAATCGCCTGGCTATGCGGCCCCTCCTCTGAGCCGCAACCTGGAGCCTCGTATAATACCTCCGAGACCCAGAGACCCACCACACAATTCTTCCTCTGAACAGCCGCCCGGTGTTCTGATGCAGCCGCTAGCTGTCCAAGCAACTCACTTCGCGTCTCCTCCTCCCGCCAACCGCCCATAGCCCTAGGCAGTCACTCCAAGTCCACGTGACCCGCCCTGTTCCTCCTCCTCCTCGGGGTAGACCCCCGGGTGTTCAGGAGCGGTCGCTCCGAGACTAAGCGATCGAACATGCTCCTCCTCCAGGTATGCCACTAGTGTTCAGGAGCGGTTGCTTTGAGTCCAAACAACTCACCACTCACCTCCTCTTCTGGCAACCGCCTGTGGCTCTGATGCAGTCACTCCTAGACCAAGCGACCCGCCGTGCTTCTCCTCTTCCTCCAGGCAACCCCCTGGGTTTTCAGAAGCGATCGCTCTGAGTCCAAACAGCTTGCCACGCAGCTCCTCCTCTGGCAACCACCTGTAGCTCTGATGCAGTCACTCCTAGACCAAGCGGCCCACCGCGCTTCTCCTCTTCCTCCAGGCAACCCCTTGGGTGTTCAGAAGCAGTTGCTCTGAGTCCAAACAGCTCACCACGCAGCTCCTCCTCAGGCAGCCACCCGGAGCCCCTCTGGTTGCTGAGCCGCCTCCTCTACGATGATCCCAGTTGTCCGTGTTTACTGCTCCAGTAGGTGGGAGGGGCGTCTCGCCAAGCATCTCTACTTCACAAAATTCCCTGCGTTCCGGGGCTACTGCCCCATCCGGGACGCCTCCCCAACGGGAGAGACTCACCCAGCGGTTTTGAGTTGGTCCCAAGTCTCTCACTATCTCCTCTTTTGAATCCTGTGTCCTGGAGCAACATGAAATGCAGCCGCCCTCTAGTCCACCATCTTGAAAACCTCTGCACATTTCAATTTGGTGTTTTGAGTTCAGTGACAGGGAAAATAGCTTTGCATGCTTTCAAGTGGGAGAAGGTTCCAGGAGTGCTGGGACAGAGTCTGGTAGGAAGCATTATTCCTGCAGTAAGTACCCCAAGCTAAGGATCTGCAAGGCAAGTCAACTTTGTTATGGTCAGAGAGAGAGGGAGGAAACCCAAAAGGGACTAGAGAATTGCATACTCCTGAGTGCACTTGCTTAAAGGACTCTAGAAGTGAGGATTGCAATACAGACTGGTTCCCAGGCTCCATGTGTGGCGGGGTTTGTCAGGCAGCTCCAGTTTTTGCCAGACACACATCTCTGAGTACAAAAACAAGTACAAACATGAATATTTCTCTGCAAATGAAAAATTTCCCTCAGCACACTGTGAGAACTTCTGTAATCACATTTACTTGGGAGTTTATTCAGGACAATAACTTGTTTCAGGTCAGCCAAGGTGCTTCAGAGAGGTAATATCTCAAAATAATATAAAAGATCTAGGGATGAAACTCAGTGCCAGAATATTTACCAGGTATGCATAAGCCTTGCGTTCAGTTCCAGGACAACCCCAACCCAAATAACAGCAATATAAATTACAACACAATTATGGAGCCAAAAATTAAGTTTAAATATATATGGGAAAATATAAGTAAATTATTATTAGAGGTATTTATTTTTGTTTAGATAGAGTACCTACTTTATAACTGCCTATTCATTTAAGTAAATCTATGCATTTGTGAGCAGAACTGCATTTAGAGGTGTCACCAGAGAAAGGTCTAAAAACTCTTGATGGTAAAGAAAAGAAAAAGCCAAAGGTATGTAAACATGTAAATTTAACTTCCTTGTTTCCTATAGTTTTCCTTGCTTTAATAATGAAGAGTAGGCCAAATAAAATTAGTTTTCAGAATATTTTTAGAATCTAAAAGCTATCATCTGATACTTAAGACTAAAAACTTTTGAATTGCTTATGAATTTATAAAAACTTTAGAATTCATGATAACTGAAAGGTAAACTTTATCCTTGGAATTGAGGCAATTTTTTTCTGATGATTGCTTGTGCTGCCTTTTGGATAACCTCCTTATACATTAAACATTAATGTATAACATTAAATATAAAATAGAGGAACATTAAATATAAAACATTTTGTATTAAAATGAGATAATGTTAAATATAAAACATTAACAACTGGTTAAAATTCTGAACAAATATAACAGCCATGGCCACTGAATTCATTTATGTTAAAGGGGAGGTTACTCTAAGTGGCTCAAAATTTTAGTCCCATATTACCAGTCAATATCACCAAGGTCAAAGATTTTATTGTGTCTTCTCTTCAGTGGCAGTGTCAAGGTAGGACTGAGGTTCCTTGAAATAACTGCTATTATAAGTGTTGCATTCCAGAATTGAAATTTGCTGTTAGGGAACTTATAATAACTTTCCAGCTCATTTCCTTTCCACACAGGAAATCAGTAACCATAATACTAACATAAAGTAGATATAGAACAACATATTGTTTGATTTTGGAAAAGTATTCCTGAACACATGAGTAATTATGGGCATTAAATAAAGTTTGCCACAAGGAAAAATATATTCAATGCAATTACTCAATAGATTGGATTCATATGGGAAATAAAATTGATTATTTTAAGAGATGTGATTTCCATTTTTCACAGATTGGCTAAGAACTCCTGAGATCAAGTAAAACATTTGCGTGAATCTCACTAGAAGCAGTGATTATAGTTTTGTATGTCCTTCCTTCTACTTGTTCTGTAAGTCAGAAGTACTGAGTTTCAATAATGGTTCCAGGAATTGTACAATTCATTTCTTACCAAAGGAACTTGTCTGCACTCATCAGCTCAGATATGGCATTGTAGAATGACAGTTCAGAAAAATACTCTTTCCATACCATTGGAGGACATGGGCACACTATCAATTCCTGTATCATCTGGTTTAACCACATTACTGTTTCTTGATCCAGCCATGGGAGAAGACATAGAACACACATCTAAGAAATAATGTATAAGAAGGTACATAGTGAAATGTGGTACTCACAAGGAAAAAACAATTAACTGAATTGTAACAGATTTATCACCTATCAGTGAAATTTTGGGTTCAAAAACACTGAAGTGTTTACCAAAAGTAACAATTTTGGTATTCAAGGATTAAACTTTGCAATACTTTCTGTTTACAAAATGATCCTGGTTTGATATATCATATGATTTTTTCAAGATTTTCCCTGAGATGACTGTCTTATCTGAAAATTAGCTATCAATATAGGTACAACCAGAGGTCCAAGGTCCTAGGTAAAATAACTAGTACTACCAGACCCAAAATAGAAAAATAGTGAACTTTAATAAAATAGCCAATGTTCCTAGAATAATATGCACCTCATATCAATAACTAATGTGATGTAACACACAGTTCCAGTGCCTGTTAACTCTGAAGAGGAGAAAAATGCAACAGCATATATGAAATGCTAGCAGTCCCCCTTCCTCTAACAAATCAGGACCACTATAATCTCATCTCTCTACTGAATGCAAATACACCACAGCAAGATAAAATAAATTCTGTTTTTTCCACAATACCTCCTTCTCATTGTCAAGAGACATGCTCAGCTTGAATGCAAGACTAATGCTTTCCATTGATCAACCTCTGCCCTGAACTATGACCAATGGCTCCTTCACAGAGATTTTTCAAAACAGATGTCCATTCTCTTGCTATTAATAATGTAATCTAGGGAGTAGGAGCATTGGAATCACCTTATAATGTGCTAGAAATGTAGACTTAAAGACTTGCTGAACCAGAATGTGCATTCTGGACATGGTCCCCAAGTGTTGGAGGATTGTAGTCTCTATTGTCTTCCAGTTCCTTAACCTTAATGTACTACTTAAAATATTGTCACAGATTGCTCTGATTGATGTCCCTCCATTTGAAGATCTATAAGGAGTCATCAACTCTTCAAAGGACTTTGATTTTGCCAATCATTTCACAAACAATCTTCTTTTCTTTCCCCATTCTCTATTTTGCTCTGCTCTTTACTGATTGAGACAGTAGCAGTATCTCATGAGATAGTCAATGACATAAACATAAAGCTGAGCATATGGGTTTATATTTATTTCTGGTTAACACACCATTGTTGTGTGTGATCAGAATCAGTTCAATTGTTCTCCAACCATGAGAAAGAGAGGAAAACTATTAAATATTCCTGTACCTCTCAAACAAGGTTTGGTCCTGTAAACTTACAAATTCTTCCCATGTCTTAAATGTGTTGCTCCTCCTCTTTCCAATGTTGACCTTCAATGTCTCTCCCTTCACTGTACACACTGGCTTTCTTCCACATCATTTATTTCCTGTACTCTTTGTCTTTCTTGATATCATCACTTCTTCTACTTTCCTCTTTCATATTCACCAAATTTTATTTGGTCTGAGCATCTCTTGGAATAGAACTGATAAGTTACATTCTATACCAATAATCCTCATTTAAACTACTGCTATAAAACTATGGTTAAAACTACAGCTATAAAATTTATTCCCTCTAGACCATTTCATCTCAAGACATTGTAATATGTACATTTCATCAAATATTAGAATATACAAGGACACAGATTTAATAATGGTCCTGCATAATAAAAGCTTATCATATATATTTCTTACCTTCTATATGATCTTTTATCTTCTCTTCTCCTCCTTGATTAGCATCACCAGATAAATGCTGAAATAAAGAACATGAAGCTTTTTCAGATGACTCAGAGACATAAATATTCCTGAATCCCAACTTAATAAGACATACAAATGTATTATTTTGAAATTTGTGAAATAAGAGAAAGCAAAACCCCTATGGAATACTGAAACATCTCAAAACAAAACCTCCTCCATGATCACCAGATACAGGGGAATGCTCATTTTCATAGAGAAACAGAGTTTCAACCCAGGATGAAGTGCAAGAAGTGTATTCACTGACAGTCTACTAACTGATGTTCATTTTTTCCACAAGGACCTCACTTCAAAAACCCTGCTGCTCTCTAGCATCTCTCAAAAACAGAGGATATTTAATTAAAATTGATTTGGACTATTTCTTATGACTGTACCAGCTATTATACATTATTATATATTGGAAATTTAATAAAAGAATGACTGTAGAATTCAAATGAGATATGTGTTTTGATACAACATGTTGGAATAAATTATGATAGAAATGGAATAGTATTTCTGTTGGCTTATTTAGATCATCTAGGGATTAGAAAGACAAAACCTCTACTGTGAATCAGATGAAAAAACTCAAAGTACTGCAAAATATTTTGGAATATATTCCCTTTATATAAATGTTTCCATCCAAGGGGTACAGCAGGCAAGTAGTTCAAAATTGAATAAAATTTAATGAAGTTAAATTGAGGAAGAAAACAGATGGCACAGAAGAACACAGAACATAGTTAGTGAGTGCTCCTGAGTGGTGTGCAGCTGCACCATGAAGTAGTGAATAGAGCCATGGAGAGAACCCTAGGAGGCAACTGCGGAGAGCCAGTGACAAAATGAAGGCCAGGGATATTGACTTTTAGAATAACAAAAGCATCAGTTGCAGAAATGGCCTGCAGCACTGCCAGGGAAAAACTGGATAAGTTGCTGAGGGAAAGCTGCCCTCTGGGGTGATCAGTGGGAGAATCCCAGAGTTCTCAACCAATCCCGACTCCACTGAAGTCCATCAGTTGCAGCAAGAAGAGACTTGGATTCTGCCTTGGATGTCAAGAATGTGATGTGCACTGACATCCTTCTGAGCAGTTTCTCATAGAGCAGGGTCAGGAGACATCTTCACTAGAATTGATTTTTTCAAGGATTCCTTCCTGGGATTACAGGAAACATGACCCTTTTCTTTATCCCCAAACACCAATGGTGACCAGAATTCACTGAGCCATGATGCATCCAGAAAAGGAGTCGAGCTGGGTCTAAAAAACGTAAAGAAGACACAAAACTCCTCAGAGCTCTGGACAGCTGAAGAAAGGAACAGCAGTCAAATTTGGGAGAAAATGTCATGCACTTAATTTTCTCAGGGTAAATGAAGATTGGTGACAAACAGCCTATGTTGGTCCAGGAAAAATGCTGGTGGCACAAAACTACACACAGGTGAGTATATCAACACATGTGTGAAGTCATAATCTCCATTCTCACAGGCAACTGGCAAAAGTAACTTCACACTCACCACTGAGGTTGGGCCGCAGATGTCCCTGGCAATTATGAGAGATCCCTGAGGGGAAGCCACCTGAAACAGGCTCTCCTCCTAGGACTGACTCTGTGAGAAATCAGGAACCCTTGCATGTCTCATATCTACAACACTGAGTGACCATCTATCTTCAGTGGAAAGAGGTTGAGCAGCCTCATAGTCTGGTCCCATCAGTGAGAATGACAGGAACATGCCAAAAACTCAGGACAGCAGGACCAAAGGGGCAACAATCCATTTCAAACTTCTGCATGGAGTTTAGTAACACAGAGAAAAATGGTGTGTAATTTAAAGAGGGAGAAAGACACAGGCCTGCTGGGATGGGGTCTGGTGAAATGCTGCAAGCCTGTAGTACTCATACCAAGCACACATCTTGCAGGACCAGGCACCCATGTATGTTCAGACACAGTTGGAGAATGATCCACAGTGAATTGGAGCACTGCATGCTCCTAACTCACTTGATCAAGGCCTCTAGGTGTAGAGATTGTAGTACAACTCAGTCCCCAGGCTCCCAGTGTGGCACAGTTTCCGAGAAAGCTCCATTCATTCCCTCAATCATATCCATGGGTTCAAGAAAAAGTACTGAGCATGAATTCTCCTCTGAAACTGGCCACATTCACTCAGCACACCCTGGGCGAAAGAGCGGAGGGTATGAGGCTCCACTCTGTACTTTCAGGGTTGCCCTGTTTGGGCTCAAGTGAAGAAGGAACAAGAGGAACTGCAGTTCTTTCACAGAAGCCCCCAAAGCTATTGGATTATAGACAGAATTCCTAGACAGATTGGTGTTTATTTGAAAAACATCAGCCAGTGGACATCTAAAATTATGGTTGATGTTGCTCCTGGATTCTTGACAGGTAAGGTCTCTGTTTTGGTCACATTTTTTGTCTTATTCTGTTCTGAATTACTATGATTGTTCAGTTTCCTTTTTTGATTTTGCTTTTTCCCTTGGAGTCTCTGATTTTTCTTCTCCACATTTCTTCCTCTGTGTCTTCTCTCCCCACAACATTCTCCTTGTTACCTTTGTTCCTTCTGTCTTGGAATTTAACTACACTCCTACTGCATTTTGCAGTCACTTGCTCACTGATTTTTCATTTCACTTTTTCAGTGAGTGGAAGCATGGTTGTTTTTTGAAATAAACATTTACTTGGAAGTTGAAGAATTGTTTACTTCTAAGTAGCCACAGGTGCTGGTGGTGATTATCTTCACATTAAAACATGCTGGTGAGTAACCCTGGAACTTTGGTCATGCCCATTTGACAGTTTTTCACTGGCATATAACCCCTACTTCTGAGATATCCAACAGGGAAGGCAGTTGTCTGAAAGGTCCCAATTATAAATGTGGAAGCGAAAGCTACCCTAATGCATGCACAATCCTGAGAATAAATATAAATACCACAAGACAAAACAAGTCCTTAACACATGTCCAAAATATTAAAATTCACCAATAGTTCCATCCATAGATTAATAGTCTTACATCTCCTGAAGGGTTGTGATAAATAAAATTTACACAATTACATTACTTTCCTACCTGGGAATAAAATGAATGGACGAGTTATTCTTAGTGCCCTCAGAGCAAGTGTCCCCTCCTGTAAGCTTATTTTCCAAAGGGTAGTTGTGTATGTGTAAGGAGGCTGTCCCCTACCTTGACCTAGACACCGAATCAAGGCACAATTACATCTGTAACCTTGACATTAGTGACTGGTAATATGAAACTCACACTTTGAGCCACTGGGATTGACCAGCCTTCACCATGAATGCATTCATTGGCCATTACTATACTATTTGTTCCAAATTCCGTCTGGATTTTAAGCTCTTATATATGTTGTTAACACAATGATAATAGAAGGGGGTTATCCACAGCAAGCATAGGAAATCATCAGAAAACTGTGCCTCAACACAAATACAAAATTGATCTCAAAAATACCATAGATCCTGAAAGCAATTGTAGTTGTAAACCCATTTGAAATGTTTTCTGACTTAGGTATGAAATGATCATCTATGGATTCTAAGACTCTTCAGAAAGTGAATTTCATTATTAAAATAAGGAAAACTATAGGAAACCAGGAAGTTAAATAGACAAGTTTGCAAACCTCTCCCCGCTTCTTCTTAGTACCATGAAGTGTTTTTGCCTCCTCTGTTGTCGCATCTGATTGAGGTTCTGGTGACAGATATAGAAATTTACTTATGCTCCTTAGAACAGTTATAAAATGGGGTACTCCATCAGAATTGAAAGAAAACCCTCTAATATTAATTTGTACCTTCCCAAATACACATTTATAATAAGCCTAAATTTTAGATGAATGTTCATGTCAAAATTTATATTGCTCTTACTTGGGGCTCAGTATAGTATTGAATGCAGGGCTTGTGCACACCTGGCAAAAACTCTGCAACTGAGTTTCATTTCTAGACCTTTTATAGTATTTTGAGACCCTGCCCCTGTACTGTGACTAGGCTGGCTTGAATCCTCCTCCCCACTGTTTTAACTGGAATTGAAGAAGTGTTCAATGTTCCTAGCATTTATTGACTTAGAAGGAAATACTTCTACTGAGCCCAAAGTTCCCCAAACCACTTGGGAAGGTACTGACAATCACTGGATTAAAAGGACATAAAGATTGTAGAAGGTTCAGTACCCCAAGGTAAATGATGTATCCTCAGAAATGAATTTTTAAAATACCATAACACATGGAAATTCACACTTTTCACTCTTCTCTATCTCAGAATAGAAACTTTTAAAAAACACCTCTTCATCAATAATTGATGTTTTTTTATTTTATAAATGAAGAACCTGTCTCTTATATCTGACATGCTTTTATTTTATTTTTTTTCCTTTGGAGGTGTTTTCTTTTTTTTTATTATTGTATACAAATGGGATACATGTTGTTTCTCTATTTGTTCATGGAGTCAAGGCATACCATTTGTGTAATCATAAATTTACATAGGGCGATGATGTTTGATTCATTATTTTTTTCCCTTCCTCCCCAACCCTCCCACTCCTCTTTTCTCTCTATACAGTCCTTCTTTCCTCCATTCTTACCACCCTCCTTATCCCTATACCCTAAACCTAACCCTAACCCTAACGCTAGCCCCTCCCACCCCCCCATTATATGTCCTCATCTGCTTATCAGTGAGATCATTTGTCCTTTAGTTTTTTGAGATTGGCTTATCTCACTTAGCATGATAGTCTCCAATTTCATCCATTTGCCTGCAAATGCTATAATTTTATCATTCTTCATTGCAGAATAATATCCCATTGTATATATATATGCCACAGTTTCTTTATCCATTCATCAACTGAAGGGCATCTAGGTTGGTTCCACAATCTGGCTATGGTGAATTGAGTAGCAATGAACATTGATGTGGCTGTATCTCTGCAGTATGCTGATTTTAAGTCCTTTGGGTATACTCCAACAAAACAGAAAACCTTGAAGACATCAACAAGTTTCTAGAGACATATGAATTACCTAAACTGAATGAGGAGGACGTAAACAACTTAAATAAATCAATTTCAAGCAATGAAATAGAAGAGGTTATCAAAAGCCTACCAACAAAGAAAAGTCCGGGACCAGATGGGTTCTCAGCTGAGTTCTACAAAACCTTTAAAGAAGAGCTCATTCCAATACTCCTCAAAGTATTCCATGAAATAGAAGAGGAGGGAACCCTCCCAAACTCGTTCTATGAAGCCAATATCACCCTGATACCTAAACCAGGCAGAGACACATTGAGGAAAGAAAATTTCTGACATGCTTTTAAAATCCTTCTGAAAAATGTCTTCTCTACAGATTCTGTCTGCTGACTACTTCACTGTTACTATCTTTCCGTGATTCTTTCTTTGGGCTTCCATAAATTTTTAAGTTTTTCTACTGGACTGTAATAATGCAAATTGTACACTGGTTCTCTATGTATATATCCCTTGAGCTTCACACAGGAGACCATTCATTCACCACATCCTGTCAGGGTTTTTTATATCTTTAACCCTGCATTTAGTTTGTGATTTTCTTATAAGTTCAAACAGAAATAAATTTTTTGGTGTATGATTTTTCTACAAGTCATAGTAAGCTGAGAGTTAAAGTATCAGGATATCAGCCAAAGTAAATAATGGATGAGAGCTTGGAAGGACTTACAAGAGAAAATGTCAGCTCTTAAATTTCAATGGTCAGTTTTTCTTCTAAAATATCCTGAATGATGATGATTGCCAGAGGATAGGGGAGGCTAAGGAAATGATAAAGACAGTCAAACAGAACACATCCTATGAAAGCTTCCTATGTAAGTTTAATAAGTTCAGGGATGAATAATCTCAAGGAGTGGTTCACAGATGTATGTGCACCCAGAACAAAATTACTCTATGTTATGGGTGCAATGGAGATGAGTGGTATATGCATATGTGGGGGAAAAATTAATAAGTAGAAGGCAGAGGTGCAATACAAACAGGACTTTGACTTCAATGGATGTAATATATCCAGGATCAGTTATGTGTGAAGAATGAAGTTTCCCTAGTGAATGAAAATACAAACCTTGGTGTGTGGAAAGGAGTCTCTGTTCACAACTAAACAAAACCAAACCTATCAGATAAGATGGGAAATGAATTCCTTGAACTGTTTAAGTGACTTCTGTTTACTCATGGTTCTACTTTTGTGCACCTTTCTATATTGAAGAAAACCATTTAGGTGTTTTATTTGGAATGTCCTGCAAGTAGGATCTATGAGACTCCTAAACTTGTAAGAGAGATATGGAGGTAAATTTCAGTGTTAAAGCAAATGATTAGCATACAAAAGGAAATGGGATTTAATCCCAATTATAGACAACAAAAAGTACAGAAGACAAAAGGTTACAAACAGGAAAAAGCCTGGGCATGCAGCAGTAATTTTGGATACATAATTCATAGTGAATCCTCTGGATCCTGAATCATTGTTCTCTACAATGTACAACACCAAATCTAACAGTATGGGGGAAATACAGTAGAGTAAATCTGTCATGGCTTTCCTGTGGACATATGAATCCACAACAGTGAATCTTCTTATCCTGTACATCCACAATTTATGTAAAACCATATATTATTTGACTTTGTTAATATGATCCTGACCACATGAATTTAGCATACACACAATTTTAAGTGTGAACATATGTACAACACACACAAATCAAGTACTCAATAGGCTGAGTGTCATAATGGAAAGAATATTGATTATTTTAAGTGATGAGTTAGCATATTTACTAGATTGCTGTCAAACTCCTGAGATCACAAAAAGCTTTTGCCTCATTCTCATAAATGTTTATGTTGGTGCCCTCTGTCCACCTCTCCAGTAAAGATTTATAAATATTGGGGGGAAAATTAATGTCTAATCATCCATCTCTGTGATGTCCTAAGAATGTAATGACTCCAACACAGAAAAGAGAAGGCAGATGTACCTGAGAAAAAACTTACAATTTAAAAATATTTGACTGGCCTTTAATGAAGAACTACCATTAAACCTCATGAAATTATTCCAAAAACTAGGAAAGGAGGTAACCCTTCCAATCTCATTCCAAGAAACTTGTATAACCCTGATAACCAAATCAGAGAAAGGCATGCCAAGGGAAGAAAACATCAGACCACTATCCTTGATGAATATAGATGCAAAAATTCTTCATAAAATACTGGCAAATTACATTTGAAAACACATTAGAAAGACAGTGCACCATGATAAAGTTGGTTTCATTCCAGGGATGTGAGGTTTGTTCAACATACAGAAATAAAAAATGTAACACATCACATAAATAGACTTAAGACAAAAACCACAGGATCATCTCATGAGATGCACAATAACCATTTCACAAAAAATAAATTCAGCATACATTCAATTTAAGTGCATGGGAAAAACTTAAGTTAGTTGAAACATACCTCAACATTGCAAAAGTTAGAGAGGACAAACCCTAGGTCATCATCTTTCTACATGAACCCAAACTAAAGGTATTCCCTCTAGAACAGAAACAAGGAAGGAAAGGCCACTGTTACCCCCTGTAATCAACATTGCCCATGAATTTCTAGCCAGAGCAATTAGGCAACTGAAAGAAATTAAGAGAATATGAATATGGAAACAAGAGTTCAAAATACCTTTTTTGCCCATGATATGATTCTATATTTAAAAGACCCAGTGTAAACTCTACCAGTCAATTCCTAGAACTCACAAATTAATTGGGCAAAGTAGCAGGATAGAATATTAATGCACAGAAATCATTTACATTCCTATAAGCCAAATATGAATCAGCTGAAAGAGAAATTAGAAAAACCAAACATTTAAAAGATCCTCCAAAAAAATAAAATTTAGATATAAAGGTAACAAAAGAGGGAAGAGCTTGTACAATGAAAACTATAGACCAACAGAAAATAATTGAGGAAGCTCTGAGGAGTTGGAAAGAGCTCCAGTGTCCTTGGACAGGATGAATTAAGTATTGTCTAAATGGTCATACTAGGAAAAGCAGGACATAGACTGAATGCAATTAACATTAACACTCTAATTGATGTTCATCATAGAAATAGAAAAAGCAGCCATGAAATTTATTTGGAACAATAAGAGTCCCAGAAGAGCTCAAGCAATCCTTATCTAGAAAACACAAATAGGAGCCATCAGAATACCAGGGCTTAAATTCAACTACAGAGCTACAGCAACACAAATAGCTTGATAGTGACACCAAACAGGCAAGCAGACCAATGGGACAGAAGAGAAAAATGGAGACACACCCACATAAATACAGATATCTTATACTAGACAAGGGGGCCATAAACACACTGGAGAAAAGATAATCTCTTCAACAAATGGTGCTGGGCAAACTCAAAATTCATACATGATAGAATGAAAGTGAACATATGTCTCTTGTTCTACATAAAAATCAAATCTAAGTGAATCAAAGACCTAGAAATGAGACAAGAAATCCTACCCCTACTAAAACAATGGCAGGTACAACATCTTGGCACAGTAACAAGACACCTAATCCACAAGAAATTAAATCAAAAACCAATAAATGGAATGACATTAAATAAAAAATCTTCTCTATAGTTAAAGTAACATTCCAAAGAATATGAAGGGAGAGCCTGCTGAATAGAAAAGTCTTTCCCAACTGCACATCAAATAAAGTGTAAATTTCCAGGATATACAATATCTCAGGAAGTTGAACACCATAAAAACAAACCAGTCAGTCAGTAAATAAGCAATGAAACTGAGCAGAGGCTTCTCAGAAAAAAGAAAAAAGAATGACCAACATATCTGTGAAAAAATGTTCAACCTCACTAGTAATCAGAGGAATCCAAATTAAAACTGGACAGAGACTCCATCTCACTTGCATCAGAATTCAATGATAAAGCATTCAAATAGCCACAAAAGTAGCAGGGATGTGGGGTCAAGCATATACCCACACTTTCTTAGCATGACTGTAAATTGCTGCAAGCAATTCTGGAAAGTGGTATAAGAATCCTCACAAAACTGGAAATAGAACTACCATATGACCCAGAAATCCCACTCCTCAGTGTATATCCATAAGATAGCATGTCACAGTGACACAGACCCTTCAACAATTATAGTAGCCCTATTCACCATAGCTAAGCTATGGAACCAACCAACATTCCCATCAATTGAAAAACAAACAAACAAACAAACAGGTAAAAGGAACTGTGGTATATAAAAATAATGGAATACTAATCAGTCATATGGAGGAATGACTTCATGACATTTTTCAGTAAACGGATGGTTTGGGAGAATGTGCTAAGTGAAACAAGGCAACCCCAAACCAGAGTTTGTATATTGTTGTTGATATGTGTTAGCTGTCACAAAATTAGCAGGGGATGGGGAGGGGAAGAAGTGAAGTTCAATAGATAGAACTGATGGGAATGAAGGGAAGGATGGGGAGATAGGAATAGGAAATACAGTAGACTAAATAATGTCTTCATGAGCACACACATGAAAATATAAAAGTGACTCCCAGCATCAAGTCCACCCACAGGGATGGGGTCCTAATTAGAATAAGATATATCCCATGACTGTATCATTTTATCATAATGGATTCTTCTCTCTTGAATAACTTAGAAGAATCAACATATATTAAAACATTTTTCCTTATCCTTGTACATATTTATATTTCCTTAGGTGTGCAAACATGGACATTGGACTTACTATGTCAAATATTTCCCTCAGATTTAGAAGAGGAAAATAAGAATTAAGAAGACAGAGTGCCAACAGTTCACATGTTTAAATATATTACTTTTGCGAGAATTATTATGTGAATTTACCAGAATGAAGTATCCTCATATTCTTCATCCCAACTAATTTCTTTGGAAGAGTATCTTTCTTTGTAGTAGTAGGCTGGATGGGTTTGGAAGACAGATATTAAACAAATATTATATATTTATATAGTATATCCTTAATCATTCATGATACAATTTGACATGTAATTACCTTCAAGTCAGGAATTTTCTCTTTTAACACTGAAAAGCAAAAGTCACATACATCACTGAATATCAATAGGGCAAAACCACTCACATGTTCCTTCTGAATCACTACACAGCTGAAACACATGCTTAGGTTTGATGATAATTAGTTTCTGTGAGTTTGCTTCTTTGTTGTTATTACAGTCAGATGGTCAAAACATACTGGGGAACATTGGGAACAGAGGTTTCACAAAAATGCAGTTAGCATTCCAAAAGTCTGATTGTTTCCAAAGTTAAAAAAAGGAATGTGTACCTAGACCAATGTAATCCTACAGAAGGATGGTAAGAAATGTGCACGCTACTTGAAGGACAAAAGCAGGACCCTGCATGGACAAAATCAAGGCTGATGTGCAAATGTAACAGCACATAGTTCTAAAGTACAGGATAGGGATTATTTCATCCATCATATTATCTTTGTGTGTTCTTCCCTTTATTTGTTCTGCATATTCAGAAGTACACAGTTTCAATAATGGTCCTGGGAATCATACATTTTTCATCAAAGGAAGTTGTCTTCACTTTCCAACTCAGATATGGAATTGTAGAATGACAGTTCAGAAAAATATTCTCTTTCCATACCTTTGGAGGACATGGACACAGTCAATTCTTGTATCTGATTTAACCACCATATCATTTGTTGATCCATCCATATGAGAAGACATAGGACCCACATCTGAAAAATAATGTAAAAGAAGTAAGCACAGACATGTAGTTCTCACAAGGAAAAAAACATTAACTGAATTGGAACAGATTTATCAGATATCCAGTGAAAATTTCTGTTTAAAAAACATTGAAGATCATACCAAAAGTAAAAATTTTGTTTTGGAATTAAACATTGCAATGTCTTTGATGTGCGCTTTTCAAGATTTTCCCTGAGATTACTGTATTATCCAAAAATTAGCTCTCAAACAATGAAGAAGGAGCGTAAAAGTGTATAGCCAGAGGGGGCCCAAGGCTATAGGCTAAATAACAAATACCAGGAGACACAACATGGAAAAATAGGTAGTTTTAATAAAACAGTCAAAGTTCCTAGAATAATATACTCTTCATGTCAATAACTAAAAAGATGTAACACAGAGTCCTAGTACCTGGTACTTTGGAGAGAGGAAACATGTAGCTGCATTTATGAAATGCTGGCAGTCCCCATTCCTCCAGTAAAATCAGGACCACTATAATCTCATCTCTCTACTTAATGCAAATACACCAAAGCAAGATGAAATGCATTATGTTTCTTCCACAATACCTCCTTCCAGTTGTCAAGAGACATGCTCAGCTTCAGTGCAAAACTAATGCTTCCCCTTGGTCAACCTCTGTCCTGAACTATGATCCAGGGCTCCTCACTGAGATTTTCCTAAAGGGACAGCCATTCTCTTGCTATTCGTAAGGTAATCTAGGGAGCAGGAGCATTGGAAACACCTTAGAGCACATTATAAATGTAGACACAAAGACTTGCTCAAGTAGAATATACATTCTGGAAATGGTCCCCAATAGATTATTCTTTCAAGTTTTGGAGGATTGTAGTCTCTATTGTCTTCCAGTTCCTCTACCTTAATGTACTACTTAAAATATTGCCACAGATTAATCTGATTGATGTCCCTCCATTTGAAGCTCTATAAGGAGTCATCAAATCTAGGTAGGACTTTTTATCAAACTTTGACTTTGGCAATCACTCCACAAACAATCTATTCCTCTTTCCCCATTCTCTATTTCACTCTTTCATAATACTCATCCCATGAGAAAGATGTAGGTTGGGAAATTGTAGAATTAGGTTTGAGTATATATCTAAGGACTCAGCAACCTGTGGTCTTTTGAAGTGAAATTGGCCAAACTTGTCATAGGCATGTACAAATACACCACAGTGAAATTCCTGTATAATTAAAGTGTACCAATTTAAAAAATTACCATCTTAATCATCTTATCTATAATTCAATAGTGATGAATTTAAAAATTCCAATCCTAATGAGAATAGAATCAAAACTACTTTGATTTATTAATCATCTAAAATGTGCAAAGCACTTATGTACGTGGGTTTTTTATACACATTATAATCACAAAATAATTATGCTAATGGTGATCCCACACCCCCTTTCTGGTTATTTCAGGATATTGAATAAAATGCAAGATATATGTGACCCACTGTTCTCCCTCCTAAGCAGAATGTCCTCCTCCCTAAGGATTTACTGGCTGGCTCTTTCCAATTCTCATGAACTTCTCATGAATTCACACTCAGAAAGATGTTCACTGACTCCACTCCTACTCCCACTCCACAAGCCACATCTGAACTACAAACTCCTTAAATTTAAAACAAGTGAGGATTACATTTTCTTTAAGGTCTTCATTCAAATCAACTCTTTTTTCAGAAGAATGTAGCCATGTGGAACATTTAGAGTACTAACGGAAAAACTAATAATTTAAGAAATATAAAGTAATCACATGTGACATTTTGAATGTGTTTTCATGACATATATTTGTATGAACTAACGTTTGGTGGAAAATACACTATCTGAGATTTAAATGTATCTTATGAATCAGATGGGTTGGAATCACAAACAGCAAAATTTGCTTCCATCCTATGTGTCAAATAGCTAAAGACCAATGATTCTAAGAGAGAGAAGAATAATTACAGAAAGATTAATGACATAAACCAACCATGGTAAAAAATATGGCTAAAGGAAAAAACTTATAGAAATATTTTCTAGGAGTAAGTCAGTTTTACAAGGTAAGGGAGGAGAAAGAAACAAAATAGGAGATATGATTGGTCAATTGACTATGAGTTTAAGCCAATGAATGAAAAGAACTAAGAGTTGGTTATGATAAGAAATACAACAAAGATATTTATTCATATAATGCCTTATGACTCATTATTATTACATTGGACTTGCTTTTTTCTTAATAATTCTGTAATAAAACATTAAATTCTATTAGAATATAATAAATTGAACTTAAATGGTTTCAACCACTCTCTGAAATCTGTAACATTTCTACCAAATAAAATGAAAAATGGGAAAAAATGTTTCAAATATTTACCTCTGAAAGAAAAAAATACTTTCAGAATTGTAAAGTTTAATGTGGAGCTTGAGAAGATGCATTTAATAGCACATTAGTTGAGACTCAAAAGGAGCTATTCTGGTTCCAAATTTCATATTTATAACATTTCCTTAAATTGTTTTTTGTTTTTGACATTAATTCATGGTAACTCACCTGACCTTAAACATCCTAAGCCTTGAAAAAGAATATAATTTAAACCACATTTTTAGAAATTCAATAGATTTGATTATTAGACATACCATATACTGTATTAGGATACTTCATTATCTACAAATCTATTTTTCTACATATTTATTCATGTCAAAAATGTTAAAAATATTCTAAACCTTATTCTAGCTACTCCAGGAGGTATACAAATATGTTTTCTAACCTTAAATATCATGGTGATAGAAGAGATTTAAAATGAATTTGTAAATAATAAGTACAGAAACTTCTCATATATGAAGTCTCAGAATGTTACATAAGACCTTTGAGTGGCTATTTTAATACACCACAATGCAAAAAAGTTCTAAAATTAAAGTTTTACCATACATTTTTTGAGCTTCTCTGCTTCTACATGTGGTTATTATTTTACAAAAGTCATATATTCTTTATTAGATGATGAGTTTTAAAGCACATAGTAGGAAGACTAAGAAAGCACGATGCTATATCTTTGTAATGTAAGCATTAAGAAACAGATTCTAAATTTCTACATTGTCACAGTTTATAATATCATTTTAGTGTAAATGCAGAACCAAGGACAGAAACTGCGTAAAAAAGTTCTTCTAAAAATAATATGGTACCAAGTTATATAGTGTCCAAGAGAAAAAAGTATTTGCAATATGCCATACAGCTTTCGAATTATGTCTCCAGGGAAATTTCATGATTATTACAAAAACTAGTTCAATGCTTAAATATATATTTAGGTATAAATATCATAAAAGTCATGTAAGGATGACTTAAAAATCACAGTGAATTATATTTATTCAAAGATTCCTTACCAAATTTCATATTTCCTCTGCAGTTGGAAGGTTTTTCCTAATGTAACTTTTCTGTATGTGTTTTCTAGTTCCCCATGCTCTGAAGTATGTAAGTGAATATTGGTATTAAAAATGTATATTAATAAAGAGAAATCAGCATAATTCTAGGAGTGGTTTCTTCTGAGCATATTTTCAAATAAAATGACAGGGAGATCATTGATTAACTTTAAGAACCAACACCTCAAAAAACAAAATTCAGAGCAAGAAAATTAATTTCACAAAAGAGCACTTTACCTTGGTGTCAGATTGATTGTTGCCCTCATCTGGTGTAGAATCACTAGGACCAGGTTTATCAGAACATCCTTAGAGTGAAAATAAACAATAAGAATGGATCAGCACAGATTTTTAAAAAGTAAACTCTGGTGAAAGTTTAAATATAATTAAATCAATATTTCTTGATGATATATTAATAAAATTATAACCTCTTTTTAAAAAATTTACCTCTTTGTGCCTCCAAGTTTCCCAGTCTATGAAATACTCAATGGAGGAGTTTAGTTCCATTTCAAAAAGTGGCAGCCAATATGTTGGCAAAACCTGAGAATAATTTATCTTCACAAACTGGCCTGTCTTGAAAGTTGAACTGAAAAATCCAATGAATTATCAACATAATTTTTATTCCCTGAACTGAAAACAGTCTCTAACAGGGAAGGTATAAAGATACTTTCCTCTGTTTTTCTACCCCTAGATCAAAGAGTAAGTTGAGAAACTCCAATATGGCAGTCTTGGTTCTTCAGCATGGAATCCTCTACTAAAAAGGCCCTATTGCTTCTTTTTACTCACAAACAGCACAGGGAGTTCCCTGAAACACCTAAAATGTTTGAAATTTGAATGTGCAAAAGTCAAAGAATGTGTGTATATGTTGTTATTTGAAATATTTTTGCTAGACAGACTGAAACATTATAAATATTAAAGTACTATCTACATATCTTCTTTCCTGTTGGTGGACACACTCAGGTCCCTCTTCTTTAGGACTCTGTGGTAGTAAACAAATAAATCTATATCCTGTGAAGATACAGATTCCAGAGAGAAAACTGGGCACAATTGACCCAATATTAGAGTTCCCTTTCCATGTTCCTAAATGGTGTCTTGATCATTGGCCTAAGTATAAGCATGTTATCAACTACCCAACTGAAACTCCATGATGCCTTTGCCAACCAGTCATTCCTAAGCCCTAACTTTCATGTGCATAGGAAGGATATCACTGAGTTGGGGAAAAAAGGTAAAAGTAAGTGGACACTTGCTCTGGGCCATAGATCCACGTGGGCTAGCAACTTCAAGTTCCCTCATGCTTGAGCGTTTCTATGCCACCCTCACATTCCTATGTGCTTTGGAGACTCCCTCTGCCAAGTGGATCAAATTATTTTAACCTCCTTCATCAAAGACCTTGAAGTTTGTCAGTTCCTCCAATTAAACAAACAAGAAGTTGTTGACTTATTCAGGATGCCCTTCAACCCCCCATTTTAATATGCCTTTCTAGATAGCTCCTGATATCCTGGGTCATTAATTCTTGTTTTGTCTTTATTGAACTGGTCATAAGCTCCAATATTCTCACCATTTTTCCAAAACCCTCATTCCTACCTCATTCCTGTTCAACCTTGTCCTTTCTCTGTCAGTACCATTCTGATACTCTAATACTGAGGTCTCTTCCTAATTCCATTTTTATCCTCTTCACTTGGGTTCATAAATACACTCCCCCATTTTATTAGCAAAACCTTCACCTAAAGAATGAAAATAAGGAAGAGGACTAAATTGGAATTAAGGAACCCAAGTACAAATTTTATTGCTGCCATAATCTGTATCAGAAAAGTTTTCTTAATATTTTCTAAGTTTCAGATTCAGCATCATAAGCAACATTTAGCCAGTTTTTTAAACACCTTTTGAGGTACTATAGGACACTTGGATTAGTTGCTAAGATCTCTTAAATCCTTAGCATTTTTCTACTTTTTATTGAGTCTATTAGCTGACAAACATTTTTGGAAAAGAACAAAAGAAGCAGCAAAAGAACAGAAAAGAAAGTGAAAAGAATTAAAATCATAGAAAAAAAGAGAAAAAACTAGAAAATTAAGTCTTCATAGAACAAACAAACTGAAGGAATAAATGACTGGGAAATCAGGAAGTAAAGAAATCAATTAAAATAACCTACAAATCAATGCTCAATTTAATTTATATAGAATGTTCTATACATGGTTTTTATTCACTTCCAGTAAAATAATTCCTCTCTGGGCTTGTCTGATGTTTCTTATGAAAAACCCATTGTCCTATGATCACAGCTATATGGGATTTTCCTTAAAAGTTTTAAAGTTAAAAAAAGTTACTGGTTAGCAGAACAACTGTCAATGATATCAGAACAAACTCTTATATAAGCAGGTTCCTCAGGTAAAATATTTACCAGAATTAACGCATAACTATCTATGACTTTCTGAATTGACCTGATACCTGTATCATGATCATAGTGCTCCACATATCCCTATCACTCTAGGCAATGGGTCAAGAAAATGGCATTATCAGTCAGACAGGTTGAATGTCAATCTCAGGCCAGCTATTTGTTAATTATGGGATTATGAACCAATTAGTTAACCACTCTGAAGGACAGTTGCTTAATTAGGAAATAATGTGTTATAATAGCACAGACATTTTCAAATCTGTAGTGATGACTATAAGATACAAGTGATAAACATGTAATATGACTATAATATTCACACATACTAGTATTTTTTTCTTTCCATTCCTGAATAGGTTTACATATAAATTTTTAAGATCTATAAAATCTTACCTGATTAAGGGGTCATCTTTAGAACTTTCATACACTATTAAAGAAAATGATAAAAAAATCTTTAATCAACTATAGAAAATATAATATATTAAACGTATATGACTCTAATGCTTTATTATAAAGTATTCCTTTGGGACCATACAGGAAGATGATTCTAGAATAAATATTCATAATAATGATGATAGACAAGGCATTAAGAACTCCTAAGTCCCCTTTTCTGTATTTATCAAATGCAAGGGCAAAGAATGGGATTCATCATATTTTGTTACTAAAAAGTAAAATACTATGCCCTATCCTAACTGAATGATAAAAATTTGGCAGAAAATATCATTAGTAGAATTAGTAGTATTGAGCTGACAGTATCAAACAAACCTCATTGGTTTTCTGGACTACAAGCAGAAGGAACAATTATAAGAGAGTATGCTTCTTTTGTTAGGTCATACAACAGCTTTTCCAGATTTTCAGTCAAAATTGCCCAATTTATGATGAAATACTCTTTCACAAGGAAGAAAATGTGTGGGAAGTGTCCTTTGAGGCATGGCAAATTCAGGCAACAGACCAGGGACTGGGATTACTTACAAAGACATTTTGGCTTAAAGTTGAGAAGAGTTCAATAGAAATCAAAGTACTTATGCTCACTAATGCTGTTCTAGTGAAGATACAAATCTCTTAGGTCTAGCTGCTTTTCTCTACCTTATGCTTGGTGAAAAGAAGGCTTTACCTTCCATAGAAAGAAACACCAGAAAGATGACACCCTTGAGAGCGCAAACCCTTTGATACATACCTCACTGTCATAGAGAAATTTAAAAAGAAGCACTAAGGGAGTTAGCAGCAAGTTGCCAAGGAGTAATAGCTGATATGAAAAAGTATTTAAAAACATTATTAACTCACTCAAGCTTGTAGAATGTGCCAACTCCAAGTGGGAGAGAAAAATCATTTTCCACTTCATGTAAGGTAAGAAACAAAACAAAAGGCAAAGTGATTCTCGTGGCATTTACCATAACAGAGAATCTGCTGATAAAAAGGATAGGAGATGGAGCTCAGTGGTAATGTGCTTGCATAGCATGCATGAGCCCTTGATTTAATCTCCAGCACTGAAATAATGATGATGATGATTATGATGATGATGATGATGATAATGACTATTTTAAAAAGAATATCAGTCCTGCTATAATAATATAAACTGATTTCATACTCATCCCTAAAAGCAAGCAGAACATTTTAATTCATAAATAGTATTCATTCCTTAGTCTTATTTCCAATGGCAAGGTAGTTGTAAAAGGCTTTCTGATAACAGTTTACAAAACTATAGCCTCTTGAGGTTGTGTTCTTCCATTGTGAAGGAAGCCACCTGGTCCAAACAGAGCAGAATGATTCCATTACTGCTATGCCATCCAGTGTGATGTCATTCCCTTCAATCCTCCATATTATGTTGCAAATATCTACAGATATCATGCTTTTTCAGCATGTAAACTATATGCCTTCATATCCTATGTTGATGAATAAAATTTTAAAAGTACAAAACAAGGGTTGAAATTGTGACCCAGGCAAAGAGCATATGCCTAGACTGCATCATGCTATGGGTCCAATCACTATCTCCACAAAAGGAAAAAAAGTAAAAAGAAAAATCCTACCTCAAATGACTAAATTTCATTATCTTAGAACCTTAATATTTTAAATATTTTAAGTGATACCTATTGTATTGTTCCACCTATACAATTACTCTGAGAAAAATCAAAACTCTCCATATAGTAAAACCATCGCAAAAAAACCAGTGGTTGCAAGCGGTTATTCGATATGGGAGGTACATAAATATGTAGAGCCCAGGAACTTTTAAGGACACCAAAACTGTTCTGCATACGATACTAAGATTGTAAATACATGTCATTTCTCATTTACCCAAACAGATGGAATGTACGGCACCAAGAATATACCCTAATGCTAACTACAGTCTGTGGTGATATTAATGTGTCAAGGTACAGTCATCATTTGTAAAAGGTTTACCCTTCTGATGGAGGGTAACTGATAATGGAGGAGGACATGAAACTGTGGAAGGTACAAAGAAGGTGGAAAATCTCTCTACCTTACCCTATTCTCAATTTTTCTGTGCATCTAAAACCACCCTAAAATATAAATTTTTGTAGGGGCTGAGGGTACACTTCAGTAGTAGAGCACTTGCCCAGTATGTAAAATGCCTTGGATTGGATTACCACTACCACAGAAAAAAAGAGTTTTTAATTCAAAAAATATTAAACTTATAGCAAAACAGAGTCACCTTCAAACTGGGAATAAAGATCAAACCAACAGGATATGGATATTATCTCCTAACCTTAAGAATTTGAAAATACACAAAAAACAAATTATTCAATTTAATGCTTAGGCAAGAAAATAATTGATAAAATGGTAGAATATTCCTTCTTGTTTTAGTGCCACAAATCATTTTAGTGTCAAAATTGTCTGTAATAATCTTCATTTACTAAATGCAATCACTTGTAGTAATAATTGCATAGAAAATACATTTTTAGGACTAACTGCTCTGGGGAGAAAAAAATCAATAATAATAATACATAGTCCCTGTGACCAATTAGTTGCATTGACTGAGAAATGGCTAAACAACACAGTTGTGGCTTGGGGACATGATGAACAAAACTCTGCCAACTATTTTGAACAACATGGAGCTACTCGTGTAATGGATCATGGGTGGTTCCACCCCATGTGATGAGGAACAAGACCAGTTGCATGTGGTGTCAAGAGAGATACAATTCTAAGACCATTAAGATGAAGGAAAGCAAACTACTTGGTTTCCAAGGTTCACAGTTGAGCACAAAACTCTCTGGTTTGACTGATGCCCAATACATAGTTGGAAGCATCATGAGAATATGCTATAACTTGTACACATGCCACATCTCTGGGCACACAGATCGAACAGTCCTAAAGACTGAATATATGACTTCTTGGCACAGCCTACATAGTGCCAAATTTCTGTAGGTGTAAAGGGCTTGTTGCTGCCCAGATACTGAACATACCACGATGCACAGACTAATAATCCCTGGACAGTATGTGCACCTAACCAGACATAAGTGTCTCATCCATACTCTTCACAGAGGAAAAATTCTTGACTCATTTTTATTTCATCTCTCATTTATACTTTCTATGTTATTATTTTGGTATTTTGTTTCATTTTTATCTTATTTCTTATTACACTGTCAGAATTATTTCCTCTCTTAATTTCCAAGATCTCATTGTCCCTTTTTAAGTAATTATAATTTTATGAATGCTTGGACAGTTTAATTGATTCTATAACACTATTCTCCTTTGCTTCTTGGTGTTGGGCTGTTTTTCTTGTTCATTGATTCCTATTATATATCTGTATCTGCACTGTTTTTATATTCTGAGTGTTATTGTTTCATTTCTTCCCCCTGAGCTAGGGATCCAGTCCCATGCCTTGGACACATCTGGTGGGTGGCTTTGCCACTTCATGACACCAACAGCACAGGTGAGAGGAACTGCACCTTACTCAAACCTTGGAAAATATTTCAACTTAAAAGAATAAGGGATATAAAAACCCATATAACATGACTGACCTCAAGTAGGTATGGACTAGAATACAGTCTCTGGATACTCACCCTATTGCAAGAGCAGAGAAAAATGACACAATACCTATGGACACTGCACCTACACAAGTCCTCAGTCTGGGTTTCTCCTGCACACTTTAAGACAGCACATTATTGATAAAGCTGGGAGAGTGGCCATGGGGGTGCATTCTAGATATACTACTGTCTACAACACTATTGCCAAAATGTGACTCCGCTCTTTAAAAAAAATCTTCAAAGAAGTTTGGTCCCTCAGATTCTGACAGTACAAACTGTCAAAACTCATGAAATACAGTCAGAGAGGTCATAGGGAAACTACACTACAAAGTGCAGTTGGAAATAAATTAAACAATGCACAACAAACCAATAGCCCAGGACATATCAAGAGAAAATTATTGCCTAAGAAGACCCTCACATAAATGTAGAATGGATATATATTCCCTCTAGATGTACAAAATATCAATACAGAAATAAAGATAAAAGAAAAACATGATGTCTTTAAATTTTCATAAGTATGATAACTGATTTCAAAGATATTGCAATAGATGAAATGTCAGAAAAAGAATTCAAAAGAATAACACCAAAATGATGATTGAATTTGAAGGGAATGCAAATAAATAATTACATACATTAAGGAATATAATGCAGGATAGGAAAGAGCAATGTAATGAGTATAATGTAGATTCTGAAAAATATCAAACAAAAATCTTGAAAATAAAAGCTAAATACCTCAAATGAAAAATTCAGTTAATATCACACCCTATGGGTGACTAGACCAAATAGTAGAAGGAATATCAGAGCTGGAAGATAATATTAAAGAAATGTCAAATTACTGAGAAATTAAAAGAAGAATGAAGGGAATATAGAAGACATGATTAAAGACTGAACTTTGTGAATCATAGATATAGACCAAGCAGTAGAGGTATAGGCTATAGGCATTGCAAAATTGTTCAGTGAACTAATACCAGAATTTTTTCCAAATCTTGGGAAAGGTATGTGAAATCAGGTACAGGAAGCATATACAACTCCAAGTGTACATAACCAGAAAAGAATCACTCTAAATTACATTACATAAAATTGCCAAATACAAATCAAGAATGAATGTTGAAAGCTATGAGACAGAAGAGCTAAAGCACTTATATAAAGTAAGCCTATCAAATGAGCAACCAGTTTCTCAACAGAAACTTTAAAGGAAAGCCCTGAAGAAATGAACAAAGAAAAAAACTACAAAGTAATGGAAAGGGTGGACATCATTAAGCAGGATAAGTTAGAAACATAAAGCCAAATATGGCATGCTCTCCCTCATATGTGGATTATGGAAAAAATAAGAACCTGAAAAATAGAAAAGCTATTACTAGGAAAGGGGAAGGGTACTGAAGGAGTGGGAGTGAGGGAAGGGAAAGAAAGTGAAGGAGGAAGGATGAATAAGATTTAAGTAAGAAGTGCATACATAGAAATGTCTGAGTGAATACCAATTATTTGTGCAAATAAGGTGTCAACATTTATAATTAGAAAGAACATGTATTTTAGAACAAGTTCAAGTTGCTTTAAAGTCACTATAAAGGAAACACAACTTACCAATTTCAAAATCTTTTTCTTATTTATATAACAAAATATAAAAATCCATAAAATATCTTATATTCAATATGTAACAGTCAAAACTATTAATGTAAACTTTTTCAGATATTATTATTTCAGATTATAAAGTTCCTATAATTAACTTCTTAAATACTGTATTCGAAGCTATTAAGAAAAAAATTAGGAAAAATATGAATGCAATTTATGCTTTGACTTTTTCACTGCTTCTTTGTGTACAAAATATTTTTTATTCTTACTTATTTAATAGGGTAGAAACAACAAGAGAAATTCACTATTAGAAGTCTTACCTTTTGTGGCAATTGCCCCAATTTTAAGATTTGCTCTTGTACAATCAAAAATTATTTTCCTATTGTCATGTATAGAAAATAAAATTAGTATTTTAATAGCAAATGAAAAATATTGACCAAACATATAACTCAAGAGGATTTTAGATATCATCAGAGCTAAATAACAGAATTTTATCCCATGTATTTCAAATATGTAAGCTCTATACACATTTTATTAACCATAAAATTATTTGTATTTTTTTTTCATTTTGGTTTATTTCATTTTTGAGCTGAGGTTTCACCAGGCTGGTCTCGAACTCCTGGACTCAAATGGCCCTCCTGCCTCAAGGCCCCCAAGCATCTGAGGTTAAGTCATGTGCCATGGGCACCCATAGACTTGTAATTAGAGAAGAAAAAAGAAAGGTAAAATGATCATGAATCAAGGACAATACAGCTCAATACATTAACTGGAAAAGCTTCACATAAAAAAAAATGTCCTGAACTCTGATCCTTTCTCTGTAACCATAGTTCTTTGATCTTGCACAAGTCATTTCTCTTGGGCATAAGTTTCCTTCTAAAAAATAAGATTGTACTGCATTAGTTCACCAAGCAGGTTGTTATGAAGATATAAGGTAGATAATATTAAAACAGGCTATGAGACAGAAATAAAATAATTAATTCTCTAATGCTGAACTATTTTGGAAACCCAATTGAAACCCAAAGTGTATGTTATCACAGATTTTAATATTCAAATGTTATGGTTATTGGAAAATATTAAGTTTTTGTTTTGGATATTGACTATGTTCTTCTTTAGGACTTTTAATTTAGGAAAAATCAGGATTTGAATTGACTATGTTCTTCTTTAGGACTTATAATTTAGGAAAAATCAGGATTTGAATAATTTGTAGTCGAACTTACTTATAAATCTTATATCCTTAAATTGCATAATATAATTTCCCTGTTATGAAACTAATCAATTGCACCCATGGAAGAAAATTAACAAATGCCCAAACGTGACTTGGTCTGATATTATTCCTCTCATGTCAAATGGAGCTAGCAGATTTTAATTAGAATACTTAATCTCCATGTTCATGCCCCTTTTATGAATGGATACCTATGAGTCAGATCTTCAGCGCTCCCAGCCTCCTGTAGGCTCTTCTCTGTACCTGGGAAACCAGCTAAACTGGGTTTCCCTGTAGCTGCTCATTAGGAAGGCCTGGGCCTCAGACTGCCCCCAGGTCTACAGGTACTATGACGTGCTGAGGACTCCCCAGGCATATGAAAGCCAAACTTCTTGCTGAAAGAAGGCCTGCCCACCCTTCAGCCCTGCCCCCTCCAGGACATGGCCCAGATGGTGCAGGCCTTTTCCCCATCCGACCTGCTCCCCCCCATGCCCCGCCCACCGCTTAGGCCCCTTGCATCTGGGGCTCCAGGACTCCCAGACTCTATAACCTGTTCTTGTCTACGCCATTGACATGACAGCCTCCGTGAAAAAGGAGGTGTCTTACTCCTTTGACATCACCGTCTGTGACAGCTTTATGGATTCTCCCAATCGGGTTGTATCCATCAACTTTAGACCTGGCGTGGAATGCAGCACAAATGTCTTCCGCCTAGAGGTCATCCGCGGGCATCAGAGGCCTTGTCCCTTCCCCTGGGTATTTCTCTCTTCTGGAACCCAGTACTGGGGTTTATGGACGGGCCAACTTAAGTCTCTGCACAGTCCTGCCAACAGGGGTCCGCGGGCTTGGGTAACGAACCACAGCCAAATAACCGTTGCGGATTAACGTTCCACACACGTGCACACTAGCGCCCCGGGATCTGTCCAGCTGGCGGTGATCGCCCTCCTGGAAGCTGAGCCTCGCCAGCTCCAGGCAGCCCCCAGGGCTCTACCGCCCAGTGTGAAGATGGAAGTGGGACACCTGGTCAATTGTGCGGTACGCGACCTGCCCTGGTCCGCGCTGTCACTCCCAGTCCAAGCCCACCGCGTCAGGCGCGCCCCCGGGACCTGTCAGGAGGCGCGCTCCCGCCCTCTGCCGGCCCTCTGGCTGCTTCTCCACCTGCTGCCTGCCTTCCAGGTGCCGCCCGGCCCCGCCCTCTCCCCGCGGGGAGCCGATCTTCAGCACGCCCTGGACATATGAAAGCCATGCCCATTGCTGTAAGAAGGCCTGGCCACCCATCTGCCCTGTTTCCTCCAGGGCATGGCCCGGATTGTGCAGGCCTTTTCCCCATCCGACCTGCCTTCCCCTGGTAGGCCCCTTGCCTCTGGGGCTCCAGGACTCCCAGAATCTATTACCTGTTCTTCTTGTCTATGTCATTGACATCACAGTCCCCGCGAACAAGGAGGTGCCTTACTCCTTGGACATCACCATCCCTGGCAGCTTTATGGATTCTCCTGAACGGGTTGTATCCATCAACTTTAGATCTGGCTCGGAAAGCAGCATATATCTTCCGCCTAGTGGTCATCCACGGAGGTCGAGGCCTCGTCCCTTCCCCTGGACTTTTCTCTGCTTCTGGAACCCAGTACTGGGGTTTATAGACGGGCCAACCTAAGTCTATGCACAGTCCACGAACAGAGTCCTGCCGAGTTTGGGTAAGGACCAACAGCCAAATAGCCGTTGTGGATTAATGTTCCACACACGTGCACACCAGCGCCCCGGGATCTGTCCAACTGGCAGTGATCGCGCTCCTGCAAGCTGAGCCCGGCCAACTCTAGCCAGCCCCCGGGGCTCTACCGCCCAGTGAGAAGGTGGAGGTGGGACACCTGGTCAAAGGGGAGGACCGCAAACTACCCTGGTCTGCGCTGCCACTCCCAGTCCACGCCCACCGGTTCAGGCACGCCTCAGACCTGTCAGGAGGCGCACTCCTGCCCTCCGCAGGCCCTCTGGCCGCTTGTCCACCTGCAGCCTGCTTTCCGGGTGTGGCCGGGCCCCGCCCTCTCCCCGCGGGGAGCAGATCTTCAGTGCTCCCAGCCTCCCTCAGGTTCTTCTCTGCACCTGGGAAACCCACTAAACTGGGTTTCCCTGTAGCTGCTCATTAGGAAGGCCTGGGCGTCAGACTGCCCCCAGGTCTACAGGTACTAGGATGTGCTGAGGACTCCCTGGGCATTTGAAAGTCACGCACGTTGCTGAAAGAAGGCCTGGCCACCATCTGCCCTGACCTCTGCAGGGCATGGCCGGGATGGTTCAGGCCTTTTCCCCATTCAACCCGCCTCCTCCTGTATGCCCCTTACCTCTGGGGCTCCAGGACTCCAGAATCTATAACTTGTTCTTGTCTATGTCATTGACATGATAGCCCCCGAGAACAAGGAGGTGACTTAATCCTTTGACATCACCGTCCCTGGCACCTCTATGGATTCTCATACCATCCTAAGATTTCATCTGACTCCAATTAGAATGACAGTGATCAAAGCACACAAAGAATAATCCGGTTTGTCTTGAATGGTGGGAGAAAGGCACACTCATACATTGCTGGTTGAGATGCAGGCTGGTATATCAACTGTGGAAAGCTGTGTGGAAATTTTCAGAAAATATGGAATGGATCCACCTTTTGATAGTATAGTACTGTTTTAAAATTTAATCTGAAAACTCTTTAAAGAATGTGGTAATTTATTTCTTTAAAATATAAATTAGAAATTTTAGAAAAGTGTGCCAAATTTTCTAATAGTTGTATATTGTGAACATTCCTTTCTATATTATAATTTTCTTTTATGTGTGTTTGATCACATGTTAATTTCTTATATATTCTGTGTTCTTTGTGTTGCCTTAAATTGTTTTTGGTTGAAGTATATGAAGAAATGCAACCTCTCTGAGATATGTAGTTGGAAAAGGAGGGAACACAAGCAGCCTTTTTCATACAATAGGGAATATTCTCTTTTCATACTGTACCAAAACTTGACAAGTGCAAGTTTTTAGTAATAGTTGAAATGTGGAAGCAGAATACATAGTGCTATTTCACATGTTGTGTTGCATTCGAATTCAGGAGTCTATTTTCTCTTGGAATGTGTCATGTGCCCACACCTGTTCTATTAGGCACAGATCACTCTGAAAACAATTGTTACTGAGTTATGTTGATTTTTCACGTATCAAAGTTTCATTGTATAATATTAAGTAACATATTAATTTCTTCACGAATCCTTCAGAAACATACTCAACAATTAAGTAGTGTGAGTCTCACAGTGGCAGATACAAGTTCTCAAAATTTCTAATTTTTGTTTGAAAGTTCATATTATATCACTGGAAACGAATACCATCAGAATTATTTCCTAAAGTAGGAGACTCACATTTTTTCCCTCATTTTTCCTAAATACCTACAAAGTACCTGCAAAATACCTACTTCTGAATAACCTTGATATTACTGTCAGTCATTCTTTCAAGTAGAAACAGAGCTTCGTGAAAAAAAGTCATTAGTATATGCTGCACCTGAGCTTCAGGAGCCTGGGACTGATGCTCATACTCATAAGTTGTGATGCACGGTAGTGTGGCGGGCGAGACCCGGGGCCCAAAGATGCACCAAAGAGGCACCAAAGATGGCGACTGGCAGAGAGCCAAAGGGCATGCTGAATGCGCCTTGAGAAAAACAGGAAGCATTTACCATTGGTTGTATGATAATTAGTTCAGCCGCCTAGCACGTGGACAGATATATCTTACATGTATGCTTGAGCTTGTGATCACTTGACCTTTAATAGGATTGGATGGACATATCTGGTTACAATTGCATATGCATGAGACTGCTTATATATTGAGGGTGTTAGCTGAATAAAGGGGAAGCTGCTTCCTGAACTTCTGAGGTGTACCTGTCCTTTGTCCCGCTGGCCGGCGGCAAGCGACATGGTAGAGTTTCACAGATGGCAGAATATTAAAATAGAATTATTAGAGAATTAAGCCTTAATAAATTAATGGATTTTATGCTTCCTCCAGGGTATTGTTAATTTTGGTTTTTGTTCTTTTTTCCCCACAGGTTCCTGGCTATGGAAAATCTAAAGGTCACCAGTATCTTGATGCCACTCCTGTGTTTCCTGTTGAGCCACCAGCGGTTCAGCCCACATTGTTTCTGCCTCATTGCCTCATGTCATCACCATAAAACAGGCACTCAACACTTTGTACCACTTTGAAAATAGTTGGAACATGACCATGCATGTGCTTGGGGGCCCTAGACAGTATTTTGGAGGCTCTAGACAGTATTTTGAGTCACACTATTTTAGAAACAGAGGAGAAGACTGAGCTTCTTCCTTCCTTTGATTGCTAATCTAGTATTTTTGCTTTCTGTATTTAACTTCTCTATTCCTGTCCTGTGTGATGTGTGTGTGTATGTGTGTGTATGTACATGTGTGCATGTGCATTCCCAAACATGAGTTTGACTAGTGAATATTCAGTCTAATTGATAGTTAAGTGAATAGTTCACTTTTTATTGCAGAACATTTTCAGAAATTCTTTATGACTTCTTCAGTAGTTTTAATGAATTTTACATAAATAGAAAAGTTTTGAATACATATTTCCTTTGTTTAGACAATCATTTTTAAAAACTTCTCATTCCACTTAGAAAATAAATCTGTATCTATATATCACAGAAATCTCACCTATGCACATTGTATATATTCTGAAAACTTTATATAGAGATAAAGGGACCAAATTACAAGTCCAAATAGATTTTGTATTCTCCTACTATGAAAACTTGACAGAAACTTAACATTATCTTCAGTGTAAACCAACGTGGTTGGCAAGACAAATGTTATGTCCCTTAGATGAATTTGAATACAAAACAGTGTCACCCATTTAGAAAAAGGTCAGGGTGTATAGTGATACAACATATGGAAGTTGCTACAAATTGTTTCATTAAAAGATAATCAGAGCCACCTGCCTGACCCCCAAGCCGAGGTCGGATGCCATCGCTGAGCCTGCCTGGCTGCCCCCCTACTAATGAGGGACACTGCACTTGCCCCTGTGCTGACTTAGCATACCCTCGCTGGGGCTCCCCAGCTCCTTTCGAGGGTAGTGCATGCATTTTGAATTATTCCTGAGGTCATGGCCACCATCATTGAAAGCAGCTCCCTTTCTGAGACACCTACAGGAGACAGGAGGTCCTTTGATAGGACTCAGGATTCAAGAAGAGGAGGTATTGAGAGACTCAGGACTAACTCAGAGCAGCCGGGTGAATCTCTACAACTGGGGGAGGCTCCCTGGACAGGTCAGTAGTCCCAGAATGCAGTAAACTTCATGGAGTGGAATTGACCAGTGAGACTCCCCTGCTGAAGCCGTGAATTCAGACAACTGGGAGCATTGTAGAGGAGGACCGCCAGCAAGAGGCTTCAGCCCAGAGGGAGGGGTCCCAGGCCTGGGCAGTAGGTTTAGTCCCCAGGGAATGTTGTAGAGGAGGACCACTCAGAGAGAGAGTCCCTCACAGGACCAGGATCCGAGACAAGGTGGTAGTTCTGGGTCCCAGGGAACATCCCTGAGGAGGGCTGCCCAATGAGAGTCTCCATCACAGGGTGAGGATCCGTGGTCCAGGAGGTAGGTCCAGACCCCTGGGAATGTTCCAAAGGAGGGCTGCCCAGCCCAGGTGGTAGTTCTGGACTGAAGGGAACTTCTCAGAGGAAAGCTGCCCAGTGAGACGTCCCCACCGGGTGAGTCTTCCCTGCCAGGTGAGGCTTTACCACCAGGTGGTAGAACCAGAGACACAGGCTCAGAACAGTCATGCCCCAGCCCACAGTTTAGTCCCCCTTTAGACTGACCATTGGTCAACAAGTGGAGGTGCCTCTTCTCAGCAACAGTAAATATACCCCACCTGAAGGACACTACCCCTAGAGGGACGGCTTCACTGTGTATCACTGCATTATCAAGTTCCTTCAAGACATCAGGCTACTGAAGGCTTGGAGGCGAGTTATTGGAAATCTACAGGGACACCATAAGTCAATAGAGTTTTACTACTAGAGTGATAGACACCAGAATAATAAGAGAAAACAAGGAAAGAAAATGTCCCAAACAAAATTAAATGCTACGTCAATAAAATCCAATAACAGCATGGCAGAAGAAATGTCAGAAAGGGAGTTCAGAATGCACATAATTAAAACAATCAGAGAAGCAAACAAGGAGATGAAAAAGCAAATGCAGGCTTTGAATGATTGCACCAATCAACATTTAAAAGAGCAAATGTGAGAAACAAAAGATCATTTCAATACAGAGTTAGAGATACTGAAAAAAAAAAAAACAAATCCTTGAAATGAAGGAAAAAATAAACCAAGTTAAAAACTCCATAGAAATCATAACCAATAGGATAGAGTACCTGGAAGACAACACCTCAGACATTGAAGAAAAAAATATTTAATCTTGAAAACAAAATAGACCAAAGAGAGAAGATGGTCAAGAATCTACAAGAATTATGGGATATCATGAGAAGACCAAATTTAAGAATTATTGGGATTGAGGAAGGCTTAGAGAAACAAACCAAAGGAATGAACAATCTATTCAATGAAATAATATCAGAAAATTTTCCAAACCTGAAGAATGAAATGGAAAACCAGGCACAGGAGGCTTATAGAACTCCAAATATATAAAATTACAAAAGACCCACACCAAGGCACGTTATTATGAAAATACCTAACATACAAAATAAACACAGAATTATAAAGGTTGTGAGAGAAAAGAAGCAAATTACATTCAGGGGAAACCAATAAGAATATCAGCAGATTTTTCAATCCAGACCCTAAAAGCTAGAAGGGCCTGGAACAACATTTACCAAGACCTGAAAGAAAACGGATGCCAACCAAGAATCTTATACCCAGCAAAACTTACTTTCAGATTTGATGATGAAATAAAACCCTTCCATGATAAACAAAAGCTAAAGAATTTACAAAAAGAAAGTCAGCATTACAGAACATCCTCAGCAAAATATTCCATGAGGAAGAGATGAAAAACAATGATGCAAATCAGTAACGGGAGGAACTAGCCTAAGGGATAGCCTAATAAAGGAGAAACCAAATCATGTCAAAAAACAAAAATGAGTCAAATGACTGGGAATACAAATCATATCACAATAATAACACTGAATGTTAATGGCCTGAACTCATCAATCAAAAGACATAGACTGGCAGATTGGATTAAAAAGAAAAATCCAACAATATGCTGCCTGCAAGAGACTCATCTCATAGAAAGACGTACTCATAGACTAAAGGTGAAAGGATGGGAAAAAACATACCATGCACATGGACACAGCAAAAAAACTGGAGTATCCATCCTCATTTCAGATAATGTGGACTTCAAGCCAAACTAGTCAGAAGCGATAAAGAAGGACATTACATACTGCTTAAGGGAAGCATAAATCATCAAGACATAACAATCATAAATGTCTATGCCCTGAACATTGACTCATCTATGTATGTGAAACAAATCCTTCTCAATTCCAGAAATCAAATAGACCACAACACAATAATACTAGGCAATTTTAACACACCTCTCTCACCAGTGGAAAGATCTTCCAAACAAAAATTGAATAAAGAAAGCATAGATCTCAATAACACAATAAACAATTTAGACTTAACAAACATATATAGAATATACCATCCAACAAAGAGTGAATACACTTTCTTCTCAGCAGCACATGGATCCTTCTCTAAAATAGACCATATTTTATGCCACAAAGCTACTGTTAGCAAATACAAGAAGATAGAGATACTACCTTGTATTCTATCAGATCATAATGAATTGAAATTAGAAATAAATGACAGAATGAAAAACAGAAACTTCTCCAACACCTGGAGATTAAATAATACACTATTATATGATGAATAGATAATAGAAGACATCAGGAGGAAAATAAAAAAAATTCTTAGAAGTAAACGAGAACAAAGAACCATCATAAAATCTCTGGGACAGTATGAAAGCAGTACTTAGAGGAAGATTTATTTCACAGAGCGCATTCACAAAAGAAGAAAGAATCAACATATAAACCAGTTAACACTACAGCTCAAAGCCCTAGAAAAAGAAGAGCAGACCAACACCAAAAGTAGTAGAAGACAGAAAATAGTTAAACTCAGAGCTGAAATCAATGAAATTGAAACAAAAGAAACAATCAAAAAAATTAACAAAATAAAGAGTTGGTTCTTTGAAAAAATAAAAAAAAATTGATAAACCTGTAGCCACAATAACAAAGAGAGAGAGAGGGAAAACTCAAATTACTAAAATTCAGAATGAACAAGGAAATATCACAACAGACACGAGTCCAATACAAAACATAATAGGAAGCTATCTTAAAAATCTATACTCCAACAAAACAGAATATCTCGAAGACAAAAACAAGTTTCTAGAGACATATGAATTACCTAATCTGAACCAGGAGGACATACACAACTTAAATAAATCAATTTCAAGCAAGGAAATAGAAGAAGTCATCAAAAGCCTACCAACAAGGAAAAGTCTGGGACCAGATGGGTTCTCAGCTGAGTTCTACAAAACCTTTAAAGAAGAGCTCATTCCAATACTTCTCAAAGTATTCCATGAAATAGAAGAGGAGGGAACCCTTCCAAACTCATTCTATGAAGCCAATATCACCCTGATACCTAAACCAGACAGAGACACATAGAGGAAAGAAAATTTCAGACCAATATCCTTAATGAACATCGACGAAAAAATTCTCAACAAAATTTTAGCAAATAACATACAAAAATATATGAAAAAGATAGCGCCACAATCAAGTGGGTTTTATCCCAGGGATGCAAGGTTGGTTCAACATTGGAAATCAATAAATGTCATTCACCATATCAACAGACTTAAAGTCAAGAATCACAAGATTATTTTGATAGATGCAGAAAAAGCATTTGATAAAATACAGCACCCCTTCATGCTCAAAACACTAGAAAAATAGGGATAGTGGGAACATTCCTTAACATTGTAAAGGCCATCTATGCTAAGCACATGGAAAATATCATTCTAAATGGTAAAAAACTGAAAGCATTCCCCCTAAAACTGGAACAAGGCAGGGATGCCCTCTTTCACCACTTTTATTCAACATTGTCCTTGTAGCTCTAGCCAGAGCAATTAGACAGACCAAAGAAATTAAAGGAATTCGAATAGGAAAAGAAGAACTTAAATTATACCTATTTGCTGATGACATGATTATACATTTAGAGGAACCGGGAAATTCCGCCAGAAACCTTTTAGAACTCATAAGTGAATTCAGTAAAGTAGCAGGTTACAAGATAAATTCTCATAAATCTAATGCATTTTTATACATAAGTGATGAATCTTCAGAAAGAGAAGTTAGGAAAACTACCTCATTCACAATAGCCTTGAAAAAAATAAAATACTTGGGAATCAATCTCACAAAAGAGGTGAAAGACCTCTACAATGAGAACTACAGAACACTAAAGAAAGAAATTAAAGAAAACCTTAGAAGGTGGAAAGATCTCCCATGTTCTTGGATAGGCAGAATTAAAATTGTCAAAGTGGCCATACTACCAAAAGTTCTATACAGATTCAATGCAATTCCAATTAAAATCCCAATGATGTACCTTGCAGAAATAGAGCAAGCAATTATGAAATTCATCTGGAAGAATCAAAAACCCAGAATTGCTAAAGCAATCCTTGGCAGAAAGAGTGAAGCAGGGGGTATCGCAATACCTGATCTTCAACTCTACTACAAAGCAATAGTAACAAAAACGGCATGGTATTGGTACCAAAATAGGTAGATCAATGGTACAGAATAGAGGACATGGACACAAACCCAAATAAATACAATTTTCTCATACTAGACAAAGGGGCCAAAAATATGCAATGGAGAAAAGATAGCGTCTTCAACAAATGGTGCTGGGAAAATTGGAAATCCATATGCAACAGAATGAAACTAAACCCATATCTCTCACCATGCACGAAACTAAACTCAAAATGGATTAAGGACCTCGGAATCAGACCAGAGACCCTGCATCTTATAGAAGAAAAAGTAGGTCCAGAGCTTCAACATGTCATCTTAGGACCTGACTTCCTCAACAGGACTCCCATAGCACAAGAAATAAAAGCAAGAATCAATAACTGAGATAGATTCAAACTAAAAAGCCTTCTCTCAGCAAAGGAAACTATCAGCAATGTGAAGAGAGAGCCTACAGAGTGGGAGAAAATCTGCAAATCATACTTCAGATAGTGTACCAATTTTCAGAATATATAAAGAACTCAAAACCTCTACACCAAAAATATAAATAACCCAATCAACAAATGGGCTAAGGAAATGAACAGACACTTCACAGAAGTCAATCTACAAGCAATCAACAGATATATGAAAAAATGTTCAACAGCTCTAGTAATAAAAAAATGCAAATCAAAACTACCCTAAGATTCCATCTCACCCCAATTAGAATGGCGATTATCAAGAATTACAAGCAACAATAGGTGTCAGAGAGGATGTGAAGAACAAGGTACACTCATACATTGCTGGTGGGACTGCAAATAGTGCAGCCTCTCTGGAAAGCAGTGTGGAGATTCCTTAGAAAACGTGGAATGGAAACACCATTTGACCCATCTATCCCACTCCTTGCCCTATACCCAAAGGACTTAAAATCAGCATACTACAGAGATGCAGCCACATTAATGTTCATAGCTGCTCAATTCATAATAGCCAGATTGTGGAACTAACCTAGATGCCCCTCAATTGATGAATGGATAAAGAAAATGTGGTATATTTATACAATGGAATATTACTCATAAAGAACAATAAAATTATTATTATTCATAAAGAATAATAGAATTATGACCTTTTCAGGCAAATGGATAAAATTGTAGAATATAATGTAAGTGAGATAAGCCAATCTCAAAAAACCAAAGGACAAATGATCTCACTGATAAGTGGTTGATAACACCTAATGGGTGGTGGGAGGGAGGCAAGAATGGAGGAAGGAGGAACTGTATAGAGGAAAAGGGGTGGGATGGGTGTGGGGGAAGGGAAAATAACAGAATGAGTCAAAAACTTTTACCCTATGTACATGTATGATTACACTAATGGTATGCCTCTACTTCATGTACAGAGAAACAAGATGTATCTCATTTGTTTATAATAAAAATAAATTTAGAAAAAGATAATAAAAAGATAATCTGAAGCAAAAAGTGGACCTTAGTAGCTGTGTGTGGTGGTGTACACATGCAATCCCAGTGGCTTAGGAGGCTGAAGTAGGGTTATCTGAAGTTCAAATCCAACCTTAGCAAATACGGAGGTTAAGCAATTCAGTGAGACCCTGTCTCTAAATAAAATACAAAATAGGGCTGGGAATGTGACTCAGTGGTCGAGTGCCCCTGAGTTCAATCTCCAGTAACACCCCCCTCCCCAAAAATTGGCCCTTACTAAATAGATCTTGAATTCTCTCAAATCTGGCATAAATTGAATATTTTAACACAGTAGAAATCTTTTCATTGTCACTTTAAAAAATAAAAAAGGATATTAACTTTTACTTGTCAGGATTAGATGATATATTAGAATGACTTATTGATAATGAATATTATTTGCATTTATAATAGGAAGTCTCTTCTTTACCAAATGTGATTAAAAGCATCAGAGTCATTATACTTCATGGTTTTTCTGTTAAAATGAGTATATAATTGACTAATATGTCACATGCAGCAATAGAAGGGCAGTACTTTGAAATATTTTCAATTGATTTCTTTTATAAGATTGTTTTTATCTACCACCATTCCTCAATTATTAAAATGCTACTTAGCTTTTTGCCCCTAGGAAGGGAAAACAAAATAGAGAATCTAAACAGTCAAATAATGGCTTTTTATTTTCAAAATTGCCTTAAAAATCTGTGGACAAGTATTAAATGTACTTTTGATATATAGAAATGATTTATATGAATTTGGAGGGAATAAAATTATTTAAATATGCCAATTAGAAGCTGTAAGATTCATAACACAAAGAAGTATAAACAATGAATACAACAGTAGGAAAGTCAACATGTTGACCCATTAGTCATTTCCCATCTCACAGCACCCAGGTCACAATAGTTCAACAGGAAGTAAGCTGCAGAAATTACTACTCTAGAGGTTGATGGTGCCTATGGAACCTAACATTTGCATTCCCTGAAACTCTGCCCACTTGGAAAGTTCATATCCTCTGGTTAGTCTGGAGGAAATCTTAGAGTAGAGGAGATGCCTCCTACACCTCCCATGACAGTGTGGCAGAAGCCTTGTAAGGAAACTGCACAGGAATCATGGCACTAGCCCAGTGCAATCATACAGGTCTGGGTTTGAGAGCTGCTGCAGAAGGCTCTGATGAGCATGGCCTGGTGCACATAGGGAAGGAAGTCTCCTGTCAGGCAGAAATGGCAGACAGTGTTTTATAAAGACAATGGCCACAATTTGTCTCATCCCTCTTTCAGTTTTTACTACATGGCTCTGTCTGTCCTCATGTGGACATACAGGGTTTGTATTTCCTCTCCATGAATCCAATAAGTCTCTGAAAAGATATGACAGCATGTGATTTCAAAGCTCAGTCATAAAATGTGAACAGTTTCTGCTTGTTTCTCTTGGATAGTTTACCCTGGAGCCCAGCCACCCATGTCAGTGAGGAATCTAACCCAGTTGAGAGAGGCTGCAAGGAGGCCTTAGCCAACAGGCCTAACAGCTACACCAACAGCCAGCATCAGCACCCAGACATGTGACTCTGAGGAAAGTTGTTAGCCAGCTTCCAGACTTCAAGTAACAGAGAAGGCACCCAAAATATCTCAGAGTAGAACTAAGATATCCCCACTTGGCCTGTTCTGAATTCCTGGTCTTCAGAATCCAAGAACATCACAAAGTAGAGGTTATTTTATGTCAATGAACTTGAAGTGCTTTATCAGGCAGAGTAAATAGTAGAGAAGGGGGATTCAGAAAGAGGAAGCAGAGTCACCAGGACCTATGGAGGAGAAGAATCTGCTTAAGGGAGAGGTAAGCAAAGTCTCTGAGTGCCCATACTTCCTCACTAGAAGCCAAACTGGGCCTCTTGGCATCAGGACTGGATCCTCTGACAGGTGTTCCAATGTCAGCCTGATTGAATTACATCTAATTCATGCTCCCAGGAACAGAAGATGGCTAGGAAACTTTCCCTGAATGCCATGAAATGGCCATAGATTCTCCTGGAAATTACAGAAGCTATAGAAGACTGGGGAATAGGGAATCGGAAGTTTGGGTATTAACCAAGATCCATCAAAAATTATCAGTATTTAAATCGTGTACTTGAATCAGGTTAATTTTTATTGCCATATCTGGATTATTTTAAATTTAGTAACAAATCTCATTTTATTTATCTTATATTCTAATTTTATAAAATGCCCAAAGGCAAGATAATCACATGCATATTTTTAAACATGCATGTTTAAATGGACACTGAGCAGACTGGATGGATTATCCCTTGATCCATAAAACTTCAAATTTTAACTGAAAAATAATGTTTAGGTTTGTGAGCTGAGACTAAAACTTTATTTCACCAACTAGAACATAAATTAAAAGCTTTTCCTTCCAGATTTTGTTTTATTAATCTTTAATTTTGTATAACTAAACAAACCATAAAATTTACCATCTTAGTCATTCTTTGTTGTATAATTCAGTAATTTCTGCTTTTACTTTTAATAATCTATTAATTCTGTACTTTAGAACTGTAGGAAAATCTGATCTAAAATCAAGTAAGTGTTTTTAAAAAAGAATATTACGGTTTGTAAATAATACATTCTAAGTTTTCATAATGGATTCATAACCATCTGATAAGATACTACAGTCTTATTAAACACTCTGACACCTACAGTATAGTATATAAGATAAATGAAATTGATTGAGAGACATCTGTTGCCTCAATGTGGAAGGACGTTAACTGTTCATGCTCAATACATTTGACACTATCCCATAATTAAAGTCTCATCAGGCTTATGCCTCAACAAAAATTGATGAGTTGTTAATTGATGAATTGTTAATATGGTATAATTTAAAATGGTAATTTTATAATAGATCTTATATATAGTGAAATTGTAATATTATTCAACATTGGTTTAATTTGTTATATAATGTTGGAATTCTTACATTCAGTTTTAAGAAAGTAAAACAGAAGTGCTAGTTGGTTATTTTATTTGAAACTGGTTATTTTAGGGAAAGTTCTGAGAGCTCCCCCCAACTCCCACATATCCCAGAAGATCTTGCATCTGTGTGCTCTCCTTTTCCATCAAAATCTCAGCTCCCTTCCATTTCTGGGGTCCTGGCTTTAGAAAATTGTCCCTAAAACTGGAGTCGGGGCTGAAGTTGTTGCTCAGTGGTAGAGCTCTTGCCTAGCATGTGTGAAGCACTGGGTTTGATCCCCAGCACCACATTAAAAAAAAAATCTAAACAAACAAAATAAAGGTATTTAAAAAAAGAAAACTGGAGTGTTACAACCAATGAAATAAAACCACATGTGACATTTATGACGTCATTGTATGCAAAGTCATTAGCTGAACAGGAAGTGGAAGAGCCTGGGCCTTACAAAATGCATGCATGTCCTGAACAGATGTACAGTGCTGTTGCCTTGTACACAAGGCCATGTAGGTTGAGGTTAGTGGTCTCATACAAAGTAAAAGCAGAGGCACAGCATTGGGCTTCCAAACAGCTAGTACCTGACTGCCTGATTCTGTGATGAATGAATTATTCATGACTGCTTGAGTTCAGGCCTCAGAGACAAAAGGAAACAAAAGAAACAGTAATTCATATTTCAGTTTCAACTACAACTTTGAAAGGAGAATTTGTACAGGATAAAGGCATTGGCCTTATTTTTGGTTCATTCCGGTTGAAACATGTCTGGAGCATTTCTAATATTTTGTTTCTAAAACTTCTTTTGAGTCAGGAATTTGTTTGGTGATCTATGGAATCTCATGGATCTCCATAATTTTTAAACACAGAAAACAATATTCACAGCAGTGTAGAAGAAAATGATTTATTTAAATGTAGTCCGTATGTGAATAGCCAATAATCATAATCTTAAAGTAGTGGTTAGTATACACATTGTTTGACATCTCATATAAATTCATTGTGGTATGAAATGCTCTCACTTCTCACAGGCACCTAGAATCTATAGTGCTGTTGTGGTTTAGTACCACACTTAACATAAAAGGGAATGCTAAGTTGTGGGTAAAGGATAGTAAGAATAAAAAGCATTATTTCTAATCCAACTTCATGAACCTCAAAACATGTATGCATGTACCTCTTGGGATTCAGTACAGCCAAGTTCAAGAACCTCTGAGTAAATATTAGTGTATGGTTCTCGCTACTTATAAAATAAATTACTTCATGCTTCATACAAATATGAAGAAGAATAATTTCTTAAACAAATACTTAAAGAAAATATCAACAAAGACTAAGCTAATAACCATAGACTGGCCCAATCTCAAGAGAGAAAATGTTGGATTCATTACACTTCAAATACGTTTTGAAGAATTTCTATTTTAAGTTCAGGCTACTTTCATATGTGATTAGAAGAAAAACAAAAAAAAAATTTACAGTCTTAATAGGCAAAGCAGGTACTGTGTAAGTTTGATAATATATTTTTTCTTTTCCTCTTGGAATTTCAAGTTAAATTTCCTCTTCAGTTAATTTTCTGTGTATTTGCTAATTATATGGGAAAGGGCAACTTACTTGAACACTCAGTTCTTCAGTTTTTTCCCATGTAAAATGAATGGGTTAAGCTAAATGATCTTTTAGGTGGATTCTATTGTAAAGAGAATTCATTTTGAACTTAAACACTGATTAAAATCCTTTTTCAAAGCTATTAAATAAAATATGATTTAAGAAAGTTGAGAACCAGTTCATTACAGACTCATTATCAGGATCAAGTAAGATAACAGAAAGCACTAAATAAATGTATTTTCTTATTAAAATTTTTATGTGCTTGAAGTAGAAATGCCTACTCTGTGCATATGAATTTTTCATTGTTATTTACAAATAACTGCTTGTCCTTGAAAGTACTATGAACATTATGCTACACAGTGGTAGCATCTGTCTGTGAGTTTAGTTTTGAAATTTTCCATTCATGGTGTCACACTGGCACTCAAAAAGATGAGGATTTTATAGAATTTCACATTTCATATTTTCATAGTAGGTGTGTTCAGTCAGTACTGCATCATAAGACTTGGAAATGCATGTAAAAATGTTAAGAAAACCACTTGATGCTCTGGAAATGCTAGCTGTGGGTGTTGTTATGATTGTCACCACTATTATTCCCCTAAACTAAATAAATATCAAAGAAAACTTACAGCTCTTTCATTATTGCAGTAATGGTCAAATCAGTGCAATGACCAACCGAGTCCAACCACTCCTTCTTGTAGATGACTTGCATGATTGTACCAGTCAGTCATTTAACACTTTGTCACATAGCACTCACTGAAGCACATTATTAATGGTTCAGTTTCAACAGTGTACAATCATTAAGAAATATGTTACTAGAAAAGTAAATCATTTAGATATGGCATTTAAATTTCCATTGCATAAATTTGAATCATGCCTGGGCTTGTTAGTTGGATAATCTTCAACTAACAGATACATGAGGCCCTTTAAATCTGGTCATACATGTTGACATATATTTAATCTTAAAACAGAACCAACTTCTTTCAATCAAGTATTAACCATGCCCTAACTGGCTAAGTAGGTTGAATAGCTCTCAATTCATTTACAACTCATTTAGGAATACATGATCAATCCAGTAAACACATAAGTGGCATACAGTACTATTCCTTGGTTTTTTTTTTTTTTTTTTTGACTGTGCACTAGTGTGCCTCTTAAAAATGTCACAAATTACCACCAATGATGAAGAAGAATTGCACTGTGGTGCCTATGTGTATGTATGAAAGGGAAGTACAGGTGGCAGGGAAGAAAAAAGGAGGGAAGAATGCTGAAATGCAATAAAACATTCAGAGTTCTTTTGAGCAACACTGTTGACAAGAATGTCAGTAGACACAGAATAGAATGGATGTTAGATTTTATAACTCTCTTTTTTATTACTAACTCTTTTTTACCAACCACCAAAAATTAGAAGTAAATCTGCAATTATAAGAAAGACCTGTTGGCTGCTCTTTAATGCTAGCTAAGAAGTAGGAAGGTGCATCGAGGAGAGGTACAATGAGAAGAATTTCATGTTGTATACAATTTGATTATCAGTATTTTTTTTTTTTTTTTTTTTTTTTTTTTTTGCGGTACTGGGGATTGAACCCAGGGCCTTGTGCTTGTAAGGCAAGCACTCTACCAATTGAACTATCTCCCCAGCCCCATTTTGTATACAATTTGGGATTGGAAAAAGTTACTCAATGTGTGGATGTATTGCATATGCTACAGACTATTAGAGAATAAAAGAAAACAGATTAATCTTGTATTCCATACAATTCATTATACTGGGAACAAGACATTCTCTAGGAGTTTAGCAGTCCGAAACTGGTTCAAAGAGATCCAGTTCTGAAGACCTCACTCAATCTGTATTCCTCAAGTGATATTTTCTTGGAAAATACTGCCAATGTTGATTTTGTACTTCAAAGCACTCTCATTAAAAGCAGTACGTTATATACTTGTGGAATTAATTTATATGAAGGTCTTTAAAGAAGGCACAATTAACTTTTTGTTTTACTCCCCTAATATTTACTAGAATGGCAGAAACGTTTTCACTAATTCATTCACTGAGACCAATTAAATGGTTGTTAAAGTGAATGCAAATGTACAATTGGTATTTCCAATAATGATTTCCTCACTCTGACAAGGAAAGAGTTTTGTTCATTTTGGCAAAAAGCTATATCAGAGTGACTCAAATATATATGTAAGAAGCAATTAGGATCATTGGCTCTGTAGTTTTAGATTTGAGAAAACAAAAATGAGTACCTTTAACAATAGTATTCTTGATCCTCAGGAAAGTTTCTGGAGGTGCTTGGAGGATAGGAGATAATGTAGGCTCCGTCTTTGGAAAATGCAATGTGCCAGAGTCACAACCCTCCCATGTATAGTATATATTCACTCCCTTCCAAGATTACTATCCCCCAATCTCATCCCTTTAGACATCAGGTTTTAACTCCAGTTTGAGGATTCTGTCATTCAATAAGGTTCAGGTGAATATGAGGGTCCTCAGATGTATTATCTCAGGCATATCACCTTGAATTCCATTTTTTTCTTATCTGAAAACCCATGAAATAAACAGAAACATGATTTGTCAACACTCACATACAATGGTGCATCAGGTCTAGGATAATGGCTGTAGACACTTTTAATCAAAAGGGGAAAATCAGTACATTCAAAACCGACCCTGGTCCATGCAAATACTTAAGTCACAGAACATTTCCAAGAGCTGTTAAGAGTTTTGAGCTAATTGCAAACTAAATTGCCTTCCACAATTTCATGGGTTCTTGCAGAAGATAATAGACTTCTGGTTAAAGATGAAGGATAGTTTATTATTTACAGTAATAGCGGTAGCTAGAGTGCATAGAATTTGCTTCAGTTCCTTGAATCCCTATTCACACAGGGTGATAGCAAAAGGGTCATGTAAACCTGTTCAGAAAGTGGATTCCATTACAGGAAAATAACCATGAATTTATTTAACCAAAGATTTTATAAAGGGTAAATGTGTCTGCCTGACATATTTTCTGTAGGAAGACACTGTCTGCATTTCCCAAGTCTATAAGAAAATTGTTTTTTAATATAAATGGAGACAAAATATTCTCTAAGACTCTACTATACAAGATCATCAAAAACATAGTCCATAACAATGAAGTCAGTTCCTCCGCTTGTAAGATATCCAAATTTGTTAGGGACCCATGGAAAATTATCTCCTGAAGAACATCCTCAGTCATTTAGAACTCATTAGAATATACCATCACACAATATCATCACAAAATATCATGATATGTCACTATTTAGAACACATCACATTGTATCTTTACCTTCACCAGATATACTTATCCCCTGAAAACTTGTTGACAACAAGTATATGATGAATAACTTGTTGGAGAACATTGATCATAAAAGTCTCTTCAGTGTAAATACTAGCATCTGAATATGGAGAGAGAATGGAAAATCAGAGAAACTATGAAGGGCATTAGCAGAATCTCATTGTTTTGATTTAGCTCATAGTTTATAGTTTGAATGTTGATTCATTGTAACACCCTATATTTAGTCACCTCCACCACGGTCATAGCAAACTTGTCAATGACATAAAAAATGGTCTGAAACAACTACTGGAAAGGAAGGAAAGACTCTGTTTATGTTCAGGTATTAAGAATGAACTTGCAAAGCATAGCCAGGAGTTGTCACAGTTGCCTGAATCATCAAATTGAGTGAAAACAGAAAATCACTGGTGCACTTTATTCCTGCCCTCCATTAACATGTGTGCACAACACATGTCTTCTACCAAACCCCACTTGCCTGCTCTGCATTAAAACCCTCCTGCCTGTTCTCAATCGACCAGGCACCTGTCTACCACTGTCTGAAACATGAAGATTTCATTCTCTTCTGCTTTCTAGCTCTCATGCAAATTCTTTCATTAAAGCAATCTAAACCAGAATCTGTCTGGAAAGTTGAATCTGAGAAATAGGTTTTTCAGTCCAGGAGCCTCTGCCACATAGAAAAGATTGAAAAGTTAGGTAGAATAATACTGAGATGCCAACTTGATAACATTGACTTTTTTCCTAAGAAACCACAACTCAGTGCATTCTTTACTACCTTTGTCCCACAATTTTTGGAATACTTACTTGGTTACCTAAGTAGAATTTGGTTCCATATTATAGGAAGTTGATTTGGTTACTTTCTAAAAGGAGATCTTTATTGAAGTTTCATTACTTTCTCATTTAGATATAAGGAATGATTGTGAGTAAAGACAGGTAATTGCAAAGGTTTATTGGAATCAATTTATTACTTATTTATAAAGACAGCACTCCAAGATTGAATGAATTTTACTTCTTAAAGTGTCTAGTGGAGAGATTTGCATGTCAGGACTTTATTTGGAAATGCAGTCCAGTGTGAGGAACTGGACAAATACAGCATTGTTAGGAAATGTAACTTTCAGTGGAAACTAAATGATGAGGGGTCTATTTTACAGCAGTAAGGTTATACATTGGCAGGAGTCCTTCAGGTAAAGCTAGTAATGTCAGCATTAAATTAGCTAGAGCATGTTAGAAATGTGAATTCTCAGGTTCAATATGGAGCATTTTCTCATCTTCCAGATTTTATTTTATTCAGACTGCAGTATCTATTCCAAATAAGATATTAAGAAGTCCACTTTCCAATATCTTAAACCAATGTAAGCAAGCTTCACCCAAGTAAAAACAAGTCAAATGAGTTTGACATTACTGATGTTTAATACACATTATGATCTTAGTGGCATGAACAATGAATTACTATTATTCATTTATTTCTATTGGAAAGTTCTTCAAGACTTTCAGGGAAAAATAACTTGCACTTGACTTTCACTCTTTAGTTTGCAATTGGACTTTCAATTTCAAAAGTGTCTCTGTAAGCTTTGATGACTGAGGGTTGATTTTATACTACATCCAAATTGATAAAATGCTGGAAAACTGAGACATTTATTTTCATAGAATCATTAGTCTTTCTCATTGTTGATGTTACTTTATTTGGTAAAACTGCCAGTTTCTTTTCCACCTTAGAATCATCTGAATTGTTTAATTCCATAGAGAACATTGTGATTACTATTTTGTTATCAGCCTCATAGTTACAGCATATATATATATACAGTATATATATATATATATACATGTATATATGTATATATTTGGGGAATATATATATATATATATATATACACACATATATATATTCATCCCCCAAATTTCCCTTTAAAAACAGATTTATCAACTTAATTATACCTTATAAAATCTGTGTTGAGTAGCAGCATGTACAATTTGTTAGTATTTATAATCTCCATATCATTTAATTTGTTATGTTTTGCTTATTGTCCCAAACTATATCCCTCTTAAACACTGAAATATTTTCTAGCCTAACATCATGGATTCAGTAAGATATTATATACCCTAATATTGGTAATCATAGACTTTCTAAATCCCAAACTCAATAATTGGACCATAGACTTTATCTTACAGTCCTAATTTCTTTGACTATAAACTTCTTGTAAGAATACAATGCCTAGACTAATAAATTGGCCCTACAGTGCCATTTCCTGAAACCATCCCATCATTCCAATGTGTACATATGCAGTAGCACAGACTGTGTGGGCACAGAGTACTCTATAAAAGTGATACTGAAATAGGGTTCCAGCCCTGAGTTTGTCAGTAATGATTGTAGTAATGATTGGGCAAGGTGTTTAGCTTCAATTTCATTCCAGATCCATATTTGTTGTGCAAACACACACACACACACTCACAAACTTGTCTTTAGCAGTAGATGAGAAGGTCCTACACAAATATAGCATTCTACAATACTTATAAAAATTTCATGATATTCACTTACAGTAGCCTCATTTTTAAAATTGGCTTTTAATGAAAGGTCTTCAGTGTGATTCTATTTCATCAGAAAAAATCCCCATGTTCTTTTATGTACTTATTCTATCTTATTTTATAACAAAACTGGTATTCAGTTAAGAATACATTGTTATATAAGAAAAACCATACTCCTATATGGAAATTATTTTATTGTGGCCCCTCCATAATGATAACCTAGGTTGGAGATGAATCACTTTCAAATTAATACTGCCTCTATATGGAATATGTATAACTGGCTTTCACAAAGGCCCATGCATTTTAAGATACCGTCTTCCATTTACCATGACAGTTGGATTTGGGTGTTTGTCACATTTCACCAGTTTTGTGTTGGAAATAGCTGCAGAAGTTCTGAAACATCTTTGTACATCTTGGAACAGTGCAGAGAGTAAGCTATCATCTAGGTCTTAGCCACACCTAGGGCCAGGAGTCCCGGGTACCCCGACAGTTCCCCCTTTTTTATTATAAAATTAAAGCTCGGGACCGTGCCTGTCTTAGGTTGAGTGGTCAGCATATGTCCTTACCCGTCATCAGAGTCTGCAGAGCATGCTGCAGCTCCTGTCTTAGGTTGGTACATAGCCACCTCCTTCATTACAAGTCTTTGACTACTGGTCCAGCATCGAGAGCCACACTTGTGGGGAGCTGCCGGCCTCTAGGACGGTCATGGCCTGATGAAAGATAATCCAATCCCTGTTTTGGCTGGCTCGTAGACGCACAAACAGACAAGTGAGGAAAAGGATACCAATGAGGAGAAGCAGTCCCAAAGTGCCCAGACCTGCCCACTGTTTTACAAAATCGAAAGCAGAAGAAAACCATTTAGCCATCTCAGATACAGAAGCAATATGTACCCCAGTAGAATTAGCTTTGACAATTTCGGCTCTAAGTTGTGAGGTAAGATTATCAAATTGAGATGACCAAGTAGAAGTAAGGTAAAGTAACAAATTACTAGATAACTTAGCTGCAGTGCTGAAATTATCATATACAATAGGGGTAACACAAACAGCTCTTAAAGAGTAAACACATCCCAGTCCCAAAAGTTCTTGTAATATGTCCATTTGTTCTTGTAATAGGTCCACTCTTTGATTCACCAGGAGTAAGCCTGCCCTTAAATGTTGGTTTAAAGTCTCTTGAGTTTGTAAGGCAGTAGCTGTGTTTTCAGCTAAATGGTTGACTGCAGTCGCTGTCTGTATAGTAGTTGTCAATGCAGCAGCTGCAGTCGCGGCAGCCGCCGCCGATGCAACAACGGCTGCAACCACAGCTGCCGCGATGCCAAATTGTCTTTTATTTCTTGATAGTAGCACTGGTAATTCTGCATCTGTAACAGAGACTGGGATAGGTAGGAAGGTAGGGATGCGCATTAAGACCGCGCGGGAGAAATTGGTAGCATTCCAACATTGAGAAAGGTAGCAACTAGATTGAGAGCAATCAAGGGTTGTGTTATTGGAAATATTGGTTAGTAGAAACATAAAAGGAGGGAACACACAGGCTGGAGTGGATGAGAATGTAATGTCTCTAGTACAGTTAGTAGTAGTCTCAGCTCCAGCATTTTTTCCGCTCCACGCCGAAGAGTTCCATTCGCATTGTCTAAAAGATCCTCCTTTAAGAGCAAAAAAAAAGGTTGTAAGTTAGTATATCCTGAAGTCGAGGTGAATAGCAACCAGCTATTAAAAGGATTAACGCACTCCATGCCCAAGTTGGCGTCATGATCAGCAAAATTATCAGTGGTATGCTGGGAAGTAAAATTTGGTGTGAAGAAAAATCCATGTTGAACTGGGGTCGCTCGCTTGGCATTTTGACAACCTGTCCAAATGGGAGGTGTGGAAAATTTTGGATTACATGGAGGAAAAATTCTGGGAGTTTTAAATCCTTTAGTGGGAAGAGGTAATTTGTGAGGTAGCATTATCCTCAGGTATATCAAAGCATAAGGCTCCAGGGAGGGAGATAGCAGAAGAATTATATGGTTGAGTCTCTGGATCATAAAGTGTAGTGGGTAATATTAGTTAACGGTAAAGGATATGGCCAAGCTTTAACTATTGCCCACAGGTCAGTCTTTCAGGAACCCAGATCGGAGTTTGTTGATCCTGTGGAAAAATACAAACAGACCCTCGGACCCAACGTAATACTGGATCTGGTCCAGCAACCTGTCAATATGTCTTTCCACTTGGCCCATGTTTGAGGGACAGGGGAAGGGTTGCTATGGCGATCAGCCGAAGAGTGTCCATAATTGTCTATAGTCAAAAAATTTAAAATAAAAAGAACCAGATTAATTTTGTCCTTGGGAGATTTAAAAGAGGCTCCTATTCCCCCTTTTTGTTTATTAAGACAATTTTTTAAGGTGAGATGTGTCCTCTCGACTATACCTTGTCCTTGTGGATTATAGGGAATACCAGTAATCAATTGAATATTAAATGTTTGTAGAAATAGCCAGAAGCTTTTGGAGGTATAAGCAGGACCATTATCTGTTTTTATAACTTTAGGTATGCCCCAGCAAGCAAACGCTTGTAGGCAGTGTTGAATGACATCTTTTACCTTTTCTCCAGAGTGAGCAGAAGTCATGATGACCCCTGAAGCAGTGTCTACTGACACATGTACATACTTTACAGTACCGAATTCAGGAATATGAGTTACATCCATTTGCCAAACATGATTAGGTAACAATCCCCTGGGATTGACTCCAAAAGATTGTACTGGGATCAAAGGAGCACAGTGTTGACAATTTTTTACTATTTGCCGAGCCACACATTTAGAGATAGGAAATTTTCTACTCAAGGTAGTGGAATTTACATGGAATTTCTCATGAAAGGGTTTTGCTTGTTCCTCTATGGAAAAAACAAAAACGGATTTGGTAGCCATATCCACCAAATCATTTGCTCTAGCCAAAGGTCCCGGTAAATTAGAATGAGCCCTAATATGTCCTATATAGAATGGATGTTTACGCTGCAGAATAAGGTTTTGCAGTGTAGTGAAATAGGAAGCCATGGTGGATAAAGAAGAAATACATGGCACAGTTTCAAGAACACTTAAAGCATTAACAACATATGAACTATCAGATAGGAGATTAAACGCCTGATTATTTGTTATTTTAAAAGCCAACACCACAGCTGCGAGCTCAGTAACTAGTGCCGAGTTGGATTGAACTATTATAGTATGAAGTTGATCATGAACAAGTGCAGCGCCTACTCCATTATTAGATCTATCAGTAAATATAGTTATATAATTTTTAATAGGTTGGGCACTAGTCACTTTTGGAAAAATTATGGGAGTAACTTTACAAAACTGAATCCAAGGATGTTGGGGATAATGGTTATCAAACTGAACTGAGGTGGAACAATATAATACTGACCAATCATCATCATTATTGCTTAGCCATTTAATTTGCTGAGTGGAATAAGGGGTTATAATGATAGAAGGATGGATTCCAAAGACAGTAATGCAAGATTCTATTCCCTTAAATATTACTTGAGCAACAGCTTTGGGATATGATTGTAATATTTTAGCTGGTAGGAATAGGCATTAAGACTGCTCATGAGAACCTAGAAGCATTCCAACATTGAGAGAGAAGTTTGGAGAATAGCAGCTTGATAAATACCCTGTTTTAAAACTTGTATACTTGGAAAATATGAATACATTTAATATACAAGGAGTGACCATTTCACAATTACCTTGACACTTTAATCTTACTAAATTTAGTTTTTAAAGAAAAATTTAGACTCTGTAACATAGTACAATACTCTTAACAGTTGTTTAACCATAATTGTATAAACCCCAATTTTTAAGACTAATTGTTTTAAAGAATAAAACTTAATAGACACAAAGTTAAGAGTAAATTAGTGTTTCTAAGAAATTCTTGTTATTTTACCATGTCATTTTACCATATAGATTAAACTTTGGCTTATATCAGAACATTAGTATTTCACCTTAGGAAAAACCTTAAATAGCTTTAGCTGTTTTACATACATACAACCAACTTAGTTACACACAGACTTGTTGAAACTTGTCCTTTACTTACACACAGACTTTTTTAGCACTTATTTAGACCCTCGTGTATTTTATTATATAACACTTTTTTATCCAGAAAGATTTTCTTCTTCACTAAATATAGTTGTATTTTTAGAACCTTTTATTTTTTCTTTTTTATGTGTTGACCCCCTTTTGTTCACATTCTGAAACAACTCTTATGAAATTTCTGAATTTAGATAAATTACACCATTTTAACAAGATAAAATACTTTGTTGTTTATAGTACTCTAACTGAAACACAGTTGAAACCTTTAGAACCCTTTGTATATAGAATTGTACTTGTTAAGACATAACTCTTAGTAACCTTGTTTTTAGTCAAGATATTAGACAAGTGTCCTGAACAGTATTTGCTGTCTCTTTTCTGTTGAAGAAAGGTCCTAGAAACAATTGATATTAGACATTGTTTAACATCAACATTCCATTAGTTTGACCACCTAGAGACTTGTAAGTTATTTTTAAAGACATTTTACTTTTATTAATTTACTCAATTTAAATTGAACCTTTTTAAATCACGTGAATAAAAGTATTTGGATCCATTTTTAAATTTTAATTTTAGGAGCGCTCAGTTTTGATACAGACAAAACATGACATTAGATAGCACAACATCCACATAACACAAAATCAAAGGCCTTGTAACTTTATAGGTGAATCTCCATTGCAATGTAACAGATGTTTAAAAACTTTAGTTGAATAAAAAATAGAACTGATCAAAAAGAAAAAAAAATCATTAACCTAGGTATGTAGGATCAAAATTATGAGCTCAAAAATACAGCATTAAAAAAAAAAAAAAAAAAAACAAAACAAGAATCCTGGAAAATGAGTAGTTCTGTGTAGCAGCCAGAAGCTTAAAACAGACACCTTTTTTTTTTTTTTTTTTTTTCTTTAGGTTACCCCCTTTCCCGCTGAGACCGCTGCAGTTTCCATTCCAATGCAGGCTTTAGCAAGGCCAGGGAGCGGGGAGGGAGGATCACCCAGGACTTTTTAACCCTTTTTCTTCCTGGTTGAGAAATCAGGTTAGGTTTGAATGTAGAAAATCACAAAACATTATTTCTTACTACTTTTGAGGAATGGAGCTGCTGAGCTTTCTGTCTAGGGGGAGGACTGCTTCAAGGACACGGGTGTTCCCTCCCTAGGTGGCCATGGAGCTGCGTGGAAGGGATCAGGAGGGGGGCCTTTTTCTGTCTCTTGTGATAATTTCTCTTGATCCAACAATCCTGCATTTAAAAACCAAGGGGCTTTATCTTCTACAGTTTTTAAAAACTTCCTAGCTGAGGAAACCTTTAAAGGTGCTCCATTAGCCTTTAATAAAGCCTTTAATAGGCCTTCCATGCGAACTCTAGACACCTCAGAACCCATGATTAATTTACTGTGATCACTTTTCGCATACCAGTTTCAGTTCACTGGACCGCCTTCCGCTTGGTCCGGGTTGATTGATGGCCACCTTTCGCGCACCACTTTCACTTTAATATCTCCAATGTGAACCGCCTTTCACTTAGTCCAGGGTGTAGCCGCCTTTCGCGTGCTACTTTCACTTTAATACCTTTAATGTGGACCGCTTTTCGCTTAGTCCAGGGTGTAGCCGCCTTTCGCGTGCTACTTTCACTTTAATACTTTTAAGGTGGACTGCCTTTCGCTAGTGCACTCCGAGCCTCGTTTCGCTTGGCTCTGTCTCCGGACTGCCTTTCGCTAGTCCTTACTTTCACTTTAATCGGACCGCATTCCGCGTGTCCCCGGACCACCTTCTGTGTGTCCTGACTTTAATTGGACCGCATTCCGCGTGTCCCCGAACCACCTTCCGTGTGTCCTGACTTTAATTGGACCGCATTCCGAGTGTCCCCGGACCACCTTCCGTGTGTCCTGACTTTAATTGGACCGCATTCCGCGTGTCCCCGGACCACCTTCCGTGTGTCCTGATAGTCGCTTTACCGCGAACGTCAAGGCTGCCTTTATCACTCCTTTTTTATTATTTATAACATTAATCTCTAAAACTTACCTAGGTAGTTGCTGCTGGTTTGTTGTCTTTCGGGTCGGGTTTCGGCACAACTTATCGCGTTCCCTGCCCGCAGAGAAACACGACACCTGGTTGAAGTTTCAATGCTTTATTGCGCGCTGTCCTTCTGCTTCTATTGTTTCTTTTTCTTATCCCCTTTTTTCTCTCCCTCAGCAGGGAAGTTACAGACCTTATATAGGTAAAACCACCAATCAAAGGAGAGCACACGAGGGAAAAGCGTGGACAGATACAGAGAGCCAAGCAGGGCATACCGAGATCATGCGTTGTGCATGAGACCAGAGAACCAGTCATAAAGACTTCCTTAAAATGATGTCAGATGTTTGTGCAAAAGTTAACTGCTCTGGCTCACTGCCAGGTGCCATCTTAGCCACACCTAGGGCCAGGGGTCCCGGGTACCCCGACATCTAGGCACTCTACAATTAGTGCTTGTTATCCTGGATTAGACAGCAGAGAAACACTGTCACTCAAGTCAGGACTAGCTTTCTTCCTTGGGGTGAACTTTTCTTTTAGGACAAGTGCCTTGATGATTCCTGGCTTTTGGAACAAAAATGTTTTTTAAAAAATAAAATTTTAAAAGGTCAAAAGTTTTCTAAATTTGGACTGTGTAGAATGTTTAGATCCTGCTAAGTGACAGCTAAAAGAATTCTAGGTACAGTTAAATGCAAACATTCTCTTTTCCTTGCAATATTACAACATTATGATCGTTCCAGCTTAAAAATAAAAGTCAGAAATGCAAAAATGTATAGTTCCCATAGTAGCAACCATTTTTTATCATTCTCCATATATGATTTTTGAGATTAGTAACCTGTCAGCTAAAAATGAACTGAAATATGCAAAGGGTTGTGGAGGGAGAACTGATATTCTTATGAAAATCTAGCACAAAGCACTAACTATATGAAGCAAGGAATAATTTTAGTTCAATTAATTAAAATAGAGAATTGCCTATTTGCACATCTGTTACTAAATATTTACCAATCCTTAGTCCAACAAGAGGAAATATTTCTCCTGTGTTTGGGGTGGTGATTCTTTTCCATGAAACTGATCTAACTCCTATCCTTAAAGCAAAATTTCTAAAAAGGAATGGATTGACTTATAAACTGGCCTACAAAGCAAGTTACAAGTTTAATTTATATTCTCTTCTTATATGGACAGTTAAATCATTCTGCAAAATCAAATGGATTTTATAGTAGACATAGCATTAATTTGTTCATTTGTTCATTTTATTCACATACACATTCATATAATACTAACAATATTTCTAAGATTTTGAATTGTTCATGTAAATTGACATAGTCTTAAAATTGGAGGAGCTAGAAGTCTACTAATGTGTAAAAATATAAGTACTTAAATGCAAAATATTGTTATGTTTTATATATGAGGTGTCTTTCAAAAGTTCCTGTGTGAGACAATGCAAAAAAGTTTAGAAGGTGAAATGAATTGGGTTATGAGAGCCATAATCTAAATAGTGCATTAATCCCATGACATGTACTAACTGTGTAGTAACTGTAGGAAGGTAAGAAGTGGCTGGAGGAGGTGGGTCATTGGCCAGGGGGTATGATCCTGGCAATTATATCTTGTTTGTGGTAAGAAGAATAGTCTCTCTCTGCTTCCTGGTCTGATGTTCTGACCTGATTTCAGTTGCCACACCCTTCTGCCATGATATTCTTCATCTTGGACCCAAAACAAATGGACTGAGATTTCTGAACACATGAGCCCCAAATCAACTTCGCATCCTCTAAAGTTGTTCTTGTCAGATCTTTTGGCCATAGCAGTGAAAAACCTAACTAAAATGCATACATTATATTAATATATATTAGTACATCCATCTGTTAAGTACAGAGAATGAAATTAATACCATTAACTGAAATGTCACTGAAAATTTCCTGAATGAAAATTTAAGATTACCTTAACAAAATTAATTGACTGTCTCCCAGTAGACAAAAGGAAACAGATACTTGGGGTATATAGTAGAACATTTGGAAAGACATAGAGTCAAGAGAAAGCAAGTTGTGTTTGGGAATGGAAAAGGGTTACAATGGCAGAAATATTAGCTGTTAAGTGAAGCATGCTGAGAATTGAGGCCATATCAGAAACCTTTGGCACTGGAAGTTAAGTTTCATAATCCTAACAATTCATGACCTATTTCTAATGTGACCATAAGGAAATATTGTCAAGAAACTTTGGGCAGTTTCAATGGAGTTATCTTTTCAAATTAGTGGTGCTGACCATATTCTTCTAACTACTAAATATTCACAATAGTGCTAGAGGTGTAGCTCAGTATCAGAGTATCTGCATGCATGAGGCCATGAACACAATCCAAACATAAACAAGAAACCAAAACCTTAAAAACCAATCAAAAATATAAAAATAGTATTTATATCATATTTTCATGTAGTAATGCAGTTAATGTTTTCATATATTTTAGGAAAAATAATATGTATGCTTTCATCCTTTTCCACTCCTCTGTAAAATAGGACTTGTTTTTTTCCATATCAATATTTTTAACACTGTTTAAAGATGAGTTTTGGATATTCTAAGATCATGTCTCCTGCTTACTTCAGGTGATGTATGGAAAAATGTTACATTCTGTTCTTAAAGTTTAACTATTACGGAATAATGCCAAGGTTTGTTTAAAATATGTGTCCTTGTCATTGTCTTTGAATTCATGGTACAGAGCAATATGACTGGTAGGTAGTAGGCATTTGTAAAATGGATGTTCAAAGCGTGAATATTGGTAGATAAAAGGATGAATATTCCAATTAGAAAGACAAAAAGAGCAGAACTTATGCACCATAAAAATGTACAGAGGCCTCCGCCTACCCAATAATACCCTTGACAAAGTATAATGGATCCTACCCATGTCCACTAAGCTGGAGCATGATGTGTGTGATGGAAACTTCTAAATCTGGGTGTATATGATTCTAGAGAAGTTAAGACAGTAATGGAATAAAACTTAGGGGTTACAGATGAGAAAACTGAGACTCAGGAAAGAGTCCTGTTCATATAAAGGCAGAATTGGAAGAAGGAATCAGATCTTTAAAATTTCAGGACAGAGATAAGAAAGAGAAAATGACTGTGTTGGTGGGAGGCAGACGTTAGATTTGGGCAGAATGTCAGATATTGAGCTTTGCTGGAGAGAAAGTATGACTAATGAATATTGGTCAATTTATTTTCACAACTAACTTTTCCCCATGAAAGGGATCAATGTACAATATAACAAAATAAAGAAGGTGAAAAGATATGTCGAGGAGAGAGTTAAAGTGGGAGAAGAGTCCATTAGCCATAAAGCAAACAAATGAGAAAGGAAACACCACCTATTATAAGTAGAAGATATCTAAAGAGGTGATAGGTGGGGATATACAATGATCAGAATTTTGTTAATTAGCATTTTTATTTTGTATTCTATTTATTGTTTTACTGCTGACTTAGAAGAAATTGCAGACAAAATCATCATGAAAAAGTGAGGAAAAGAATGAAAGATATTTTACTGCTGCTCTTGATTCTATTTCTGGTACTAATTTAATTTTCCATCCATCAGAGCGTTTAGTAATATAGTTTTTCACTTTGCATTCCCTATATGCATTCATTTATGCCTTTTAAATGATCAGGAGGGATTTACAAGCTTTTTCAGGCAAGTTTAGAAAATTTCAAACTAATCGACACTCAATGGGAGTGATTTTTGATATTGAAGGGACAGATTCTTATGATCACCTGCTGAGAATAAAACAAAAGAGTTAAGTGGAAAATTATAAGTGATGATAGAGGATGGAAAGTGAAAACATTCTAAATTCTTTCTTCCTAGCTCTTGGAAATATACACTACATATCTGTAGTCACACCACTGTGCAATAGCATAACAAAACTTCTTACATTTGAATATATACCCACTGATCAACCTTTCCCTGTCTGTCACTGACCCTACCCTCCCTGGCCTCTGTGACCATCATTCTCCCTCAACTTCTATGAGATCAACTGTTATATATTCCACAAGTGAGAGAGATCATATTTCATGAAATGAAATGATCTCTAGTTCCATCTATGCTTTTGCAGATAACAGCATTTTATTTTTTATAGTTAAATAGCATTCCATTGAAAATGCTTTCTGATCCTATCACGTCATAGGGTATACATATGCAAGATAAGAGGAACAGACAATTCAGATCTCCCCATTTTTTCCTCTTACATCCAAATATATTGTTAACTTTTGGTTAGTATCTGCTGTTAACTCTGGTACACACACACTCTTTCCCCTCCCAGTCCTTCCCTTACTTCCTCTTTATTCCTCCCTACCCCACTCCACTTCCTTTCTTCCACCCTTTTTATTTCTGAAAGTCATATGCTTTCCCACCAACTCATGTGCTTTCCCACCAACTCCCACCTGGGACCTCATCCTTTCTCACTCATATAGGGATAATTAGAACACATATCTCAAATAAGTATTTCTAACCTGTGTTTCTGAGACTAGTAAAAAGGAAGTTGATATTGTGTGAGAACCATAGTATGTTATCCTCCACAGTCAATTGGTACTAAAGTAGAGACTTGACAGAATCATTTTCCATTTAGTCTATATTAAAGTGCCCATCTTCTACTCTCAGAAAATGACAGAGAGAAAAAGCCACTGATGCTGGTTCATCTTAACCCTGTAGCATTTCTGAGAGTAAGTATATTTCTAAGGATGATTTTGGTTCTCATAGCACCCAGAGAAAGTTTTGAACTGTATAGCAAATGTTCTTTCTTCCTCAAAAATGAATAAAATCGGGAGTGGTGTTGTGGCTCAGTGGTAGAACATTCACACAGCACTGGGTTTGATCCTTAACACCATATAAAAATAAATAAATAAAATAAACATATTGTGTCCATCTACAACTAAAAATATATAAAAATGAATTAGATAAAATCTAATCTTAGGAGTGAAAGAAGAGAGAGAGGGAGAAGAGAATTGATTTCGCTTCATAGATTTGCAGTTACCCACTCTTTGACATAAAGTCATTAACAAGACTAGTTGAAGCTCCAAAAAGTACTGAATACTTTCCTACTACTTAAGGCTTAGAGTTTATTTTTCATATTATAGAATAAAGGTGTGTGTGTGTGTGTGTGTGCGTGTGTGTGTTACACCTATTAATTTAAATGTCTCTGGGATAAACTTTTTTAAACAACTCATGAGAAGTAAAACTAATAAAAAATGTGAATTCCAAACAAAATGATTTTGCCTAATACTCAGATAGTTGAAGGGAGACATCCTAAAGAGTGTTTTTTTTTAACTCCATTCTGATATTTACTTGAATTTCTATGAGAATAATTACCAAACAGAATTGTTTTTTCCCTATTTGATGAATAGCCCATGAATATGCAGACATTCTCATATCTACAAGCTGTGTAAAAGCATGCACATTTGGAATGGAATATAAACATCCTGGAATGCATTGGTCTGTGGAGGACATGGAGGGCTGAAGGCATAGAGCCATAGCACTGATCTACTGCAATGCTAAATAGTACATCAGGAGTGTCTGGGATGCCACATGGAAATATAGAACTAATCTAAGTCAGAGACTTCTGAGGTTCATGCCATGGTTGTGAGTATAGGCACAATGTTTGATGTCTCTTCTTTTCTACAGTTCCTGCACCACACATAATTGAATATCATGCTGGGGTTGGAGGCACAAATGCAGTTCCTTTGAGTCTTAGCCCTAGGTGCTTTGCAACTGTGTTCATCTTAGTAAACCCACCTCTGCCCGATTCCACTGTGGCACACAGGGTTTAGGCCTGGGTTAGTTTTTCTGTATTACAACTTGACTCTCCTTATTTAAAACTAGCAATGTGGATTTGGCAAAGCTGCTAAACATCTCTAAATCTTGGTTTGCTTAACTGTGAAAGAAAAATCCCCAACAATATACTAAAGCCTTAGAATTTACACCTGTAAAATCCTATGTAACTCTTCCATGAAAAGGGAAATGAATAATGCTTTTGTCTTCAATGATTTCATTACAATTTAGTTTAAAACCAACATTTGAAAATTAATGAGATCCTTTGGAATAATTTTCCCCAGAACAATGGAAATAATGTCCTCAAAAAGATATTCTAGTTTTATCAGTACCTTAGAAATTTCTGCAATGATATGTATATAATATCTTATATATAATCTAATATATTATATATTATATATAATATCTTATTATATATGTCTGTGCCATCCAATATAGTTACCATCAGCCACCAGTCACTATTAAGCCACTGAAATGTAGCTAGTGTGAAAGAGGGAGGACCTGACCTTTCAATATTAATTAAAGATAAGTGAAATAGTCAAATATGGTTGGCAATTGTGTTAGCACAGATTCTAGCCTCTAATTCTTATTGTGAACAATCATGCAGCTGTAGATAATCTAATGTCTTATCAACCATGATTTCTAAAACAAAACTAAGAAATACTAGGGTCTTTAGTTCACCCACTTAATTTTGTTACTGTTGTTTAATGTGTCTAGGTGCCATGAACTGTGGCAACAGCTTGGTTTAAAAAGTCATTTATGACATAATCCATGAACTTCAGTCACAACTACCTATAAGGAATGACAGGTATACGTATTAAGAATACCATGACATCAATAGTGGCTTGACGCAGGTAAGCACAGAGTGCTGCTAGAATCTAGTGGAAATTAGGTCTAACTAAAAGGAATACTTCCCAAAGGAGATGGCATGTGAACTGAGTTTGAAAGATAATAAGAAGTAATGGACACAATTACTAGAAAAAATCAGCAATAAGCATTTAAAATTTCTAGATAATTTTTTAAGAAAATCTTTACAAAAAAATCACAAAAAAGAGGAAGAGACTTACCAGCTTCCCAAAATGAAAGGAAACTGGAAACTTGATTGATAGATATATAGGTGAAACACTTTATTGACCATTTGAATATATCAATGCTGGAAGTTTTAATTCTTTGCTGTCTAGAAGTTTGGGCTTTGTAATCTCCCCAGGATATTAGATAAGGTCACAGAAATTTAAACAAAGACCTCTATAAAACAAGCCCCTTATAGGGAAGAGCAGTACCCTGGGTAACATGTTGAACTCATCACCAGAGGAGAGAGTCAGCCAAGCAATAGCTATATGTCTCAAACTTGACTGCACATTAAAATCACCTGAAATCTTATAAACTAACAAATGCATAATGAAACAACAAACAACAAAGCTCACAAGGTTACTGAGGCCATTTCTAGCAGATTAATTAAATCAGAATCTCTCTGGGCATCAATCTTTATTTAAAGCTCCACCTGCAATTTCAATGTGCAGTCAAGTATGAGCACCACTATTGGAGGTGATCTTCTCTTAAGCATTTAAAATGCTAACTATCAGGCAAATTAGGGATTTAAATTTATTCTTCCTTAGGCAGAAAATCACAAGCAGAAATATTAGGAAAAATGGTTTCTCAAGTTGTTGATACCCTTTGGGGCTTCTAGCAGAAGCACTCTGGAATGATATTTCACAACCTAGGCTGCAGGAAGTTCTCACTGACAAAAGCAACTCTTTTTAAGTTAGACTAAAATTAGTCAAACAAACAAAAACTGAATTTTAAAATCTACCACAAGCAAAAAGGACAAAATTAGAAGTCCAAGATTTCAAGATGATTTAACAACAATCTAAAGGGACATATATTTATAATGATTAAATCATAAGAAAAGGAGTACTGAATGAATAGTCAAGCATTATTGGAGGCTTAGTTTGTACCAGACTATGCCAGGTACATCCTATGGACATGGTGCCACTGGTGGTTTGAAAGGTAAACACAAACAAAGAAAGCTTAGAGCAGAAAGTACATATTAGGGAAGCTATTTTGAGAAATGAATATGTTTATATGCAGGAAGAAAATATTCAAAAGGAGAGACTAGTTTAACTTTTGAGTGAACAAGGGATGCTAAGAAAATAAGGTGTTCTAGTTAGACTTTTTAAAACTAACCCTGAAATCTTTTTCTCTGTAAATAGGGTATGGTGATTGTATGTGTTAACTTGGTTAGGTAATGGTACCCAGATATTTAGTCAAACACAACTCTAGATGTTGCTGTGAAGGTAGTTTTAAGATGAGATTAACATTTAAGACAGTACAGGGTAATTTTGGATATTACCCTCCACAATGCACATGGAGTACGTCCAATCAGTTGAAGGTCTTAAGAGAAAAAAATTAGGTCCTCCAAGGAAGAGGAAATTCTTCCTTCAGACTACCCTGAGGCTCTAGCTGCAGGACCAACCCTTCCCAGTCTCCACCATGGCAGCCTGCCCTGAAGATCTTTTTATTCTTGCCAACTTTCACAATGTTGTGAGCCAAGTTCTTAAAATAAGTCTTTCTCCAGATAGTTTGATATAGATAATACATATGGCAAATAGCATATTAGTCCCTATTCTTTGCTGTACCCATTTCTATAGAAATATGTGATTGACTTTGCCATCTGGCCTATTGCAGGTGGAATCTCTTTCCTACCCCTTACATTGGCCTGGTCTTGTGACTTGTTTGACCACAAGTCACCTGACAGACATAACACAAATACAGGCTTATAATGTGCCTTTGTGGCACAGCCTAGTTTGTGTTTCTTCCACCTCCATAGGAAGGCTATGTTCCAACAGAGTCTAGGAGAATGGGAGACATTGGGGACAGAGTTGACCCTGATGGCATAAATGATAGTGTGAATAGCCAGAAGAAAATACAGCTGAGAGAAAATGATGAAAGGAAGACCTGTTGTACGTAATCTATGTGAATATTTAAGTCCACCAAGATAATGGCCCTCCTTATTTTGTCTGGAGAGTGAAGAAAAGTTCCTTGAAAAGTTGCACATCCTAAATATAAGACAACAGTAAAAAGCACACTGTATCTAGTCTTAGGAAATTAGTTTTTAATTTAATGTTCTCAAAGGTTAAGTTTGAAAATATGTTTTTCAAACACCTGTACACAGTTTATAAAGAAATTCTTATGTAGTTATGCAAGTGTGACATTATGGAATAATTCATTGAAAATATACTTGAATCTACCTTTGAAATAATTTAAGGATAGAGATTCATAGCATATGAACTTAAATATAATTTTTTTCAAATTCACCTTTGTTTTTGATTGCATCTGGTTGCCAGCTATTTGTTTAATTATGTGTTGAAATAGTAATAATGTGGAAAATTAAATGTATGCAGACTGAGAAAAAATAGATGACAAGGTTTTTAATCATGGTCTGTCAGAGGAAGTGCCCAAACACACTCACATATCTTCTGTAAACCTCATGGGTGCGTTGCGCTGTGAAAAGCCATTGGAAATAGTTAGAAGTCAATGAAGGTACTATAGTATTAAAAGTACTTCATGTACAAGGTTTTGAGAAGCTATACTTATTCTTCAGATTTTCCTTGATTATTAAGAAAACAAATTTTATCCTCTAAACCTTAATTTATTCATTTATAAAGTAGATAAACATAGTATTTTTCTTTTTTGCATAACCATTATGGTTAG